>NC_056747.1:945444562-945692062 GCF_019279795.1 Protopterus annectens
GCTTGGGCCCCTCACTTCCATTGGCATAGCCTGTGAACATATGTCATTTTTGTGTGCTGTTTCCTATCATAGCTGTATATCTGTGTATATCTACACACACACACACACACACACACACACACACACACACACATATATATATATATATATATATATATATATATATATGTATATAGTATATGTATATGTCTGCAACTATGCAACTATATATAGATATATATATATATATATATATATATATATATATATATATGTATATATATATATATATATCTATACATATATGTATATATATATATATATATATATATATATATATATATATATATATATATATATATATATATATATATATATATATATATATATATATATATATATATATATATATATATATATATATATATATATATATATATATATATATATGTGTGTGTGTGTGTGTCTATAAAGCAATGCATACCCCACGCAAACGCACTTACACATGCTTACTGGTGTTTATATATGCCTAAACCTGCTTACTAGTGCCTTATTCATTATGACACTGACACTTCACTCCAGTTAACTTTTAATTGATATTTTGCAGGTTATACAGCGGACAGATGGTGCAATATGTTCATGTATGGATTACTGATTGTAAATGTATGTGATGCAGTGGGATTCGGTACAGGAATGTCTGTTCGTTAGGCGGTTGCTCTAACCAATACACTATTGCTGTGCTGCTTCATTTGCATATATACCCATATACCCATGGCTCCTGGTTCCCCAAACACACACAGCAAAAAAGAACGATTTCAGGAAATATCCCTTCTTCAGTGTTCAAACACATTACTCAAAAATCATCTTATTTAAATGAAATAATATACAACACATGACACAACCAACCAATAGGAACACACAAATCATTAACCATTCAATTTTTAAAAAACATATTACAATATAAAAACACTTTGAATAAAAATAGAAAATAGAAAATTAAACCTAACACTCATTCAATAAAAAAGCATGATTATCATAAGAGTATAAAGACTTATTTATACTGTTTTTGTTTAAAATCTAACATAGGTTTATTTGTTACCATACTATTAAGCCCAGGTGCTCTATCAGCTTCGAGTTTTATAATCCACTTGTATTCAGACATCTCTAATTTATTATTTATGTCTCCAAGCCTCAGATTTTTATATACAACCTCTAAGACTTTAAATTTAAAGTTATGTGAGACTCCCTCATCCATTTTCTGCTTTGCTAAGGCATTTGATCCAATATCTTATATCTGATTTATGCTCAATAATATGCTCCTTTAATCGTCTCAAGCATTTTCCCACATAAAACCCTTGGCATTGTACACATGTTGCCAGGTAAACTATCATAGTCAGATTGCATGTTGCCTGGTGTTTAATGTCATATCTTAATTTACTCACTGGATGCTCAAAAAACTTTTTATCACAAACGTCAGAACAACAGCTACAACTACAACAGGGAACTGTTCCAGGTTTATTCGCTATTTTATTCACCAAATTTACTTCAAAATCTTTATAACATATCTTAAAACAGGAGGTGAGGTTGCATCACGTTCTTTCATTATTAACGAATGATCACTAAAATGTGGGGGTGCCAAAGTGTTTTTTTCTTTAGTATATTGTCTTTTATTTTCATGACATAATCCTTATCATAACCTCTATTTTGAAATTCCTCACATAGGATTCCCATCTGTTCCTCACACTTTCTAAGATCTGTATTCAATTTGCTAATTCTTAGTAACTGACTTTTAATAATGCCACCAAACACATATCGAGCATGCATACTTTTTGCGTGCATATATTTGTTCACTTGTACATTCTTTCTATGTACACAAGTTTCTAACTTATTATGCTTTTTATATAATTCAACATCTAAAAAGGACATTTTGCTATAAGAAAATTTCATGGTGAATTTTAAAAAATCTGTGGTGTTGTTTAAGTATTGAGCAAAGCACTTTAACTGTTGTTCATCCCCTTCCCACAATAAGAAACAATCATAAACAAAATGCTGATAAAAAAGAACATTTTCTCTAAATGGATTATTACCACACATAACATATTGTTTTTCCCATTGACTTAAAACAATATTAGCGTATGTGCTTGCCATGGGGGTACCCATGGCTACACCTGATGTTTGTAAATACGGTTGCCCATTAAATAAAAACACATTATTTTCCAGAACAACTTCTATTATACTACAAAGAGTTTCAAACTCTCTCCCCATCATATTCACATTGCAACACAAAAACTCTCGAATTGCATTTACTCCATATTCATTAGGTATCACAGTAAATAGAGAGCCTATATCCAAGGTCACCATCATATATTCTCGAGTTCCATTCTCACCATGCCATGAATTAACAACAAGGCTGGCAATTCCCCCTTTTCTAACACAGTGGGAAAAGACTGGAACCTACTTCCCATTGAACTAACATCACTCTCTTCCCTACCTCTCTTTAAACAAAAACTCAAAATACACCTTAAAACTCACTGGTTATGTCCATTCTGTAAATCTGACTAACCTTTGCTTACACTAACTTATTTCTTCACCTTACTAAACTCTCTCATATATTTTCTTTAAAACCTTCAGGAAAACTGAACTGGTGATCACAATTGAACATACTGGCAGACCCTTTCCTGCTAATTTCTATAAAATCTACTCCATAATTGTATACTAAAGTTATGTCAATTTTATTACAGTAAATTAATTCAACACATGACCATTATGATTTTCTATACTAGTGTAAATACCAACTTTTCCTCTATTTTTATTATTGTTTCATATATATTTTCATTGAACTTCTTTCATTTACTATGGTACAACAATGATTTCTATGTTTATCTTATAGTTCTAGTGATTATCTAATTTTGCTATTGGAGCTTTTCTCCCCAGGCCTCTACTGAAAATGGAAATGTATCCAGCTAGACTAGCCCGGTCAACAAATGTAAAATAAAATAAAATAAAATAAATAAATAAATAAATAAATAAATAAATAAATCAAGTTTTTTTTTAAGAAATCACCAGTGTCTTTTATATAACTGGGACATACTAGCAGATATTTACTTAATTTTTCCTGAACATATATGGATAGGGGCTCCTTTAACCACCCTCTTCCTGAGACTATTGGTCTCATTGGTGGTACAGTGAGAGATTTATGTAACTTTGATATTCCATATATAACCGGAATAACTGGACTTGGGACAGAAAAATAATTAAAAAGTTCAAGTGTGATATCTCCTTGCGTTTGCATTTCATAAGCAAACGTATTTACCTCACAAATAATCTTTCTCATATCACTAAAACTATGTTCATCATTCAAAAATCACCTCATAAGTCCAATGTATTCATTTTTATCAAAAATAACTGTCACTCCACCCTTATCAGCTTGTTTAATAATTATATTCTTATCATCACATAGTTGCTTGCAAGCTAAAAATTCAGCATACGACATATTATAAGATCTCACCTTTAATCTCCCAATGGAGACATCATCATATAGTTGTCTGAGCTCATCCTCGCATACAATACTGAATGCGTCCAGTATCGGACAGTTATTAGGAATGGAAGTGCTTTTCTTTTTAAACTTATCAATTACCTCATTTTGTGTTTTCTTAAACAACATTTTTAAGCATACATTTCTAATAAATGTCTTCAAGTCAGTCAATGCTTCTACAACCATGTCCTTACTGCTGGGAATAAATTGCAAACCCTTGTTCAGCAAACTTTCCATCTCAGCAGTTAGGGTTAAGCTCGATAAATTTAAAACAGAGCTTTGCAGCTTACTAGTCATCTGTGACCCTGCATGCTGTGAGGTAATGGGCTGTCGTTTTTCATCTTGCCTGTTGCTGGATTCATTTGTTGCTGAGAATGCCCTCTTGATTGTGGGCATTTGTTGACTTCCACCTTTTCTGGCAATTTGGCCACTATAGGTTGGGATAGTTTTAAAAAAACTTCTGCTGGCTTGTTTTTCACCGACGTTGACCCCAAAGACTTCACATCATTTTCAGCCAACATGTTCACAGTAGTTGAAGGGGGTCTTGCTGTGTCTGTTTCATTAATATTACCTTGCTGGCCAATCATGCCACCCGCTACACTGTCCACGATATTCTGCATTTCGTAATTGGAATGCTGCAATTTCTGAACACGCCCATCCTGAACTTGCAAAACCTTTTCGGTTTCCAAGAAGGTATCTAGTTCATCCATTTTACCTCTTTTTCCTCTAGAGTAGAAATTATTATTTACATCAGTTTTCGGCCATGAGAAGATGTGGCCCATTTTAAAATCATTAATGTCTCTTTGTAGTTTATGTTGTTTGATTGCCTGCAATTTATTATCCAATATATTCATTCTATTTAACATCAGCTGATAGGAACCAGAGATACCCATAAAATTTACGGGTCCAGTCAATTCATTCTCCATTTTTATGATTTCATCTGAAAGTTCTTTTTCAATTCGTAGAAAGTATTTATTCATCAAGAGAATGTAATCTCTGCTCAATTTTAAATTAAGTTGTTGCCATGCTTTCAGAAGCTCAGGGTATGAGTTGGCATGGGCAGGCATTTTTATTTCAAAATGCGTAGCCCTCTTGGAAATATGTTAAATTCCAGGTATGTTAAAGAGCTCAACCGCTGCCACTGAAGTCTTTTGAAAGTTTGTACCTTTCTTTCCAGTTGAATTAACAAATTATTTAAATTATCATCTAGCTGAGAAACAGGAAGCATATTCATTCCATTTGGATTATCAGGTTAAATGCTGATAAAAAACCTGGACTGAATAATGTAGTTGCTATCAAACTAATGTTGGAATTCAAACAGAAACAATATCATTAACTGCTGTATTATATATTTTTCCTGTTTTTATGGGATATGCATTGATTATTTTACATAATTGTGTTTATACAATATTTTATGACATTTATTTTTTAATATACTAATAATGCAGTTGTGCTTCAACATGGTTTTAAATATAGAGATATAGCTTTAAATGTTTAATTGATCATTTTTCATACCATATTATTAAGCCCAGGTGCTCTATCAGCTTAGAGTTTTATAATCCACTTGTATTCAGACATCTCTAATTTATTGTTTATGTCTCCAAGTCTCAGATTTTTATATACAACCTCTAAGACTTTAAATTTAAAGTTATGTGAGACTCCTTCATCCATTTTATGCTTTGCTAAGGCATTTGATCCAACGCCCCTTCTTATATCCGATTTATGCTCAATAATACGGTCCTTTAATCATCTCCAGCATTTTCCCACATAAAACCCTTGGCATTGTACACATGTTGCCAGGTAAACTATCATAGTCGTATTACATGTTGCCTGGTGTTTAATGTCATATCTTAATTTATTCACTGGATGCTCAAAAAACTTTTTCTCACAAATGTCAGAACAACAGCTACAACTACAACAGGGAACTGTTCCAGGTTTATATGCTATTTTATTCACCAAATTTACTTCAAAATGTTTATAACATAATTGTCTCTTCAAATTGTTCATGTTTCTATATACAAATCGAGGTATACTACCTAATATAATATGTAACTCAGGTTGAGACATTAAAATCCACCAATTCTTTTTAATTATTGTCTCCACAAATTTTGTCATACTATTATAAGTAGTAACGTATCTTAGAACACTCACCCCAATGCCTCCCTAGCACTGCAGTCATCCATTCTCCAGTTGGATTCACGGTGTATCCACACCACTACACATTGGCCACTCCCTACTCCTATAGACCTATCCCATCGGTTGACTCACTCCACGTATCCACAGAACTCCCAAACGTTTAGTCCACAAACATTGGTGACATCAGCGACCAAAGGAATACTATTCACAATTTTTGGGTTGTTCCACATGGGACATGCATGTGTTTATGTCAAGATTAGACTCTATACTTCATTGCATCCTTACTCCCATTAACAAGACACTACAATAAATTAATAAGTATGACTATGTGGTAACGCACACATTACACATGAGAGCCTAATTATGTATGTGTTCAGTGTATTTCTTTTACCAATAGACCGGTTTAGTAATGGGTGTTGCCGTAGCAGGCAGATCACAGGAATGATTCCATGTGTGGGAAAGTCCTCACATTTGATTTTTTTCAGCACAGCACTGACTTCGGACATTGTATACACTTCTGCATTTTAGCAGTTTCGTCCCGTCTCTCTTATGCATAACCTATTATTCTATCTACTGTTGAGGTTTGTAAGGGCACATTCATGTTATTTATGTCTGCAAATGGAATGAATGTGTTACAGAGAATGTACTTCTACATATTGATGTCTGCATGTGTGTATGCATATATACTTATAATGAACTCATTGACCTCCATGGGGTGGTCCAATTAGAACCAGCCCATCCAACCCTGGCATGCCTGGCTCCATAATTTCATACCCATAGGTCCTCCACCCAAATCATGTTCAACATACATGTATACCATCCATTGTCCACTTGTTATCGCAGCCATGACACACCTCCACACATTGCCCTCTCCCGAGTGTTAGGGGCCCTACATGTATGTTGTCCCAACCCATGTATTCTCAGGCTCTCCCACCATTTAGTACTTGAACATACCTGCCCTTGCTTGTGTAATGGTCAGATGGCCAAATAGCCTATCGATTTTTGGGTAGTCCTACCAGGGACTACCCTCTATATGTAAAGTAGACTTAGCAGATCAACAATGTTACTGTCGCCACAGTGGAACTCCGGTCCGCTAATGATTGGCAGTAGATTTTCACAAATGCCGAGCTGCCAGCTCAACGTTCAACCTTCAGTGATGGCACACCCATTTACGCATGTCTTTCGAATGCCCACCCAACCATGGGGAGGACATGCAGACTCCACACAGAAGGCACTACCTGCACTCCAGCCGAGAATCGAATGGGAGAACCTCTTGCTGAGAGGCAACAATGCTACCGCTGCACCACCTCGGATATATTTCAGGTTTATGTAATTTCCTATATAAAATGAAGGATCAATTAGCATGGGATAGTTAAAATTATGCAAGCAGCTGCTGCAGTACATAATGTTAGTTACATATTATTTGGGGAGTATACATATTTTCTAAGCAATGGATGGCTGCGGTGGTGCAGCGTTGTCGCCTCACAGCAAGATGTTCTCCAGTTCGATTCTCGGCTGGAGCGCCTTCTGTGCAGAGTCTGCATTTCTTCCCTGTGGTCGAGTGAGTTTTAAAGACATGCAGGTAAGTTCATGTGCCTTCTGTGAAGGTTGGGTGCCGGGCTGGCAAATCAATACTGCAAAAACTCCACTGCCAATCAAGCTGCGGACCGGTATTCCGCTGTGGCGATCCCTAATGGGAGAAGCCAAAAGAAATTGCTTTTTTTTTACATGTTTTCTAAGCAATGTTAAGAATGATTAATAAACAACTTTCAAATTAAAAAAATAAATAAGACATGAAAAATTGCAACAAATCTTGGAAAATGTATGGCTAATAAGCTTGATGCCTTCTTTTGATAATACTTACAGAAGTGGTCAACCCACATATAATATAAAACTAAAATCATACAATTCAAAAAAAATTTTATATATATAGAATGAAAAGTTGCTTTAGATACATTCATTTGCATAACTTAAAACCTAGAGTACAAATAACACAGGCATATCAGAATCAATTTGATGTGCTTTATATTGTTTTAAGCATCGAACCAAACATTACAGTATATCAAATAACAGTATCCAAATGAGAATCTGAAGAAGTCAGCCATCTGCTTATTCTATATGTTTTAGCAAGAAAGGCAATATATTATTGTGTAATTTATCATCTAGTAAATTGGTAAGGGTATTAGTCACATAAGCATGCCTATTTGCTGTATATGTATCTTTATAGAGCACTTTGAAGCTTTTCCTTTTTTTAAGGTTAGCTGTTTGATAGATGCTAGCATCAAGTTCCATACTTTTGCTATATATACTGCGGAAAAATCATCATGAAGTTTATTTGTTTTTTTTTTATTTAGTTGTATGTACTAGGTATTTATCTTGAAGATGCGATTTTCTTTAGGGTATGTACCATTTTAATATCTAACTAGAAGCAGAGTCATTTTCTGGTTTGTATGGGATATTGTGGGCCAGTTTAAGGTGAGAGCGCTTAGCTGTGTTTGTTCTAAACATTTTGACTGTTAATGCTAGGCAGTGGTGTATTCTGTTAACTTGGTTTAAAATGTATATTCCTACCTTATTACAGTTTTGTTTGGATGGCAGGATTACAACTTACAAGTATAAGTAAGACATAAAGAAAGCACAATAAAAGGGGTAGTTTAGCCATGGTGACTCGTGAGTCATCTGTGAAATGTGATCTTATTTTTACAGAATTACTAGTTTTTGGTTTCTGCATATTGAATTTGTAGATCAAACTTCAGGTTTTAGTAAATGATAGCTAGTAGCAGTTTGATGTGTGGGGTACTACTTCAGTTGTTGCTATTGAATTTGATAAAATATTGAAGCTGTTATAACTATGATGCAGAAGGATTAATTAACATTATCTTGCTTTTCTTGGGGTTACGGAGGTAATCTAGATTGTTGTATCCATGTTTCAATATTTGCAAAGGATTTTCCAGGCAGTTTGAAACTGGCTGATTGTTGAGCTGAACACAAAAGTGCTGAATTGTCTGCACAGTGACCCAGGGTCACTGGTTGTGCAGCTCTAATTAGGTCGATGCCAAGAAGTGGAGGTGCTAATGCATATCCATGTGTGTTGATGTTAACCATAGTTAGAGATAAATTAGACTATGAGTCTGGGAAGGCATACCAACACCCACCATGAGGGCAGAATAGTAACAACAACTATGTCAACCAAGTCAATAATTATGATGTTAACAATGAGATTGTGGATGAAAATGATGTTGAACCTAACAGCCCTTTAGAAGTGCAGCCTCTGAGGAGGTCCGAGAGACTGATGAATCAGAGGCAGAGACAACAGCAGGGCTGGCAGGAGAACAACGATGGAAATTATTCCCAGACACTACACTACACGAGGGAAGCACCCGCGATGAATTTCAGGGGGAGGGGGAAAGGCAGGTACAGGTGGTGAAACATATCTAGATGCAAGTGTGTCAAGAATAAAATAGGGGACTTTAAGATATTCAATTACAGTTCTGCCCAAGTAACACCAGAATGTGCAAACTTATTTGATAAAGGGCTTACCTTTGTCCCCTCGAGACAGGCCAGCATTGATGAATCCCTTGTACAGCTTAAATTATTTGTGAAAAAGTTGAACTTGGGTCTGTATTTTCATCAAGGTCCACATGAACATCCTAATTTAAATGTGAATACTGTATGTAAGAGACCCAGTACTTTCAACCCACCCCTGCATCCTTTGATTAACATATTCAAGAGAATATGTGAAAATGAAATCAGGAAAAAGGTAGGGAAGAAAAATGAGGTCAATATTCATCATAATTTAACACAGGAAGAAAGAACTTTATTAAAGGACATCAGTGGCATGCATCAGGTCAAGGTAATGAAACCTGACAAAGGTGGGGGCTTAGTGGTTATGGATGTGAACGAATTTATTGATAGAATGTTATCTATACTGTATACAGATACATAAGAAGAAGTCTCGGTCAGTGAAATTAATATTTCATGTTATAGGATTGACCTTGCACTAGAAGATTTGATGTTGAATAGTCAGATTAGTGTGAGTGACCTTGGACTTCTGAAGGTACTGCACCCTAGGATCCCCACCATTTTTGGCATACCCAAGACTCATAAGAGTTTAGAAGACCCCCCATTGTGGCCTGTTGTGGATGCAAAGGCCTCAAAAACCCTGCTTATAGCTAAATGCATAGATGTGAACATTAAGAATCTCTTGAGTGAGCACAAATATATTTTCAGGGATTTTTGGGATTTTTTATCAAAAATTTCAGATGATTTATATTCTGAAGAATTGTTATTTGTCACTATTGATGTATGTGATCTTTATTCTGTCATTCCACACTCTGAGGGGTTGGATATGTTCTATGAGTTTTTGTGTAACCACCCTAATGTAGACCACGACAAAGCTCTGACTATTACCACCTTAATGAACCTGGTTTTAGGAAACAACTTTATAACTTTTGAAAATCAGTTGTTTCAACAACTTAAAGGTGTGGCAATGGGTGCAGTTTGTGCACCCACATTTGCTAATATTGTTCTTGCCCAATGGGAAAGCCAATATGTCTTTAACTCTGAGTTTAGTAACTGCTGGACACTTTACGGATGATATTTAGATGACATTGTCATTTTTTGGAAAGGTGGTAGGGGGAAAAGTTAACTAATTTTTTTGTACATTTGAACAGCAGTACATCATTTTTTAAAAATTTACCGTGGAAATAGGTGAAGAGGATGTCCATTATTTGGATGTGACCATTTCAAAGAATAGAGGTGAAGGTAGATTTGACTCTAACATATACAGAAAACCTACATACTCTAACTCATTACTTAATTTTAAAAGCCACCACCCTATCTATCAAAAAAAGTCCCTGGTCAAAGGCCAGATGATGAGACTCGCCCGAATGGTGAGTAATGACTCTACCTTTGGTGAACAATGTGCAATTTTGAAAGATATGTTGGCCAACAGGGGGTATCCAGCTATATTCTTGGATAATATTTTTGGGAGGTCATTAGGAAAAGACAGAAAGGCATTTTTAAGCCACTACTTGGGACAAATGGTGATTTAGATTAGTAAGGGAGACATAGTAAATTTTCAAAGAGCCCTAATATTGCCATATAACATACACTTTGACAGCATTAGGGACATAATACTACATAACTGGGACATCTTTAGGGCTGACAAGTGAGTATGTGGAGAAAATGGGGAAGGACCCTGTAGTGGTGTACAAGAAATATTTATGCTTCAAAATCATACTTGAAAGACAAAAGAAAAAAGTCACCCTGGCTACATGTCTAAATGCTGACATTGTAATCAATGTAGGTATGTAAAGGAAGGTGAAGACATTTGTAACAAAGGATGGGGGTTATCAAATTTTGTCAGAAACTGAACTGCTAGAGCAATAATGTCATGTATCTTGCTGAGAGTCAACAATGTTTGTCATTTTACATTGGTAAGACCAAGAATAAATATAAAAGTAGGATCTACCAGCATCAATATGATATAAACAAGAATGACGAAAGAAATGCTCTTGGAAAACATGTGAGAAAAAATCCCACACATTCTTTTAAATGCACTTGTAAAGAAAAGGTGGGCTTTGACCAAAGGGGTGGACCTCATGAATTGCTCCTAGAATATATAGAATATAAGGAGTTAATTTGGCAACTTAGGAGTAATGCACTGGAGCCCCCTGGGCTAAATGAGTCTGCCTTGATCAGCAGTGTTTTGAAACTAAAGGCTGAATATGTTTTTTCTTAGATTTGTGTTTATGAGCTTTTTTAGCTATCACAATGCTGCTATTTTTGTCCATACAGTATGTATGTGTTTTTATACACATATTTAATTTAAGTGTTTTTTATAACAAGCAAAGTTTTGAACTATGTAAGAAGACTGTATTTTTAAATTGTACAGATGGGAGTGTTTTTAGTATCATGTGAATGTGATGTACCTATTTAAACATTTCACTGTTGTTTGTTGGTGTTCTGAAGAAGTTGGAAACTGTTCTGACGAAAGCGATACACTTTTATTAAAGTTGAGTTCTGCAGTTTGTGGTCCGCTCTGTTTTATTGTTTTTTATCTGTGTGTGTGTTGCCTAAAGTATTTGGTTCTTGAGCTGACAGGGAATGGTTCCAGTGGGCATGCTAGGTTCTTCCAGTCAGGTAGCTAGTGAACCATTACAGTATATGTTTGCTGGTCAGGTATAGAGGCAAACGTGTCTCCTTCTTTGAGTTCTGGATGTGTAAAGTTTAAAAAGGCTAATAATACTGTTTTAGTAATGTCAGCTGGAGCAAAGCCAAGTTGTGTTGAGGAGATTAATTTATTAGTGACTAGCTGATTAAGACATTGCTTGTGGATACATTTCTCATGCATTTAGAGAGTGGGAATACCATGACCATGAATGTAAAATTATACAGTTCTATAGAAATGCTCCTTATTTCCAAAGTAATTTATGTAGGAATTCTTTAAATAAAGTCATAATGGCCTGAGCAGATGGAGAAATATATTGTGTTATTGAGTCTAGCTTTGTATGTTACAGGGAGGGGTAGCAGATGTATTTAAAGATATGACCCCATTTATGTAATATGGGTTACATTTGGAAGCTACTTTGTAAGCTGTGTCATTAGAAAGATGGAAGGACTGAGATTTTCTGCCAGGTTTTGAAAGTTTATTTATTTTAGACCAGAAATTTATAGAGTGTTGATTGAAAGTACTTTGCAAATTAGTAATATTATGATTTCTAGGGTATTTGTTGACAGTATTAGTAGTCTGTAATTTTGTTATAGTAAAGTTTTATAGCTGTCCATGTTATTGTTACTTGTTTGGAGTATTGTTTTGATGCCATTTTTCCAAGTTTTGTCTCTGATATGACTTAACTGCTCTAATTCCATAGTGAGCCAGAGTGCTAGTATTGCTTTTACTATTTTTATGTGGCCATATTAAGGGTTTTAGGATGTTACGATAATATTTATTGAGACTGGCTAGTGCTTCATTAAGTTACAATTTGCATTGTTTAAGGACTGAAAGAAATGTTTCCTTCTGAAATGTTTTGTACTTCTAACAAGATTGTACTTCACACTATGGTTTGGCATGACACTACATTACATACATAGGATTATGATTGTTAATAGTATCTAGTATTGGATCTAGGACTATTGAACGAAAGTTCAATAGTCCGAATCCACAATCACCGAACACACATTAACAAAAGCGCTTTCACTGAAAAAACGCTTTTGTTAAAGTGTGTTTAAAAAAAAAAAAAATAAAACATTACTTTTACATACCCACACCCCCCCTACTTAAACATTCTCACTCCGATGTCGCACTACAGTGGGGAAAAGGGAATTTTCCCTTATCCCCACTGGTAGTGCGATCTCCACAACAGGCATACTTACGCGAAAGTGTCTTTTGGTGAAAAGCACTTTTGCACAAGTATGCCCAGCCAAATCTGTTTTGGTTATGTTGCCGTTCGGTGATCCGTACGGATCCCCTAGTATTATACCTACGTCACTAATTTTATTTGAGTCTGAAGTTACCATCCAATCCAGTTTTTTTTCTTAATCAGGGCTTTTATCTGTTCTAGTAGTTTGATAAGTTTGGTTATTCAACAGAGGTATATTAACATAGAAGAATTGTGAGGATAGTTTATGCTAATCAGTATTTATGTCTCCTGAGATGCTGCTGCTGCTGCTGATGATGATGATGATGATTATTTCATTGGTAAAGAGCCATGACATGACAGAGAATCGGGATTTGTTTGTATATAGAGAACAACTATACATAAAGATTTACAGTCATTAACTTTGGGAGAAGATAGGATTAGTTCAATGGTATTAAACTATGGTATTTGGAAAAGAAATGTAATGAGATTTAGTTGTTTTGAAATATGTATATATATGGCTTCACCTTTTTTTTGTTGCGATTATTATGAATTATTTCCTAGGCAGGTAGTAAGTTTTTTTTCATCCCTTTTGTAGGTTTTAGTCATGTTTCTGTCATATCTAAGATATCTGAAGTATGCATAGATATCCATGCATGCAGCTGTGTGACTTATATATATATATATATATATATATATATATATATATATATATATATATATATATATACACACACACACACACACACACACACACACACATATATATATATATATATATATATATATATATATATATATATATATATATATTTATTTATTCATTCATTCATAGAAATGCTGTGGGCATTAATATGACAAGCTTTATGCTATTTGATCTGAGTTAAGTTACGCTTTGTGGGTTGAGTAGAGTTATGTTGATATATGAACATCCTGGGTTGAGTTTTGTTGCTACATGTAGGTTCTGGGTTGGGTTGTACATCTCCACTGTTTAGTATTTACAAAAGATCAATATTGCTGTTATTTGGGATGGATTTTTACATAGAAATTATTGAAAAATGTTGATACTTTTACTTCGATGTAGAGTTTGCCGATGAAGTTTTTATGTTAAAAAAGTTTTGTTTGGGAAGTTAAAGAGGCTAGAATTAATTTGTATTTGGTATTTGTTTGAGGGAATAATTTTGTGAGTGTGTGTGTGCGTGTGTGTGCGTGTGTGTGTGTGTGTGTGTGTGTGTGTGTGTGTGTGTGTATGTATGTGCACACACACATGTATGCATGTTTGTGTGTCAACTAAGTCTTTCACAAATGACGTTATTAGCTCTTTACAGTTCTTAATGTTATGAAGATGGTCCTTATAACAAGGTTCTATAATACTAATATTTTAGATATATTGTATATTTTGATTTTTTTTTTTTTACACAGTAACTTAAACTGTGCCATGTTATGCTTGAAGATGCATGGTAAAGGATTTTAATACTGAGTTAAAGTTTTTTAGTGGCTTTGAGTTCAGATGTCAGGGAGAAACTAGTTGCAAAAAGTGTACATAGCTACAGAAAAGTATTTTCAGCTATTATGGATAAATTCAAATAGAGATTAGTCACTGTTAGTAAAAAAAAAAAAAAAATATGTACAAATCCAAGCCATCCTATGCAAGACATTAATAATAATAAATGCACTTTTATTATATCATTTAGTAATAACCCATAACTGGATATAGGTAATACTAGTTTACCAATAGCTGATATGGTCTGATCATGTGGTCAAAGCCCAACTGATCAAACAAATAAGCTAGCCATGGGTAAACCAGGATTGCCCAGTTGTGCGTTATTGCTATTATATAGCACCACTATTAAATTGAATCTATTTACCTTCTTAAATAATGACACTGTGTCTGCAAACGTCTTCTTCAAGTCATCCTTCTAATATCTTCAACATATAGGCATAGCTCTCTAATATAGTACACATATATGGAACACGTATGTGATAACACTGGCACAGTAACATATATGGGACATATATGTGATAACACTGGCACAGTAACATATATGGGACATGCATGTAATAACATGCGTACAGTAACATATATGAGACATGTATGTGATAACAGTGGCACAGTAACATATATGGGACATGCACGTAATAACACGGGTACAGTAACATATATGGGGCATGCATGTAATAACACAGGTACAGTAACATATATGAGACATGCATGTAATAACACTGGTACAGTAACATATATGGGACATATATGTGATAACACTGGCAGAGTAACATATATGGGACGTGCATGTAATAACACGGGTACAGTAACATATATGGGGCATGCATGTAATAACACGGGTACAGTAACATATATGGGACATATATGTGATAACACTGGCACAGTAACATATATGGGACATGCATGTAATAACACTGGCACAGTAACATATATGGGACATGCATGTAATAACACGGGTACAGTAACATATATGAGACATGTATGTGATAACAGTGGCACAGTAACATATATGGGACATGCATGTAATAACACGGTACAGTAACATATATGGGGCATGCATGTAATAACACAGGTACAGTAACATATATGAGACATGCATGTAATAACACTGGTACAGTAACATATATGGGACATATATGTGATAACACTGGCACAGTAACATATATGGGACATGCATGTAATAACACGGGTACAGTAACATATATGGGGCATGCATGTAATAACACAGGTACAGTAACATATATGAGACATGCATGTAATAACACTGGTACAGTAACATATATGGGACATATATGTGATAACACTGGCACAGTAACATATATGGGACATGCATGTAATAACATGGGTACAGTAACATATATGAGACATGTATGTGATAACAGTGGCACAGTAGAAGAGAATAAGTGCAATATGCAACACTTTTTTGTAGAGATTTAGGAGTATCCATGATTCCTACTATTCAAGTGGGAATGCAGATTCATGGCATGCCATCAAGTTCAAATTACTTTATTAAACATTTTTGATGACATTGTTTTGCATGTATTTGAGAAGGGTGGAAGTTTGTATTCCTTCTCTTTTTATATACACATTTTAGTTATGCACTTAAAGAAGTGATTTTTCTTAGCATTTTTAATGATACTGTTTTGCATGCATTTGGAAATAATGAAAGCTTGTATTCCATCCCTTTTTAGATACATTTTAGCTCTGCACTTAAGAATATAGTGGCAGTAGTTTTTGTTTTTAGCAATAATAATAGCTAATGGGCAATGGTGCAAAGGAATCAATGGAATGTTGTTTCACACTGGAACATGGGTACCCTCATCTGCTTGTCAATAAGCACAATAGGGTTACTCATTGGTTGAAGTGGCCAATAAGAAAATGACCAGTTGGAGCAAAAGGGCATTTTTATGTTGTTATAATGTATTGGTTTCTGTTTCCTTTGTTCAAGCTTTGAAAATTAAACCACTAGAACTATTTCTTGCAAGATTGGTTTGCCATCACCCCATTATACAGCTGTTTCATTTGGCTAACTTTTCATTGGCTAGCTTCCAGAGCCCTTTTGCTCCTGCTGGTAACCTTCTCATTTATTATTCGCAAACCAGGTACTGACCACATTGGCTGACAGCCAATTGGTGCAGCCTGCCCCCTAATGAATTCCCATTGGTCCATCAGGTCCATCCTCTTTTTCTTATATGTCTACCTATAAAAATGGTAGCACAGAACAAGCTTGTATAATACAGTCCGACTTGCCAACTGTATTTTTTTCAATAAAGGATCATGAATACCACAGTTTAGTCTTTATTTCTCTTGTTTTACCATATGCCCAAACATCTTTATTTCTACACATATCGAAACATAAATATATCTGAGTATGTTATCACTAGTCAACATTTCATTACATTAATGCATACTCTATCAATGCCAGCATATTGACTTCACAGCAGGTCAAAACAAAATGTCAACAAAATTAATCTGATATCAAAGTAGTGTTAGTGGTACAACAGGTAGCACACTTACCTTTACTGCAGAAGGATGTAAGCTGTATTCCCCTACCAGGAAGATTGATTGCTGACACCGCAGTGCAGCATAAGGGGGTGTGGCACTCCTTAGTGCATCATCTGTCAGATGAAATGTTAAAATAAGGCTCCAACTGCTTGAGTTGGTGGTAGCTCAAAGGAATGTAAAAGTTCCCACAGCACTCATTGAAAAGAGTTGCAGAAATTCTATGATGCCTTGATCAAATTTCCCCTAGTAGTACAGGTGCTATCTCAGGTCTCCCCTGAAATGAGGCCACTAGCCTACTGGACTAACTTGGTCAACGAAAGCATAAAAAAGGAATTCAGACAGCATCTTTTTGATATTGGTAAAACTAAACCAAGGAAATGCTGCAAACACATGATCTCTTATCTAGAGTATACCATCTAGAATCTGTGCTACTGCCCATGACTCTTTTCAGTTGTAGGGTGAATTTGAGGTGAAAACATCCAGCCTGTTATTTGGGGGGGAGTTA
This sequence comes from Protopterus annectens, assembly GCF_019279795.1. Classification (NCBI taxonomy): domain Eukaryota; kingdom Metazoa; phylum Chordata; order Ceratodontiformes; family Protopteridae; genus Protopterus; species Protopterus annectens. The sequence goes on from NC_056747.1 coordinate 945,462,088, forward strand.
GTGTGCATCACGGTTCAGCTCTGAGCCCACTGCTGTTCATACTTGTGATGGACTTCATTAGCAATCAAGTCAAAGGGGACAGATCAACAAATATGATGTACGCAGACAATGTGACATTACAACCAGACTCTGAACAGGAACTTCAGCAAATGATAACATGGAATACAAAATGATGGCACATGGAATGAAAGTGAGTAAAGACAAGACATTTGTGGCAAAAGATGGATAGAAAAAAGAAGAATTCAAAAAATGAGATAGAAGAGAAAATAATGGAACAAGTTAACAGCTGCAAGTATCTGAGAGGGGTGGTTGAGGAGAAGGGAATTATGAATGAGGAGGCCAAAGTTAGATTCAGAGGGGCTGCAGCCAACTGGGACAGAGTGTCAAGGGCAGTGTGTGACAGAACAATGTTAAGGAAGATGAAAAGTAAGGTGCACAAAACAATGATGTGACCAGTTCTACTGTATGAAGTGAAACCTGGGAAGTGAAGGCAAAACAGATGAGGAAGCTAGAGGTGATGGAGATGAAGTGTCTAAAATGGGTGGTAAGATGCAAACTATGGACAGATTAAGAATTGCAGATATCAGAGCAGAAGCCAAAGTAACTCAAGTTGCAGAGAAGGTCAAAGCAAACAGATCATAGTGGTTCAGGTACATGAGCAGAAAAGCAGAAGATGATCTTGTGAAGATGATTTGTGATAGAATGAAAGACTAAGGCAATAGAAAATGAGAATATGCAGCTGAGAGATGGACGGACTGCATAACAGAAGTCTTGTGACAGTCAGGCATGACCATCAAAGCAGGTTGGAGTGTTGTACTAAATTGAGAAAGATGACAATAGTTGACACAACACCCCAACCCCATGTACAAAATGGGAACAAGGGGGATGATGATGATGATGATGATGATGATGATGATGATAATGATGATGAATAACTCAGTCCATGAATGTTTTTTTCATCATCATTTGTACTGCAAGAGTTTACTGTGTGCATGTATTTGTTTCTCTGTGGTTATATGACAATAAGCTTAGCATTTATTTTATTTTATTTTGAGTTTGTTAACCTGGGTTGAACACTGATCCCAGTGGACCCATTTCAGTCTCAGCCCTGGGAAAACACAATAGTTTTATGACATGATATACAGAGTGAATGACAAAATGCAAAATATACATATATTATAATAAAGTGAATATCAATGCTGGCATGAGGGAATAAAGGCAATAGATAAATTACATTATATGCAAAGTGAGCGAAAAAACACAATATATACATGCATTATATAAAGAGTAAAAATCGGAGTTGTCAAGCTAAAAGAACCACAACCAAAATAGAGTCAGAGCAAGGTGTGCAAACAGAAGAAGGGAATGAAAAGGTTAAGTTATATGACCAGAGAGGTAGCAGTTGCATTTTCCTTGAATCCTGAAATGTGTTTTATTTGTGAATGAAAAATGGGGTAAGAGGAATGATCCTTAAGAGAAAAATGGAGAGATTCCCATAGCCTGGGGCAAAGGACTGAGAAGGCGTAGTCTGTACAGTATAGCCTAATTTGGGGGTTTGTAGGAGAGGACATGAGTGGTTAAGATGTCTAAGGTTATATGTTGGTGCATCTCTGAATAGTCTGGAAGCTCGTGGAGGGAAGGCATCATTCTTGATGATTTTAAATAGTTGATAGGTAAGTAGAAAGTAGAACTTCAGCACTTTGTTGCACAGGTAGGCAGTTATCATTTTCAATGGTTTTGCAGTAGTTAGAGAGAGTGATGAATCTGCAAATGTAATTTGAAATGGACTGAATTGTGAATACATTTCTTTTAGAAGATGCAACAATTAGCAGGAGACAGTATTCTGGCCGAGCCAGTAAGATACCTTTACCTATGGCTTTTCTACAGGGTCTTGATAGAAAAGGGGAGATCTCATTAGCACAGAATAGGAGAGAGTTGATTTTGTGTGTGTGTAGTCCAGATGGATATGGGAATTTAGGAAGAGGTCAAACCAAATCCCTAGATATTTGAATGAAGTGACATTTCAATAGTGTTATTAAGATGATCAAGGATCTATTAAAGGCCTGGAGATTGAAGTGAGCTTTTGCCTAGTTTCAAAAAGCATTGATTTTGTTTTATAGGAGTTTAGTAGCAATTATTTATTACTGAATCATTGAATAATGGCATGTAAATGAGCTTGAAGCTCAAGTTCAAGAGAAGAGATAGAATGGCTGGAAAAGAATAGGACCATGTCATCAACATAAAGCAGGAGAGGAAGATGAGGTACGTCAAAAGGAAGTTTGTTAATGTAGATATAAAAGCAGAGAGGTGCCAGAATAGATCCTTGAAGGACACCATTCGGCAGATGGACTGAAATAGAGGTTGGTGAAGTGAAATTAACTGAGAAGTGGTGGTATATTCAAGTAGATGAGTTGTATGGAGATAAAATCCCCTGTTGGGGGGGGGCTACAGTAAGAATACACCATTGCAATTTTTTTATGCTTTTACCCACAGACTGAGAGTGTGCACTTTTTGATGAAACTAAATCATCTACTTTACACTCAATGGGTTGTGCAATGATGTCTCACAGGACAGCTGCCCGACAGCAACATTAATAGCAGTCAACAATATGGATTTCAAAAGGGGCAAAGCACCATAACATCCACCTTATCCCTCACCAATCCATTCCTATGCAATATGTACTATGGTATCCTCATCTGAGCTGTCTTTCTAGACCTAACAAAAGCATTTTATACACCTGACTATAGCAAATGTCTTACAACAGTACTGTGTTATAACTTATACCTCACACATCTGCATGAAAAATTACCTAACCAACCACTCTGGGTGAACATAAGCAAATTTTATTTCAACACAGTCCTCCTATATACCTGAAGTGCCTGTTTTAGGGCCTCTTACAGCAATCTTTTCATATACACCTTCAGTATTACCTTTCCAAACACCCTATCTCTTTTCTGCACAGAAGCCATAGTGATCTTGACATTTGGCAACTCACCATACCACATTAGTAATACATTGTCTTACCACCTGAACAAAATTCAAAGGTACTTCATCTTCTGGAGACATACGATATTTATCTACCCTAAGGTATATGTAGTGCCACAATTAAAGTATTTCGGCTTAGGGGTCGCCACAGCGGAGCTCCGATCTGCTAATGATTGGCAGTAGATTTTTACGTATTGGCTTGCCGGGCCTAACACACAACCTTCAACGAAGGAACGCCCATTCACGCATGTCGCCACACAGAAGACGCACTAACTGAGAATCAAATGGGTAACGTCTAACTGTGAGGTGACAACGCTACTGCAGCACCACCACCGCAGTGGAGTGCTACAATTACAGTCCATAAATAGGGAAAAGACAAGCTTGATAAGCACCAGTCTGACATCTGAAAGGTACTTAACAAGCTTAGAACAGTCACGATTAGGTCTCAAGCTGGGGGGGGGGCTGACAATGGGCAACGAGAGCCAGCAATAAATTGTATCAGAAGATAAAACTGCTTTACAATTGTTAGATACTACACTCTGTCACTTATAAACAAAAAACTGTGGAAGAACAAAGTGTCTAACAGCTTGTAAAACAGTTTGATCTTCAAAGGGGCATTTTCTTTCTGTCTGCTGTCTGTTTGACAGTGCTAAATTATTTTAGTGGCTTGGTTTCTAAAGGCTTTGAAAGCCACTAAAACACTTGGCACTGCAATACTTTCTTTTCTTTTCTACCTTTTCTTTAACTGGTAGTACACTGAGCAGATAATGTACCATGGACAACAAAATAATTATGACTAGAACTAACTGATCACACCCCTTATTATGAGTTCATACATGATACCAACATTTGCCTCTATTTCAAGTTTGTTTTTCTGTTTTATTAGTATAACTGTGGCATTACATAAGCCAAATGCGTAAGATAGTAATTATTTGTTGAGTGGGAATGTTCATTATAAAATAGCAATTTCTTCCTTTACCTATCACCTGTGAGTTGAATATGTATGTCTGAGCAGCATATTTCCTTTGTATATGTACATTAGTCTCAGACATCAGTGCTGCACGTTTGACTAGAGGAACCTGTTATTCTGCCTGAATAGCTCATCACATTAATCCTCTGTTTGTCAGATTGCATGTAATGATATCTTTTGGTTTAGGTACAAAAATACATTTATATGTAGTAATAGCCTTGTTAAATTCAGGAGTGTTTTTGGGCAACAACTGTATTATATTTAACTATATCAGTAGCAATATAGTAATAACTTATTGTATTTGTATTCCTCCCTACCTCCTTTGTCACTGTCTTCTCTCTTACATACATTTATTTTATTTATTATTTTGTTTCACTCCCTTTCTTTCACTATTATATGCAGCACCACAACAACCAACTCCCATCCCACCAGCAAGGCTGTTGGCCACCTACAGGTGGTAGCAGCACCAGCACCACCAGAAGCACCCAACACATCTGGGTCCCACTTTGCCACAGTTAACTCCACACCTCCTGCACTTCCTGATCACCTGTTTCAAGTAGCCTTGCCCTGGAAACTGGTACAGGTATATCCACTAGTAGCAGTGTGAGTGGAAGTGATGGTTTTGTCACTTATCAGCAGCTAGCAGAGATTCTAGGGGATCTCATATAGAGGAGGTTGGATACCCAAATCAGACAAATGGAAAACCTGCTCCAGTGACTGATTGATTTACTTATTTGCCAAGCACTGGCTCCCCATCTGAGCCAGAACCAGTGGTGACAATATCCAAAGTGATGAATAATCTCCCACTGGGTGTCATATGACAGAGACTGCAGATGTTATCATCCAGTCCTATCCCTCAAAGTGATGTTTCCCTCTGTTTTGAGCTCATACCCACCCATTTGTCATTCAGTCTTGCCATCACCATTACTTTCCCTCTGTCTGTCTGATGTCTGGTTTACTACTGTGTTCCCCCACTCTCACTGTGTTACCACACACCCTGTCAGTCAAGTCTGCCTTCCCCAGTTATCTAATCTAACCATCTTACCTTCCCCTTACTTTCCTTGCTTCTTTTGACAAACTTCTTTTATCTTCATAAATATAAAATGGGCACTTGACCCACAAAAAAAGTATTTCCCTTTTACTCCAACTCAGTCCTGCGTATTCCTTATTCGCTCACCTTCTGTTCTATCCTCTACTTGCTTCCACTTATCTATTTGCTACACTCCTGTTTCCAACCTTTAATGTGCTTAAAAAATAGATATGCACACCACACATATGCTCATATGTGCCTTCCAAATTACTTATCTTTTTGTGGTTCTAGTGTGCATGATGGGCTGAAAAGACCACCACTGATGTACATGTGCAACTAATGATGAATGCCGCTGCTCTTTGTATAGCAATGATTAACTTCAGTCATTACCATCTACTATGTGTATTGGCCTTGGTCTTGGCTGCCACTGATCATGCAAATGAGCTGAATGTTGTTAAGTGACAGTTTGCAAACACAAGACTGGGTAAAAAACAAACTTGTCAAGAAAGTCACAGGCAAATTCCAACCGGTGTGTTAGTTGCTTTTAATCAATGCACACTTTTGTTCGACTCCCTGGCCGAACTTCCTTAGACTGTAAAAAAGTTTCATCTAAAAACATTTCAATAAAATATAACATAGCAAATTCACATGCTTCAACACCACCAATGGTAGTGCACAGCCCTCACATTAATCAACACAATAATTGTTAGCACCTATCCGCCCTTTAAAAGCATCCATTACATGCCTAAGAACAAACAGTGGGCAGATAAATCTAACCTCACATTCACATATTTAAAACCCTGTTAGAGTAGGCATTTAAAAATGCAGGATAAATATGGCAACAGTAAATCAAGTCTGGATGGAATCACTACTTAAAATAAATTCTATAAGAGTTACCATATCAAGCATAGGGAAACAAATCCCTTACATAGGTACTTTAAGGATGCATCGGTCACAGAAAGGGAAAATGTCACCTCCTTGTTGAAATTTTATAAATACAAACAAACTGTCGCATTGGTATAACATTCGGCATAGTCTTACCATTTAGTCTTGCTCCCAATGGCCCCATTTAAGCTGGATGGCATATACGGACCTTCATAGTGGCTCTTTTTTTTTTTTAAATAGCTCTTTTTCAGCAAGTTTGCACATTTCCAAGGATAACTGAAGTCAGTGCAATAAATGCATACAACCCGTCCTTCACAAAGTTGACGTGACGGCAGGTCTCTCTTCTCAGAGTTCCGCATATAAGAACTCACTCGTAATCAAGTGGGCCATGTCTAAAGTGCCATGTCTACCTGCAAGAGTGCTTCTTTTCCATTAGAAAATATATTTGTGTTTGTCTTTATATATATGAAAAAAGTCAAGACTTTCGTAGCATTCACAGACAGACAATGTCCTTCTGTATTAAATGTTAAAATGTTATAGCTGTACTTATGCACCTGCACATCAAAATTAATCATGGCTATATAGTGAGGGAACAACAATATATTTAAAAGAATCATACATACATTGACAAAGACAGAATAACCTTTAGGGAGAATTATTTCTCCTACCATAAAATGTGTTATTACCACTATATATGTTTAAATTCTTAGAGCAGATAATTACAATGTTTTTCCCCTTTTTTTCTATTTTATGACAATATATAGCTTAGGAAACTGATGTCATATTTTTTTCCTAGTTTGAAATCATTAAGGAATCTGAGTCATGTTTTAATAGATGTATGTCATAAGGAACATTACATTCTAATATAGGCCTGACAGAAAAGGAGTAGAGTGGGACTACAACTTTCTTCGACCTGGAGAATATGCTCATGGTCTCTGATTAAGCTATAAGGAGAAAGTTCATAATAACAGATGATGTATGATATTGGAAAGAAAGCTTATAGTTCAAGAACATGTCTAGGTGTCGATGACAGTATTAACTTGGAGGGGGTGTCATTTATGTAGAATATAAATTGGTGTTTTCTTTTTTTTCTTCCTTTTTTTACCAAAACTTGCATTTTTATGTTTTAATGGTAATCTTCATTCCATTGTCTTAATAATAAAAAGTTCTATGGTGAAGTTCTAAGAGGAGTTGAGTGCTATATGGAGTGTTTAAAACATCAACAGTCATAATCAAATTTAATTAGCTAGAAACCTTTAATGCCAACTTTAATTTTAATTAAATATATATCAAATATTGGTGGTTCCAGAATAAAGCTCTTGAAGCAGCACTATGAATCTTTTTAAGGAAAGTGTGCCACCAACCCTGAAAGTATGGATACTGTCTTCTAAGCAATTTGGTATCTATTGAGATACAAGGAAATATGTTTAGCTACATAAGATTATTAATAATAATAGCAAAGTGTAATAATCCCTGCTAAAAGAGTCTATGTACACAAATCAAAACACAAAGCAGAAAGTGTAGTAAGTACACTGAAACATCGAAGTGTTGAAATTATAACTGAAACTTGAGAAGTGCTACCACACATAAATATACATGCTTTATAAGTGTATTCCAGTGAATATCTTTTTAAATTAGAGAATAGACATGTTAGCAAACTAAAAAGAAAACATACAAAGTGAGTTCTTTAACTAATCAAAAACACATACATAAAGCAGGACGATCCTAGGGAAACTCATGTTAATATTAAATCTAGCCCTTATAACTAATATGTTAAAATTGCCAAAAGATTGTGTATGTGCGTAGCTACGTGACTGTGGGACTGATTCTTATAATTTCATGGAGCCTCCATAACTAAAAGGAAATGCTGCAAATGGTAATTTAAACAACAATTCAATGTTATTACTTAGATGGGTACATCCACAGAGACTGCATTAAAAAGACAACCTTAGAATACCAAAGTTTCTGTGATAAAAGATTTTTCTTTCTGCACGCTATTTTTCCTCATTGTTAAATACATCTTTCCACTTTTTTCATTGTGAATATGTTACCTGCCCCCACCCCCGTTAAAGACATGTAAGCATCGACCTCAAAACATTGCCATTGTGTGACTGAGCTAGTGGAGATAGAAAAGAAAAATTGCTGACAGAAGCAATGGCTTTCAATGAGATTTAGAAGATCATGAGGAAAAAGGGTCTGTGGCTAAATGTGGATCCTAAAAGGCCTATACTAACCCCACTTCATGCATGGGACACATATGATGTGCACCCAATTAATTATCCGATTAGCCAGTCTTCTTTGCCTGCCCTCTAAACCTCGTTTTTACCAACTATAAATAACTGCAAGCAATTATGCTTGGCAAAGGAGTGCTCCCAGCACTATATGCACATTCCACCTCACAATCACATGTCGATGTTCGGGTCATTCAATGACAAGATGCTACATTTCCTACATTTTTCTTTTGTGTTAAAGTGAAGTCATTACTGACTCATACGACACAAATTCAAGTGAACTACAGAAACAATACAGGAAACAGTTCACATTGAGCAGCAAAGGGCATACATCAGTAAAGAATGACGCAAAGCTGCAATTAGCCCTACTTTACATAAATATAGAAGAACATAATCCCCAGGATTCATGAAGCTTGCACCATGCGCCGGAGTAGCGTCGGTGATCTAGCACCAAATATGGCCGTCAAGCGATTCAGGTAAGAGCTGTTTCCACATGCACTACCAGCATACGCCAGAGCTGCGCAGCTCACGGCGCTTGTATGCTAATTACCCTATGTACAGCAGTGTAGCATGCAAATGAAGGTATATAGCGATTCATGAAGTGGTGCAGGCATAGCATAAGCATGCAAAAATGTAAACCAAAAAAACAGTTTACATTTTTTTCAAACAGAACATCAGAGCCATGAAAGCGGACCAAACTTACGTATTACAATGTTAACATATGCCAATGGCTAAATATACAGCCAATGGCATAAAAGAGCATGCACAACACATAAAAAATAACATTTAATGTCATGGCCACACTAACACAAAGTACAACCGCAGTGCATGGATGCACAAATAGGAACACAAGGAAAATATATTTAGATGTCATAAAACTGCAATGTGACACAAATCATGATTTCGCCATAATAGTCAATGGTACGCATGCTACACCACAACCAAGGTGCAAGGGTTGCTAAGGGTCTGTGACAGTGTTCCGCGTGGTAACTAGGAATTAGTAGTCAATGCCATGCAAGTGAGTCAAGTAATACTGAATCGCAAATGCCCCGCCAGCGTAAGGATGTACCACATGGTGCAGTGGTACAACACCGAGGAGTGGCCTGGAGGTAAACATGACATCATGAGAGGTGTGCGCCGCCGTAGCTGCAAGCACATTGGAGCATTGGTAATCCGGGTTGCATGTTGGTAAGCAAAGCTGCAGGATAGGGGTGTGTACCTAGAAATAGCTATGCTTAGCTGAGAGCTCACAAGATGACCAAAAGTGCATGTGAACGTGGATGAAAACATGCTCAAAAGTTGGAAACCGGGCGCACACAGCGCGCAACTTAGGTGAAACAGGAAGGTTACAGGAAGACAATAAGGAAATGCTGCAGCATGGTAATTGGAGTACAAATGAGTAATTAACACCTAGAAACTCACAGTGGGACATAGACAACAGCTAACAAGGCTGCTAGCAGCTACCTGCAGAACAGGAAAGGGGAGGTGCCGTACAGCAAAGAAAAGATAACTGTCACAGCAGAACAAAGCAAACTTTTGCTGTAGATCAGCTACATTACACATTTCCCAACACAATCCTGGGTTGTGGAAGCACAAAACAAGAAAGGCAGCAGCTGGATGCATGCCTGATAATGGGAGGTGAATCAGTTTGAAAATAGAAGTAAAGGGCAATAGATGAATCACGGCAGACAAGCGTAACTCAACACCAAAAGCCCCACAATAGCAGTACCTGCTGTAAAACCAATAATTAAGATACCCTGCAGCTGGAATAGCACAAACACACCCAATTACACCAGCATCATCCATTGCACAATAGTATAAGATGTGAAAGCCCCACACACACACTTGTGTATTCCCAGACACTCTGCACCATTGGTGCATACAGATGGGGAACTTTTAATATGTATATGTTAGGGGCTGCCATAGCTTTGATTCACCAGCATGTGTTAGAGACTGACGGTGGTGTGGAGGAGGATGCTGACAACCATCTCAGGCACCGGAGGAGGAGACAAGTGTTCAGACCCAGGGTAACCTACCAGGGGATACATGATCTGGAGATAGTAGAGCATTGCAGAGTGGACAGGGACATCATACAGCAACTTGTTTAGCTGTGCCGGCCATGCCTCAGAGCTAGAAGTAACAGAGGGGAACCCATCCCAGTGGACACGAAGGTATGCATAAGCTTGAGAATACTAGCCACAGGTACCTTCCAAAGGCCAACTGGGTATTTCATGGGGATCTCACAGGCATCAGCATCCAGGGTACTCCACCAGTTCCTGGATGCCATGTTACCACATGCCAATGAGCACATACACTTCCCCTGAAAGCAGGAGGAGTTGGCCGGCAATATGCGTCTCTTCCACCATGTGTTGGACTACCTGGAGGTACTGGGTGCAATAGACTGCACGCACATACACATCAAGTCACCACCTGGTGAGCAGGGTAGGCACTACATAAACCGCAAGGGATTACCCTCCATCAACTGCCAGGTCGTGTGCAATGCCCAGAGCATTATCATGGATGTGTGTGCCAGCAGTCCTGGAAGCTATCATGACTCCCACATCTGGCATGCCTCACAGCTTTATCAGGTATTTGACAGGGGGGACATCCCATATGGCCACCTGGTGGGGGATGCTAGCTATGCACTGGAACCGTGGATGATGACACCCATCAGAAATGCACACACAGCCATGCAAGAATGCCATAATGAGGCACACTCAGAAACCAGAATCATCATATAGCGCGTGTTTGGGATGCTGAAATCATGGTTCCATTGTTTGGACATATCTGGTGGAGCCTTGCAGTACTCTCCAGGAACGTGTGCCCACATCTTCATAGTATGTGCCATGCTACACAATATGATCCTGCGGAAACAGCTGCAGCAGGGACAGAATGGTGAAGGCCTTCACAGCCCACCGCCATTGCCAAGGGGCCCACAGGCACAGGGGGGGCTCAGACCATGAACACCCTGTGCTAGCCCCAGTAGGCAGATGGAGGCATGCACAGTATGCCCATGCCTTGGCAAAGAGGGAATGTAAGGCACACACACTGACAATATAGGCACTCATGGACTGACACCCTTCTCCACCTGCGCACACAACAAACATGGATGGCACACACACACGACCACCTGTAAATTGTCATGTATAGGTGGTCTACTGTGTGCATCCTACATAGGTAGCCCTCAACTATTGTACACACAACCGCCATTGGCACAAGGTAAGTCAATACCTGAACAGCATATTAAGCTATCAGCATGTGTCCATACTGTATGTACAGGTTCATAGATACATAGGTAGGTACATGCCCAACTGCCAAGGCCACTGATAAACATAGGCAAAATGTGTCTGCTGTCGCCACCCCATCGATCAACTAACTGTCCTCTTGTGGAGCAGAGCCACTTGTGAGATCCCTGGGGTGTAGCTACTGTTCACCACCCACTCTGCAAGGATTCCCCGGAGTGTTAGTAAGGGGGTTTTGTATAATGTAATCAGGGATGTGTTTCCAAATAATGGGGAGTATCCCTGACAGGAATCTTCACAGATGTGCACATGTTACATAGTATACCTTAAACATAGCTTGCATATATAGGTAGTTTTCCACAGAATAATAAACATGTGGAACACACAACCACTGAAATGTGCGTTCATCACCCTTGCACAACCAGTGCCTGCTCTGAGAGGTAAGATATCACTGCCAGGATTAGAACATGCAACCATGTACACATTCATCACAATAACATACCACTAAGCTACCTGAGATGTACCAATGGCAGTCGTATATACTGACAGGATAAAACACAAAAGGTAGGAATGTGTTGAAATAGGACAAACTGGCATGTACACAATGAAAGATGTATGTTTTATATATATATATATATATATATATATATATATATATATATATATATATATATATATATATATATATATATATATATATATATATATATATACACAATCATATATATATATATATATAGAGAGAGAGAGAGAGATGTCGATATATGGGGATATACATATATATGTAGCTATATAGATAGGTTAACACCATCTACATAACCATGGAGTTACATATAAATGGGATACCTACCACATACCGACTGCTTTACATACTGACGCATGTAATCCCGAGGCTTAAGGTCCGAAAGAACACAGTACCGAAACACCAGATGCGCGAGGTGTAATCTCACGATGTTAATGGACAGTTAGTCAGTGCTTCTGGTGTTGCGGTTTGGGTAGGTTACTGTATGTACATGTGTTTCTTAGGGCTGTAGTGTGTGTAAGTGTGTGTTCTGTGTGTGGTGTGTGTTGTTGGGGGACTTTAATGTGTGGTTGTGGGTTAGTTTTGTGCGTCTGTTTGCGCGACCGAGGATGTAGAATATTAAAGTAGTGGGTGGTGTGTGGGGTGCAGACACCTACATTAGGTGTGTAGGGGGGGCTTGGCCACCTGCTCATACATAGTGTAGGATGGTTTGTTTGGATGTGTTGGGTAGCAGTGTGTCTGTATGTGCATGTGTGTGTTCCATGTTCGTGTTACCTTTGCGAGTTACTGTCGATGTCGGTAATGTGGGGTATGGGAGTCTGTTCCCAGGACTGTGTGAGTCGGAACACTGTGGTTTCAGAATTCCATAGGTCTCCCGTATACAGCAGTTGAAGTGTTCACATATGTGTATAACATAGATCATAGCAATCACACATTCCGCCACTACCAACCTTTATGAACAAAGGATATGGAGAGTATATGCCTATACACCATTACAAATATGTGCTATGGACACAAGCCAATGATAGTGTTACCACCTGCACCACTTTGTGAGGGCACTCCCTCTTTGGGCGGTTGTGTCCTGACCAAATATATTAAACGTGGCAAATGTCCTGGGATTGTAGGACATAATTATGTCCCATATGTACTGTAATAGTTGCATACAATAGTTATTTCTGTATCTAAAGTACCTACACGGTACAGGAAACAGGATAAGCTACTAAACTGCTACAAGAATAAGCTTATAATTAGGCAAGAAAGGAAAGTTCTATCCTTTGTACTGACCGTCGGTTTGTGTCAGCCTGTAAAATCAGATGTGTGTCCTGAAAAGGACCCACTATGGACATATGAAAAGGTGGTAACCCTAGCCAAAGAGGGTCAGTCACCAACACAACTATGATGACTGCAAATACCTATGAATACCTATGAAAAAAATACACAGCTATCATGTAGCAACACGTTATTACATTCAGATGTATTACCGAAGGGATTAAAGGACTAACATCACCCGCATGCTATACAGGAACCACATAACTGTGCCTTAATGAATCAGCATGCAAATACCATTGTAGTAGTCCACAAAAGAATAGGTGTTCAAATAGGGAAGGAACCCTCACGCACATAGCAATTATGTATAAAAGCAGTTCCTACACACCTGCATTTGCTAAGCACACCCACCAACATCACCCTCACACCCAAACATATTACAATACAAACTGTAATAACATCACAAATCATTCACACACTGTACAACATCTGCAGAAGCCTTAACATACCTTGTCAGAGACACACTAACATGGCCCTAAGTGAAATAGTGGCTGTTATACAATGGAACAGCTGCTGATGTAATAGGGTTTGTTTACGTGCGTACACCGGGATGTGTTAGCAATTAGTGAGTAACAGCACAGTATGCTACACTTGTACACCAAATCAAGGATGTCTGGTGAGCACACTGTACACCACATAACAGTTCATACATAGCCATATGGCCTTGAGCTGGCCAAACATCCTTGCCAGACTTAAACATCTGCAGAAGTATTAGGTACAAACAAACCCTGCATAAGTAGCACTGTTCCGAAATATAACAGCTGAACTCACATGTAGAACTAAATCATCTACACACAGTCCACGGGAGTCATGAAGCTAATATAGCTCTGTGTGTCTCCATATAGCTGTTGAAATATATCGCAATAACATATCTAGGCCGTCTCCCTTGAAAGTAAGGCAAACAGACAACCCCTAAAAGGAGTACTCACTTACACACCACTGTTGCCATGGTATCGGCTAATGGAGTAACTGCACAGCTGATGTGCATCCAATTAACTACTTTGGAACAGCAATTGGTGGACAGGATACCACATGTTACCGATATGTAACTACAAAAGGATGTGTCATCACACATTCAAACCATCCGTATATACCAGCGGAACATTACAAATAACATTGAAACACAAACCGAAAAAGATTGAATCAACTGTTAACGATACGTCGGGTTACAAATAAGGTATGTAGAACAGTCAGTATGCCTGTGTATGTAGTACTATTCTGTAGTATTTAAAGTGCACGCAATCCATATAGTGGAAACAGTTATCTTGCAGTGATGTATTGTTGAGCATAGTCACACTTGTAGTATTTGTGTGTACTGCTGTAGGTCACAAGGCAAACACCGCATACACCACAAGGGATGCTATATAAGGGCATTGAACAGAAATACTCCTCACCAGCCGACGTCAGTGGCAGAGTTGGTCCAACAAGTATGTGCTATAACAGGGGATAGTATATGTTGATATATTGTAACTGTAGCCATATGTATGGGTGTAATACAGAGAATAACATGTGGAAGGTTGGGCCACTGTGCAAGTATGTTTTGCAGTGTGGGATATTGTGCCAATAACTGTTTAATGTACAGTATTGTAGGCATATATGTATTACAAGCTACATAGCATTACTGTAATGGAAGGCAAACATTAGTTATGTCAATCGGCATTTACAATACACAATAACATGATACATTTTTCTTTTAGTGAGCCAACAGTTTATCAGCATGATAGCAAAGTAAAATGGAAGTGCTATTTAACTATCCATGCACATAAAACATGTAATATGTGCAAAGGTAGGTACTAGGCTGTCTTACCAAGGGTATCTGTAAGCCTAGCTAGAGTGTGTTGTCTTTTGCCACCCCCATAGGTTGGTTCCCTGTGCCTCTGAACGGCAGAGCCAATAGTTCCCTGTGCCTCTGTCCAGCAGAGCCACTGCAGTGATCCCTGGGTACATGTCTGCCTCCCATCCACACGGCAACATTTCCCTTGAAGAGTGCACATGAGGGGCCCTGCCTGATTTACATTGGAATCACGTTCCAAAGCATAGGGAGTGCCCGGGTCAGAAATCTATCTGTTCAGCACATCCTACTCATCATTGTGGTTAGGTGTATATCCCTAGAGCATTTGGCTCTCAGGGGCATCTAGTTATGTGGAGCATATCCAGCAATACAGGGTTGGACATGGGCCTTGTATGTCAAGCAGAAATCACCTGTGAGTATGCGGTATGCAACTGAGTACAGCTGGGGTTTCGTAGGTTGGGCTGCATAGGTCATCTGTTTGAGGTCAGCAATCCTCTTGGTGTGGTACTGGTGTGGTCTTCCAAGCTGTTGCAGTTGTCTTGTAAGGTATATCCCAAATTGGGTGTTGTATCCTTTAATGGGTCTGATATGACATGTGTAGAGTCACAATGGTCCCTCTGATCTGGATGCGAACCCATTAGAGATTAGGGGGGGCATGTAGAAGGATATTCTAACCACTTTGTCATTATGAGTATCGAAGGAGAGTTTGCTATCTACTGGTGTTTCCGGATCCCGTAATACCTTTTTTGTATGTAGGGGACTAGCACCTATGTGGTAGTCCACAGGTAATTAGTTATATCCAAAGGGGATGAGTATATACTTTTAGGCATTCAGCTTGACGCCATGATATTAACACTAGGTATCCATCTCAGTGCGACCCTTCCAGAGGATGTATGTAGCAGCTGGGGAAACAATTATGTCTCCTAGTTTGCAGTCGTCTGCAAACCATTTCAGCCAAAGCCCTCCTGTGCTTGTCTGTATGTCAGAGAAGTATATACCGAACATGAGGGGTCTTAGGACTGAGCCCTGAGGGACGGCAGTTGTAACTGGTATACAGTCGGACCTAGGGTATGCAACTCCTACTGTGTGTGTTCTGTCCATGAGCCACTTTGCAAACCATCACATGACATAGGGGTTAATGTTCAGGCGGATGGGTATATTGATAATACCAGAAGGAGGAATGGTGTTGAAAGCCTATGAGAGATGTAGGTAGGATGTGTGGACCTCCTTACTCTAATGCCTTGGTAACTGTCTCTAAGAAGCCCACCAAGTTTAGGAGGCATGGTCTGGCCTTAACA
Organism: Protopterus annectens; assembly: GCF_019279795.1. Lineage (NCBI taxonomy): Eukaryota > Metazoa > Chordata > Ceratodontiformes > Protopteridae > Protopterus > Protopterus annectens. The sequence goes on from NC_056747.1 coordinate 945,478,370, forward strand.
ATGCCAAACAGGGAGGGATCAAAGGTTGGGAGGTACCCAATGTCTCTGATAGTGATCCATAATGTGCACCATAGCCTTGCAGACTAGGCTAGTCAGGCCTATAGAGAAATAGGTCCCGTGGTCCGTTGTGGCACCACCTTTGTGGAGTGGGATAACTGTTGCTGTGTGCCATTCAGGGGGCACTATGCCCGATGTGAGACTATTATTGAACATGGTACGTAGGTGAGGAGACAGTACGATCCAAAGTTTGTGTAAAACGCAGCCTGGGATGTTGTCCAGTCCCATGGATGCTGTGATATTGCCTTTAGAGTGTGCAGTTTTGAGAGGGATCTGCCAGGATGTTGCCAATATCCATTGTTTCTGTAATGTTCATGCCTTTGTGCTGTAACTTAGAGCAGATCTGGTTGTTGACATCAAAGCTCTGTGGTTGTTGTTGGTATTAGTTGCGTTAAAGTGTTCATAGCTAGCTTTGGAGGATCGTATAAGGGATCTCACCTTCTTACTGAGGCTGGCCAGGGATCTCCTCCATGCATGGTATTGTACTCTCGTTTGCAACAGTGTCTTCCTCCTGTAGTACAATATGTTTATGGCAGGGGACCACCAGATTGGTTTAGTTAATTATGAGTATAGTGTCCTGGTTCTGTTTGGGATAGCACAAGCCATGCACTCCTGTAAGTGCTTATAGAGTGCATTTGTGTAGGATTCAGCAGTTGAAACAGTGCTGTCCATCTGCATGGGTGTCATGACATCCACCACGTCTGCCTTAAGAAGCATGTAGTTGGCCTTGTAGACATATTATACTGTGGTTCGCTTAATGGGGGGTAGGTGTGTGATGTGGATATCAACTGTGTTCAGCACATGGTCTGATTGAACCAATGAGGAGTTGGCTTCACGTGTCTTGGTCTAGGATATTGTTGCCCCTGGTGGGTGTGTGGATATGTCGAGTCAGGGCATTGGTGTTTATGAATTCCAGAAACCATTGAGTTAATGTGCTGGTACACGAGTAGTTTTCCCAGTTAATGGTGGGGTAGATACAGTGAAGCTTATGTGATGAGTGTGGTGTTGTGCGACTGTGTACCTTCTCCACATGACAGTCAGGCTCAGGCTTGGTTGGAGAGACAATTACCTCCAGTTTAGCTAGATGAGTGCATCTCTCACAGGTTGTAGTGTTGGGTGGTAGGTGGAACGGCTTGCCTGTGTAAATGAGGCAATGTGTACATTGCCTCAAGATGTCCAGATTCATCAGATAGACAGGTGAGAACACTGGCAGTTGATTCTTGGACATGCCTGAATACAGAACTACATTAACCTAGATAAGTGAGGAAAGTGAGTACAACAGCTACATTACTCTATGCAAGTGAGATAAGTATGTACAAAACCTGTTCACCCTTACCTGTAGGTGATGTGGAAGATTGAGTGCTATAGTAATCATTAGCTTACGTACTGTTTACAAGTCTTGAACAAGTGCTTAGCATGAATAAACAATCCAAATAGGGTCTTGGATAATATAAAAACATGGCCCCCTCCCCCAACAGGTTCACAAGCATATATCCATGTACACCACAGGGCCCCTGTGCCCACAACTATGCAGGTACAAGCTGCACTCAGTCTGCATGGGACCTGCCCACATCACAGGTTGTATCATACACATATGGCAAAACAAGATGCTCTGCATGTACACATCATGTAAAACATAGCTCTATGTCAGGTTGTGTACACACTGAATGGTGCACACCAACAGGTATCACAACCCAACAAAGGGGGAGACACCACTGATAATGGGAAGTACTGCACTACTACCCTGCTGAGTCTGGTCTGGAAGGCCATGAACCTTGATCACTTAAGTGATGTCAGCAGTACAGATGTAGATGACAGTATGGTTGATGTCACACTGCATATCATAACCTTGCCAGGTCATAGGACATCATCACCCATACTGTGTACCACCTATACTCGGTATACTAGATGTACATTCCTATATCACAGGAGTGTTTAGCAACAGGACTGCTGGCAGAAACAACACTACGCGAATAAGACGTGATCATCACACCAGTGGCAGCTACAGTATGTCAGGGTTAATGAATTCTATTCCCCCTCATTGTAGTCCATACCTCACAGACAAACAGAAGGCATCTGTCTATTGAAGTATGCGAATGACTATGACCTAGAAGCAATAGCTGACTCGCATTGTCACCCCATGTTAATAACCCTGTACCCATGAACTACCACCTAGGCAGGGGTCATCATAATGGACACTTGTGTGTGAGGAATGCAGCTGGGCAGTTGTCTTTCCTGTGATAGCTACATCACCACACCCATCAGGGAGTCATATGTGGCAACCCTAATAATAATAGGGTGCCATTCATGAATATAGAGATCATTGTCCAGCCATACAGACCACTCACGTCACCCATATCCGATCACATATTTCCTTTAAGGGGTATTGGCCATGTGCAGATGGCCTACACCAGCCTTCCCATTCCCCATCTCCACTATGTAGGATGATGCATACCCTGAATAAATCTGTGTCCAACCCAGTGATGTCGGACATGCTACACTTACTCATCCTGATCTCAAACACATACTTCATGGACATCCACCTACCACATGCTTGACAGATCCTTGTCCCATACACTTGACATAGTCCTACCATACTATGCATTCCTGTCCATCAAAGCTGCACATCGCTCCCCTCTCAGACATGGTGTGATGACCGCATGGTAATGCATGGTATATGTATCATTAACCCTGTGAATCAGTAATGTGGCAATGCTCCACCTGGCCCCACAGACCCGCCTGTCGGCTACTGCCAGGTAACCTTTCATCCTAGATGCATACATGGCTCATGGCATATAGCCCACTAGTTGACTTTGACTGTACATGCCATAGTTGATATCCATCCCTACAAATACCATCTGGATAACCAGTGTCCCATGTCTATCACATGTGCAACACAGGTGATACATGGCAGGATGTTGAATCGCTGTACAGTGCCGTGTAGATGTATATGGCAGAACACATACATGTAAAACCTTATGTGAGCATGTCTGCAGGGTCACAGGTCATGTCTGTTAAGGCAGTGTAAGTCCTTATATGTGACATATACACTGCATCAAGGTCGACTGCATTAATGTGGACACATCCAGCCATGTGCTGCTAGGTAGGAACACCAGTACAGGAAAACAGACATGCCCACGTCAAGACAGCAACCACATAGAGTATGAGCAATGTAATCAGGTGACACACACACACACATATATGGTGATAATATCCACTCAACATTGAGTGTCACATGTGTGTGACACAAACACGTCAGTGTCATGTAGGTTTGCAAATACAACTATTTAAACTGAAATAATGCGATACACATGTATGTTCAGCTGTAGCTCTGTATGTCTCTGAGGTACTGTGACCTGTCTCCATCATTATGTCTTCCAGGTATGCCACGTGCAAAGCTTCCCCCTTTTACATGCTTGGAGGATGAGGCCCTCATCCCATACCTACTCGATAATCACAACATCCTGTTCAGCCATGTGCCACAGGATGCACAGCAGCGGGATGCCCTGTGGATGGAACTTCGCAGGAGGGTTAATGATGTGGGTGGCTACAACCGCACATACCAGCAGGTGCGCAGACACTGTACAGACCTCATTAGATGGACAAAACAGCGTGTGAATGCAATAGCCAGGGAACAAAGTGCAACAGGTGGTGGACCACCAACCCAGCCCCACTCACACATACCGAGGAGCTACTGGCCAACCTGGGGACACATGCAGAACCACATCTACAAGCCTTAGCCGATATTGTGGAGGTGGGTGTCTCTCAACCACTGAGCCTGGAGTTGCTTGGTAAGTCAGTACTGCACCTATAACAACTATATTCCATATAGCTTCATGTGTCCCTGTACAATATGTAATGAAACATCATATGCAAGGCATGTATACACACATGCCACATACTATAGTATGCTACTTTGTGTATGCACACATGTGCATACACCATAGTATAGTCTAATGTACTGGTGTATGTGTTATGCACATTGCTCCCTGTAGCTTTTATACAGGGGTGGATTATGCTCATACTTCCGTGTTATTCCTATTTAGGTACCGCTGGTGTTCCGCGGCGACAGCTGCCCATTGCAGGTGAGAGTGCTATTATTTATCAGGAACTGTAATGCACAAATCTATCTGCCATGTGGCCATTCACAACATGTACACATAATGTATGGTCCTGTCACAATATACAGGTCGGACTTGCAATGCATCACAATGACTATCCATGTGCCACACTTGCAAACTATGTGAATCATCTCACCGACATGAATCCTCACAAACTTTATTGCCAGATGTGTTGACAGCTGTGCATACAATGGTGGAGGTGCTGTTCAGTTTAGGAACATACAACAGATCTGATCTACACATGTGGTGAATACAAACAGTACTACACAGTGGGCTGGAGTATGTCCAACACAAAGGTTTCACTGGTGTGGATCATATCACTGCTATGAATGTCACACAATGTGATGTGCTATCTTGACATGTCCATGACATCTATGGCCATACACATCAGCTAAATTTGCAGTATATCTGTAGGGTGGACAGACAACACTGAGTTGGTACACCATTGCCCCACTGTATATTCGACAGGACACCATTGTGTTAAACATGTATGCATGTCATTGCACACGTCAGCAGATCACAAGTCATACTACATTTGATTATCAAGGTCATATGCCACACATCAGGCAGGTGTACTGTTAACCTGTGCTGGTCCACATGGTGTAACACAGGGATGTATGCTAACCACTACTATGATTGTGTAATTTGCATGCCGTCTGCTATCATACATGCATGCTGTGTGCAACCTATGTATGTATGATAACTACCACTACTATTGTCTGCGCTGCATGCCATCTGCTGTATCACATGCATGTCGCATGCCTTCTGTCATATCACATGTGTGTGTGTGTGTGTGTGTGTGTGTCTATTGTATAGATTGTAATGTACAGTTGTTGTCTGCCCTCACAGGTGATGTAGGTGCATTGCCCTCCTGCGGTACGTCAGATGTTAGTGTCCCCACAGTCTCTAACAGTGATGATGAACTTATGATTGAGTCACATCCCCGCACACAGATCCCATACCTGCACATACCCCATCACCAGTGGCCATAGAGGAAGGACAGTTGGCATGTGGTAGCTTGGAACAGGAAAGTGTGGGGGCTATGGAAGGTGTGCCTGCACACCATGGTGTCAGCCAAACTACTGGTGGTGCCCCACACAGGCATGTGGCCAGTGCTGCTCGTAGGAGGACCTCTGGCCAACATGCTACTGCATGACAGAACACAGCAGCTAGTGTCATCAGATGCATGTTTCAGGCTGTAATGGAGGCACAAGCACATGTTGAATGGCGCAACAGAGAAGATCAGAGGCTACAGAGGGCTGCTGTCCATTCTTTAAACAACAGCATCCAGGCAATGGTAAGTGCTCAACAGCAGATTACTGATGCTTTGGATAGACGGTTGGGTGACATAGTTGGAGTCCTTGACCATGGCATGACAATCCGCGAGCGTGAGCTGTCTGTGTTGGAACATCTGGTAGGAGTGAGGCATCGGGCACATGGATGTAGGCCTGCTACATCACCTGTGTCAGGTCTACATGTACAAGCTACCTCACATGCCCGCTCTCATAGTGGTGGTAGCAGCAGCAGTGCATCTGGTGCTGTGCTGTCCACACCATGACACAGTGCATGTGGCCCGGGACAGTCCCAACAGGGACACGGTTCCAGTGAACTAGTGACATCAGACAGTACCCAATCTGCACCTCTGTCTAGTAGTGCCCCTGCAACCCCTGGCAGGCACAGGTCACATGTCCGTGGCTGGACACCGTGAACTGTAATATCTTGCCTGTACAGTCTGCAGCTGTCAATAATACCCTTGTGTAGGCCAGACACATGAGAGAACTGTGTGCAGACATACACGCACACACTAGACACATATGTAGGGCACCGCAACACACACATGCATGACATCCACACACGTCCAATTACATCGAAGGCCCAAACCCACACACATGATGTCATCCAATGGTGCAGCCTAGGCTTCTGGCAAACATTAACACCCTGTGCATATGATGATGCCTGTGCCGCATCCCTAACATCCACCCCATCGGTGCAGGGACATGCTCATATGGTCTGATGCACAGAGTGAACAGACTAGGATGATGTGTAGTTTACAAATGTTGAGGACTGTTGTCAGTCAACAGATATACCATGTAGTACAGGTGTACAATACTGTTAACAGTATGTGTCTTGTGTAACAACAGTAAATGCATGTTGTTCATGTTGTTCTGCTGTCCCTCTTCAGGTCTAATTGCACGTGCTGTTGGATGTCAGTGTTTGCAGTTAAGTGTCCCATATGTCAATGTGGATTACTCACAGGTATTATGAATATACCAGCATGCATCATGTAGCTGCCACATACCAGTGAGAATGTCCCACATTACAAACATGTCTACCGTTCCAAGAGCATGATAGCTGTGTATTAAGCTACTGTGGCCACAGACGTGACATCCATAAAGGGTGACATCAGAGCTACAGTTACATGGAGTGGTGAGGTAAGAGAGTGATCTAGCTGATTACAAGGGTAGAGGCCAGTGGGAAGTGTGATGCCTCAATGGGAATCAGTAATACATGTTCTCATGACAGGATGCCAACACACAACTGCACCGACACAGTCAGGTATTGACACACATGAATTCAGTGACACTGTAACACACACACACACACACACACACACACACACACACACACACACACACACACACACACACACACTCACGGGTTCATAGGTTCATAGATTAGTACTAGGCTAATTGCCCTTATGGGCCATTTTAAGCCTAGCCAGTTACCCCCGTGAGAATCAAACCCCACACATTGTGTCTGTAAGGCAAACACCTTAACCATTATGCCGACCTCCCACAATAACACACACTCGCACACAGTTGCTACTGGTGTGCTGAGGACCCCTGCCTATGTGCAAATAATCATTACAGTACTGTGCACCTACATGTCACGCCACAGAGAATACACATGTACAGGTAGTCAGTACGGCCTAAGATCGGGGACATCAACACGGATAGTTGAATGCATTGCCTGGATGGTGGAGGGGTCCTATCAGTTCAGTATGGTAACATACATCGTCACCCCAGGGACCAGTCAGCCCTACATACACACACTGTGGCATTCAGTAATTAATACACCTATGTCATGCACATACAGATACCTCACATGTGTGAGATACACGCCCCTGCCTATGTCCTGCTTTATACATTGCAGTCTGTACAGATGTGTACACTAGTGTACAGGAGAGTGAGTAACAATTGAGATGTATTCCCCACAATAAGTGACAAATATGGACACACACACAACCACACATGCCAGTACTGTGAATCTCAGACCTGCCAAGCTCATGTTATGTATGTCAGACATACAGCAGTATTGCACACGTTACAAACTGTACTAATGCTTCCTGTCACAACAGTGCTGATATAAGCACTAGGGACATCATATCTATTAACAGGTGTCAAGTAATTTACCTTCGCTATCTGTCTAAGTTGCATGTTATGTCCTTCAATTATCAAAACCATTGCTTACAGGTTACACGTATTGTAGGACCGCTTGTGACACACCTGTGAGCTGTCCACAGTAAACATCTGTCTGCAAAGATGCCCCGCCACTTATTTCAACACATCTGTCCATACCTGAGGTACATCTTTCTGTACATTCAGAATATCACCATATACAGTTGGCAATGAGGCTGCATTGCAGCTGCATGATGTACTAGGATACACGCCACCTGCATACATCAGCAGCTGCACACTCGTGTTGTCTGAATGCACAATACTATATGTACATGTGTGTAGGTCCTACAATCCTGACATTTGGTCATGTTTGTAGGCATTGCAATTGGTGGATATGTGTAATAACATACATGACACATGGACTGTTGTATGATATGATGGATGACCAGTACAGAGGGGATGTTACCTCTGTCAAAATTGATATCACACCTTATGTACTGTTAGCATTCAGCAACCATGGACCTACATTCCATGTGCATGTGTGTAATGGCTGTAGCCACCTGTTTGCACAAAGGTCTACAACAGCTATGCTATTTACAGGTATGTTGTGTGTGTGGCATGTACATACCCAGGGCAGGTACATGTATGTCATATCCATACATGAGGGTGTGTACTGGTGTACAGCAACTGACATCTGCTAATGGTGGACAGTACTGAGGGCCCTTGGTATGTGTACAGCTGACCTGGTCACAGACAGTGGTATCATTGCATTGCATACCACATGATGCAACTGTGTCAGTACATGTGTACTGTCTACAGTTGATGTAGAGCTTAGTACAGTACACAGGTCAAGGGTTACATGGTGGTGTACTCGTCTGTCATGCAACATGTATGGTTGCGTATTGGTGGTCCGAGGGCATGGTGGTGTCTGCAGTTTGCATCCTAGAATGCAGCATGTGACACTGTGTCCTGCACATGGCTCATCTGTGATGCCTTTCATGGGGGGACCGGTCAGTACATGTGAGTGGCCTTTATGTATGTGGGTGCACCACCTGGAGCGGTCCGTACCTGTGTTATGGCCCACATGTCTGGTTCTGAGTTATATTGTGATAGTGCTAGGTTCTGAGGTATATGGTGGTACTGTTATTGTGCACTACAGAGACATCAGCCAGGTGTTCCTCACTGCACAGATGTCAGTACTCCCCATTGCTGGATCTACAGTGGCCAGCTGTGAATATGGACACTACACATCTAGCACTGGTTAGCATAAGAAAACAATGCAGTTGTCCTGTAGGTGTATGGGAGTTAACCTGTGTTTAAAACATTTGCCTTGGAATGGCACTGTGTGGGCAGATGCGACTTTGTAATATCCACACTCCCTTGTATCATGGCTGCATGTGATATGTGACAAAGACCTGCCTACTGTCAGCCATGCCATCCCAGAATGACAGCTGATTTGTTAAAGACCGGTGTCAAATATATGTAGAGCAGTGGTCCTGCTAACAATGACAACTACCAACATCAGAGCCCATTACAATGTGTTATTTACATCTACCTGTAATAGCATGGCCACTGTGGCCCTCCATGTTTAGCATCAGAGTGCATCCCAGTCAGCCCTGTGCTACTAGGAGTATGAGCATGCCCAGTATATCCTTGTGTAGATGGACACATAGTGCATTCCGAACAGCTCTGTGCTACTAAGTGTATGAGCATGCCCAGTATATCCTTGTATAGATGGACACAGTGCATTACGAACAGCCCTGTGCTACTAAGTGTGTGAGCATGCCCAGTGACACCTTGTGTTGATTATGTGCCTCTGTGTATGGGCATGGCCATTATAACCCTGTATAGTGGTAGTAGTCATCCATTCCACAGATGGGCATACTCCAGGTCAGGATGGATTCATACTTTAAACACACAGGTTCACAGGTACGTACATCATAACTGCCAGCATCCCTGTTGATGTCCGCATTCCCAGATGGTCATAATGATAGCCTTGACATGTGTAGTCTGTGTGGCGTGATTCGTATAAATGTAGTATTGTAATAGTAATCTCTAAATAGACAGGTGTTCGGTACCCGACACTGGTGTGTGTGTATGCCTGTCCTTGTTTGCCGGTGGACTCTAAATTGCTTTTAGACTGGCCACACTCCATACATTTCTTATACCCACTGTTAGCAAGGCCGATGATGTCACCCATCTACAAATAGACCTCTGGGAGGGGTGTGTCCCAGTAATCTCGGTAGTGCGTTCTGTAACTGTGTAATGCTGTAGTGTAATAAAGTAGTTAGGTCAGTGTTCTACTCCCACACTTGCTGTGTGTGTGTGTCTCTCTCTGTTTGCCTGAGGACTGAATAATACCTTTATACTGCTCACACTCCATACATTTCTTATATCCACCGTTAGCAAGGCCGATGATGTCAGCCATCTACAAATACATCTCTGGGAGTGCTGTGCCCCAGTAATCTCAGTAGCACATTCTATAACTGCATAATGCTATAGTGTAATAAAGTAGGTAGGTCAGTGTTCTACTCCCACACTTGCTGTGTGTGTCTCCCTGTTTGCCTGAGGACTGAGTAATACCTTTATACTGCTCACACTCCATACATTTCTTAGACCCACCGTTAGCAAAGCCGATGATGTCACCCATCTACAAATACACCTCTGGAAGTGCTGTGTCCCAGTAATCTCAGTAGCGTGTTCTGTAACTGCATAATGCTGTAGTGTAATAAAATAGTTAGGTAGGTGTTCTAGTCCTACACTTGGCGTGTGTGTGTGTTTCCCCATTTGCCTGAGGACTGAGTAATACCTTTATACTGCTCACACTCCATACATTTCTTATACCCACCGTTAAAAAGGCCAATGATGTCACCCATCTACGAATACACCTTTGGGAGTACTGTGTCCCAGTAATAGCGGTAGCGTGTTCTGTAATTGCATAATGCTGTAGTGTAATAAAGTAGTTAGGTCAGTGTTTTAATCCCACACTTGGTGTATGTGTGTCTCCCTGAGGACTGAGTAATACCTTTATACTGCTCACACTCCATACATTTCTTATACCCACTGTTAGCAAGGCTGATGATGTCACCCATCTACAAATACACCTCTGGGAGTGCTGTGTCCTAGTAATCTCGGTAGCGCATTCTGTAACTGCGTAATGCTGTAGTGGGATAAGGTAATTAGGTCAGTGTTCTAATCCCAACTGTTTGTGTATGTGTGTGTCTCCATCAGCCTGAAGACAGAATAATGCTTTTTAGACTGCTCACACTCCATACAATCCCTGTCGCCGACTTTGCGATTGCTGATGATGTCACCCACCTAGAAGTACACTTCTGGGAGTGATGTGTCCCAGTAATCTCAGTAGCATGTTCTGTAACTGCATAATGCTGTAGTGTGATAAAATAGACAGGTAGGTGCTCTATTCCAAGACATGACATGTGTGTGTGTTTGGTAATCATATCCTATGTGTTGGTGTCTGTGAGTGGCTAGCTACTGGATGTGTTGAGGAGCGTGTTTTGTTGTTTTCCTATATAGTAGCCATAAATGTCACAATCGGCCAAGAGACTGGGTTGGCAAGACATACACATACATTTGGAAATAGGTCTGGTGAGTAATGTCAGCAGCCCTAATCTTACACTTAATACAGTCTGAACCTGTGTGATGCACAGAAACACAATTTCCTTGATATTAACACCAGTACATAATGCAGGAGGCATGTGGTTTCCTTTTCATTCTTGTCTAATGCTTTGGTGTCACATGGTCCGCTAATATGGACATTAGCACACATAAATCTACATGATGGAATACATGTCCTATACTGTTGAATGCCTGTGCTGGATGATCTGTACGTGATAACCTCAGATGTATGTGTATCTGCCATGGCTTAGTGGTAAAGCACATTATCTGTGGTGTGCAGGGTCCCGGTTTCGAGCTGTGCAGAGGCCGGTTGTTTTGTTGCTGGGAAGAACAAGGGACATTGAATATGGTGATAGTAAGGCACTTTTAACCAGTTGTGTGCGGGTCTGTGCGACAGTGAGCAGTGGTTATTTTTGGGGAGGCTCAGTATGGGTCATGTAACTATGCATTAGAAGACAATACTATGCAAACGAGGTGGAAAATAGTGAATCCCGTGTATCCCCAGGGTGTGATGCAGGACCCAAGAGTGTATGCGTATAGATAGCTGGGTGCAGGACTCAAATATAGGTGAAAGAATGGGGGGTGTCAGGCATACTGTACGTAGATTGGAGCCCTGTGTCTCAGGATTGCTCCTAGTTTAGCATGCCTAAGCTAGGGGTGTGTCTATACCTGCCTAGTGCAATTGGGAGGGACAACAGCAGTAGGAGAGTAGCCAAGGTGAACAAGCTGGGCAAACAAGTGATATTTATCAGAATCATCAGATTACAGGCCCAGCAGACCAGCTCGGCCCAGAACACTATGATAAAGTGAGCAAGCACCATCCCCTCAGGTTTTTCTACACTCTACACCACCGCTGTATACATGTGGGGAAATTATAACAAACAATCCTACGAAATGAGAAGGGCTGCAGCAGGCAACATAGACCAACATGTGCAGGAGGCTGAGGGTGATGAGTATGTGAATGCTGCCAAACAACCCTCAGTGAGGAGACAGAGAAGACTGTACAGACCCAGGGTAACCTACCAGGGGCTACATGAGCTGGAGATAGTTGAGCGCTATGGGGTGGACAGAGACCTCCTACAGCAGATTGTTGAGCTGTGCCGGCCACACCTGACACATCGAACAGGCCGAGGGGAACTCATCCCAGTGGATACCAAGGTATGTGTAGGCCTAGGTATACTAGCCACAGGTACCTCCCAAAGCACAACTGGGGATATCATGGGGATCTCACAGGCATCTGCATCCATGGTATTCCACCAGTTCCTGGATGCCATGTCACCACATGCCAGTGAGCACGTACATTTCCCTCAACACACGTGAGGTGTTGACCAGCAATATGCGTCTCTTCCACCAAATGGCAGACTACTCTGGGGTAGTGGGTGCTATAGCCTGCACACACGTACACATCAAAGCACCACCCGGTGAGCAGGGTAGGGCCTACATTAACCACATGGGCATCCCCTCCATCAACTGCCAGGTCGTATGCGATGCCCAGGGCATTATACTGAATGTGTGTGCTGGCTACCCTGGAAGCTATGACGATTCTGATATATGTCATCTGACATAGCTGTACCACAGTTTTGCCAATATGGACATCCCCTACGGCCACCTAGTGGGGGATGCTGGGTACCCACTGGAGCCGTGGCTGATGACACCCATCAGAAATGCACACACACCTAAACAACAATGCCATAATGAGGCTCACGCACAGGCCAGATATATAATAGAGTGTATGTTTGGGATGCGCAGGTCACAGTTCTGGTGTCTGGACACATCCGGTGGAGCCTTGCATTATTCACCAGCTACATGCATCCAAATTGTTATAGTATGTGCTGTGCTGCACAATATGATCCTGCAGAAACAGCTGCAGCAGGAACAGCATGAGGCAGGTCCACACAGCCCCCCACCAATGACAAGGCCTGTACAGGCACAGAGTGACTCAGAGGAGGAACAACCTGAGCCGGACCCAGTAGGCAGAAGGAGGTGTGCCCAGTATGACCTGGCCTTGGCAAAGAGGCAGCACATAGCATATACACTGACACAGTAGGGACCCAGGGAATGTCACCCTCTCTGACTCGCACAGACAGTAAAAGGGATGCCAAACATGACACTAAATGTGCTCAGCCATGTATAGGAAGTGCACTATGTGCATCCGACATAGGCAGCCCTCCAGCACCATCCTCAGGTCTGGCACACCCTCAAGGTAAGTCAATCAACTTACCAATTGGAAGTTGTATTAGAATGTGTTGGTACCTGTAGCTATGGTATGGATGTGAGCATGCAAGGGAATTTGGTGGCCGAATGTTAAGGCAGCAGACAGCAGACATCCATAGTGGCACCATGACATCTGTAGCACATACGTGGGTCACCATAGTAGCTAGTATTACACAGGGTGTCATAACCCACTGCAGGTAATGGGCTGAGCATCATGTGTGTCCATACAGCCCACACAAGTCTCAACCAGCTGGACAGATGTAGACCAACACAGACAAATGCTGTACTATGGCCTCTGAATATGCCCTATGGATGACCCTCCCACAGACCTGCACAGACAGACTACAGCAAGCCAGGCAGTTGGATGTAGGTTGTGAAGGCAAGTATGTCTGAAACTAATATGTTGGTAATTAAAGCTAAGATCTGGAGTACACTGGTATGCCGCTAGCCAGCACAATAGGTAGGTCTACACACTGAAATGGAGTACCAGACATACCAGTACAGTAGTAGCAAAAGTGTACAAGTGTCAAGTGTGACCCCCTTCCAACATACACATATAGCAACAGCCAGGTGCGCCCCCCTGGTGCTGTGTAGGAATGTGGATACAGTCGGATGTCCCCCTACGCTGTGCAGAAATGTAGCAGCAGTCAATGCCACATGACCGATGGATACCCTGCAGACACAGCATGCCACCTGTCAGTGTACAACGCAGAGTTTGGCACCACAGTACAGACTACCTGGACATGTAACACATGCGATACAGTTGGCCATACTGGGCATGCTCAAACACATGAAGGTATGATGGCAATGTCAGTCAACAATGTGCGGAATGGTCATACTTGGCGTGCTCACACACGTAAACACAAGAATGCCAGGTCTGCAAACACCAGTGATCCGGACATATCTGCCGGTACATTGCTATACTGTTGGATGACTGTGCTGTATGGTATGTGTGTGGTACTGTCTATTGTCTGTATATTTGCCATGGTGTATTGGTAATTCACATTAGCTGTGTGCGCAGGGTGTTGCTAGCAACACTTGCAAAGGACGGTTATTTGTTTGCAGGCAGAACAAGCCCATTGGATACGGAGGGAGTAAGGCACATTGAAGCAGTTGGGAGCGGTTGTGCATGGGTTTGCATGGTGTTAAGCACTGCTGACCTCTGGTTACAGCTTCTTACATTTGGTTAGCCTCCACATTTCTTTACCAGTGCAATACTCGCATACTGGTAGCCAAACACACTTACACCCGCTCGCTCCCTCACTTGCACATGCACCGACATTGGTGCTTGCATGTGTCACTCAAGCTGGGTGGGCATGATCCCTTGTGATGCCTATTACATCAGACTACATGACTACAGTATTGGGTATGGCTGACCATATATATATATATATATATATATATATATATATATATATATATATATATATATATATATATATATACAGATATTTGTGTGTGTATATATGTGTATATACATGTATATATATATATATATATATATATATATATATATATATATATATATATATTATATATATAGATATGTATATTTATCTATATATATATATATATATGTGTGTATATATATATGAATATATATAATCTGTGTGTCCATTGACCAATACATTTCCCGCTCATATGCACATATACATGCGTATTGGGTTTTATATATGCTTCACCAGCATACTATTGCCTTAGTCACTATGACACTGACACTTCACTCCAGTTATCTTGTAATCGGTATTTAGCACGTTATACAGCGGACAGATGTCACAATATGTTCATGTACGGATTATCAATGGTAATTGGGATGTGATACAATGTCATCTGACCTGTTCCTCATCTGCACAGCCTATTATTCCAGCTACTGTCTTTGTTTGTCTGTGCACATTCATATTATTTATGTCAGTAAATGGAGTGTATGTGTTACAGATAATGTACTTCAACATACTGTTGTCTGCATGTGCGTATGCACATATACCTATTACGTACTAGCTGACCTACACGGGGCGGTCCATTGGAACTGGCCCAACCAACCCTGGCACTCCTGGATCCATAATCGCATACCCATAGTTCCTCTACCCCACCCGTGTTGAGTTTCCACGTGTAACAGCCATTATCCACTTGATATCGCAGCCATGACACACCTTTACACATTGTCCTCTCCAGAGCATTTGGGGCCCTACACACATTTTGTCCCACCTCATGTATTCACAGGGTCTCCCGCCATTTATATTTGCACATACGTGCCTTTCCTGGTGTTATGGATTACAGCCATTTGCGGTTTACAAGTGTGGGTGGTCCCAACATGGACTACATTCTGTCTGTGTGTAATGTAGATGTAGCAGTTCAACGATGTTATGCCCACTGGTAGAACCCTGCTAGTGGTGTGAATAGCTGTGCTCTGCTCACTCTTGGGCAGCTTAATCTGACATATGCTGCAAGCACTATATAACACCTTAGTTGCTCTTGATTCCCTTCACAACCCTTGTGTATGCTTTATTCTTATGGCGTTCATTCTTCATATTTATATATATATATATATATATATATATATATATATATATATATATTTCATGTCTGTGGATATATATCTATACACACACACAAACACACACACACACACATATATATATATATATATATATATATATATATATATGTGCGTGTGTGTGTGTGTGTGTATATAATATATATATATATATATATATATATATATATATATATATATATATATACATATAAATATCTATATATATACATATATATATATATATATATATATATATATATATATATATATATATATAAATTACATCTGTACATAAAAACATACATTTCCTATGCTGGGAGATGCTTACACCCGCGCAGGCACACTCGCCTATGCTTACTGTGAGTTACATATGTTTACTGCCGCTTATTTGTGCTTACGTGTGTCTTATTCATTATGACAGTACCACTTTGATTGAAGGAATCCGGTTAATGGCCCCATGCAAAACACATGTTCACCTTTACATGTTTAAATGTTGGCTTTACAGCACAGTGACATTCATTCCACAAGGAAAATGATATGTGCTATAGTTGAACTTGAACTGGGAATGCCTTTACGTTAGGTGGATGCTCTAACCACTACACTATTGGTGTTCTGCTTCATTTATATGTATATCCATGGTTCATAGTTACCCGAACACACGCCTTAACACTTCACTTACGCAGCAGGCATCCATTCTCCTGCTGGGAAAACCGTAGTACTACACATGCACCATTCCCTACTGCTCTGGACCCATGCTGCATGTTTACTCACTCCGAGGATATTCAGAACTCCAAAGCTTATAGTCCTGGCACATACATGTGTTTGATTGTCAGGGTGTTCATGTGGTCATCCGGGTTTAGGCTTGTCCGACCAGATGGACATTATTCTGGGCATCACATAAAACTAGCGTCCCTTGCATGGCTTGGACCCAGAAACAGACACACCTTGGTCACCGGATTGACCACACCATCCGTGGTACATTCCGCATGGATGGTAGCTAGGATATATGATTTCACTACCGGATTTCAACAGTACTGGCAACAAATGTGACTGTTGGTGTACATATGTGTACGGACCTCTCAACCACTCAGGGACTAATTTCAACAGTAACAGGAACAAGGCAAGGACAAATCAGGGACAATCACGGACACTTTTAAAATATTAGTACTATTAACTTGAAATGTTGACAGAATCAGAGCATATGTATTAATACTTATTTTCTGAAGTAAAAGACGTCTATTACTCTTAATTATTGTCAGTATTCATTCAGTATAATTCGCCACCTTTCCTCCAAGGGTCACTGGTTTTAGGGGGGATTAAGAGGCTGGCCAGTTATTGTGCGAATGCTGTGACCATTGGTAGGGTTGCTACCTTTTCATATGGCCAGGATGGGATATATTCGGGACACACCAGATTTTTCAGGGCAACACATACCCATGGTCAGTACAACAGGTAGTACTTTTGTTTTATGCCTAAATGTAAGCTTATTGTTGTAGCAGTTTAGCTGCTTCTTCTGTTATGTTTACTTGCTTATTCTGTTTCTTGTAACATGTAGGTATATTACATATGGAAATAACTATTGTATGTGACTATTACATAAGATGTGGGGCATAATTATGTCCTACGATCACAGGATATTTTACATTTATAATGGTTTTGGTATGGACATAACTGCCCAGAGGGGGACTGTCCCTCACAATGTGGGACAGGTGGTAACCCTGACCATTGGGCTAGACTTAGCTATTTGCGGCACGCTAACACAATGCATTTCGCTTCCACTTAGTACTACTATCGACACTACAATGGAATACGGGCACAGAGTTTTAAATGTCATTTGTTCGAGGGATGGGGACTCAATATTCAGCTACGTGCATTTGTGTTTGCTTCTTATTTTTGTGTTCACAAAACTGTCTTGCATGCTTTGCATACATTTCAGTATCCACGGATGCTGACAAGTGTAATTACTATTAGAGGCAGGCTGTACTATTCAGCATTTAGGTTGGACATAAACAGCCGACATGTCCATGCCTCTGTACGGTGCTTGGACACGCCCCATGCACTCGCACACGTTTCCTATGCACGTGGATGTGGCAGCAGCGCACCTTCATTAATATGCATATGGCACTACTGCGCCATCTCTATGCCACACAGTCAGCGCAAGCCTAACACCGTTCTTGCGCCGAGTTTCATGAATCCCGGGGAATATGTTTTATGAACATATAACAACAATGTTTGTCAAAAGCTGTGTTAAGGGAAGCTCAAGTACGTACATGCGCTCGAGATATAAAAAAGGAGTGTGAAGATGTTTTAAACCTGAGAAAACCATTACATAAAAAAAGTAGACGGTTTCCTTGAGAAATATGTGTCTCATATCAGCTATGTTACGAAACCCAAATAACCCAGATAAAACAGACAACCAGTAAAAATATCAATATACTTTAAAGCATTAAAAAAAAGAAAAAAATGTAGTTTTCATATCATTTAAATAATAAGATAAATCACCATAACATTGCCAAACCAAAGACATTGGCTTACAAGGCTAATGATTAATGAAATAAAATAAACATCTGAATATGAATTAAAAACTCAACCAAAACAGGACTAACCCCCCCCCCATTTAACTATGTTTAGGAAATCAGATAGCTAGCGATTATGAAATACTCTGTATGTAAAGTAAGTTGTTAGTAAAACCATGTAATGCATTAAAAGATAAAAAGACTTATAAGGATACATACTTTTTCATTTTGTTTGGTTGATTAAAATTCAAGATTTAGTTGATACTTTAAGAGATTTGGAAGTAGCAAGGCTTTTAAGATCTGTTTTCTGTTTCTTTTTCCCTACTTCCGACCAGTTATTTTTCTCAGGAGATCTTTTTTATTGAGGAAGAACTTGACAAGTCCATAGCTTCAGGAATGTTGATTATATTATTGCTTTTGATGAAGGAAATGGTTTCAAGTTTTTAAGTCATTTGAGAAAAAAATCTGACTTTTGCTGGATATATGAGATGGGTTTTTATTTTATTTTGTTTTAAAAACCTTAGTAATGGCCAGGCTTTCTTCCTTTGCTCTAGTACTCTTGATGAATAGTCATTGTCAAATCTTATCTGGTGCTACTTATAGGTTAGTGGACTCTTCCTCCAAGCTGACTTGAGAAGAAGATCTTTGTCCAGATATGATAGGAATTTAATAATTATGGAGAATTAGGGAGAAGCAGAAGCTGATGATGGCAATGGTTTCCCTATTGCTCTGTGGAATCTTTCAATACCATTAAATAAGCTTTAAATCAAGTAAATTTGGGAGAAAGGAATTTTAGAATAAAATGATGGTCTCACCCTCAGCTTTTTCAGGAAGACCAAAAATCCTAATATTAGTTCTTCTTTCTCTGTTTTCTGGATTGTCTAATTTGTTGGTTAACCAATTATTTCATTGGGTGAGAAATTCAAACTGGTTCTCTTCTTCCTTGAGTCTTCCATCGATATCAGTAAGTGATGTTTCAATATCTATTAATTTGGATTGTTGTTGTTGAAGAATCTCTTTTAAGATGTCAGTTTGATTTTGACAGTTCTGTCTAAGACTTTCAAGTTTATCTGTAAATTTGTCCATCTTTAATGAGAGATCCTGAACAGTAGAAGACATCTGTTGTATATCCTTCTTCAGTAGTGAGTCAGAATTCTTTATATTACTCATTTCCACAATGTTATTTCTCTCCAAAGTATTTTGACAGGAACGTTTTTAGATAAAAATCGTCAAAGCTGGTATATCTTTAGATTATTAGTTTAGTAACAATTTTGTCTTGTTTTCAAAGAAATTAGATTAGTTTAATTCCCTGTAATTTGGTGTAGTTTAAGGAGCTCAAAATAATGCTGCTAACAGTTGGCCATTCAGGCTCCACCCCAACTAGCACTTTTATTTGACTGCTTCTGTGGCTCACTTTTACATAAGTGTTTGGTAGAATATCAACAAAGAGGGTACTAGGTTCAAATCTCCTAAGTGCTGCATTTGTGTTTTTTTCATTACATTTTCAGTATAGTACAGGTACAGTGATAAAGCTCTTCTGATGTCATAAATTGTTTGGGTTGATAAATCCTGTTACTTTTCTATACCCCACCTATATTGCATGTTTTTCATATTTTTTACTATTGTGTGTATGTTTCATACCTCTTTCTCCATTGTCCTCTGATTCTCTGAATTTGTTCCCGTTTCCTTTTACAGTCCTTTATTTATTATATCTGTATTTCTGTAGCCCTACTATTGTCTCTACCCTCACACCTTAGGATTACTTCACATACTACCTTATACAGTGAATTTCTCTGGAAATATGCACCCTTGGGTTACAAAAGTAGATTAGGACACAAGCATTACCGACCATGTGTTTGTATCTACAAATATTCAAATCAGCACACCAGCCAACTCTCACTAGAGTTAAACTAAAGCAAATCTCATCTAGATTACTAACAATCTCTAAACAACTTGGTAAGAACACAAAATATACTTATCCCAGGTTTTGTAGGATGGGTATGAGCTCCTCCCTGTTCAACTTACTATAAGCAAATCACCTTATCACATCATAGCTGACTACGATACCTCTTCTATGCCCCTCTCATCCACCAACTCCTAACTATAACCAGTATGGAATCCTTATGTATTAAGCTAAACACCATCCTCATGGGAGACTTCAGCTATCACTCAGAGACTTACATGTCCACAAACATGTATGCCCATAGATTTCTGGACTTTATCAATAAAAACATTTTGGACAATTTTGTGACCTCCAGATCACAAACCAAGATCTCTGGTAGCCAAGTTTGTGGAAAACTGTAAACTTGGAGTCATTGTAAAGTCACCATCTAACACTCAAGTCCTGCAGTAAGAACACTTATTAATACCTGGTCTACTTAAATTGCTTAAGTTAAATGCTAAAAAAGTGCTACATTTTTACATTTGGTGTACTACCCATCCCCTTATCAAACAACATAGACAATATGCCACTCCCAAATGAAAATATTCTTGGAGGCCTTCAGTTTCCTCTTCTTTGATCATCATATAATGGCAGTAGTCAAAAAGTTCACCTACTTAGCACAGCGGATTGCCAAGGGAATATCTTGCACATCTATAGAAGACATTGTCATCGTATATTGACCACTGATTAGGTCAGTGTTCAGTACAATGTCTCCTTTGGGATGTACTTCACTAGACATATCAAACACCTAGAAAGATCCCAGATCTTCATAACTAAGAAGATCACTGTATTGAAAACCCTAAGCTATTAAAATTCTTGAAACATTCTCCCTTATATTCTGTATCATACAGAATCCTGAGGAAAGAGCTATACCACGGTTTGCCTCCTGAGCCATTAGTGACCCAGTGGTCCTGGATCTTTTGTATCACCCCAAATCAAGTAGTCCTACAAATACTATAACCAGAGATCTACATTTTCACTAGCAGATAAAATAAGGTTGAGGTTCTCACTGCAAATTAAGCTGACTGATTCATTACCTTCCTTTACATGGAAACTGGATTATTGAAATAGTATTCATTAATTCATCACTGTTTGGACTGGACTGATCCTTCTCAAGCAAGAAGATTCAGTTTGAGGGCGAACAGTGGCAAGATATCAGTGGTCATAAGACTTATTTGGACTTGTATTTTCTATGATCCTATGATCCTAAGAACTGATGTCAAGATTTCAGCATCTGTTCTATGTGGATCATCTGAAATCACTGTCACTTTATTCTGTTTCATACAGACTACTCAGAAGCAATCTCTGCCTTGCATACAAGACAATCTCTGACCCTGCATTACTGGAAATGCTGCATATCCGCAAGTCAAATGGTACACGGGTTACTCACTCTAAACATCTTAACCTGGTATAACCTGTTGGAGGGACAGATTTGTCTCCCAGAGGTTACCGCACCTTTGGAACAGACTCCCACTTCATGTCAAATAGAGCACCTCATTGGCTCTCTTCAAACACAGTCTGGACGACTGGATGGGTAACCATAAATTCACTATGGGGGTCTACCTGTGTCCCTCTTGGACATGGCATTAGGTGCTGATCATGGAAATAATGGTAGAACTTGACTAGGCTTGTAAGGTTCTTAGGACCATTAGTCTAATAACTTCCTATGATCCTATGATTCCATTTGCTGTGATATCTTAAACGTCTATTGTTAAGTTATGTCTTGAAGAAATCTCCAAGCATCTACCAAACTAAAAACTTCACACAATTCCTGAACAGCTTTATTACTTTTATAGTATTTTGCTTGCTTGGCATGCTTTCTATTCAGTTCAAGATGAGTCTTCTGTAGGTGTTATGGAATCACATCCCACCTTTTAAATTTTAGATTCAAGTGGGAGATGCTTGGTTTGGGCCATAACAGGAATGCAGTAGTATCATGACCCTTCTTAGACTTCCTTTGAAAATGATAAATCTATTGTCAGTGTCTTTAATAATCAAACTCCATTTCATATTACAGAACTGTTCAAGGAAATACTCCACACCACAGATGGATTGGCTGCCTTTAGCAAAGTAATTAAAAGGGTATACCATTTATACATTATTATTTATTTTCTTTGCTTTCAGCTATGAGTTTCTTGAACAAATAAAAAGAGTTTTTAAGTAGATGCCTGAAGCATAATAATTTCTTTTTATCATCCAGACTATTAACAACAATTGATAAAAGTTTAATGGAAATCGTCTTGTGGGGTGGTGGTATAAAAAGAATGAGAAATCTGATAACAACCAAGGTGACAGCAAGCAGAGCATAACATCCCCAATCCAGTTAGACTATTTCCATTTTATAAAATAAAAAGTATTGATTCTCACATAGGGGAAAAAAGGCCCTAGCCTTTGATAAAGGGCAAAGAATATCCCATAGCTGGGACAGATGGGAAAATAACTTTGATAATGTTGATGTAGCATACAACAATATATATGTAGATAAATGTTCCATGGAAGGAGAAAACATCATGTATAGCCAAGGGTGAAGTAGAGTTTTCACTGCAGCAAAAGAAACCACAGAGACAGGTATAAGAGCACAAAAGAAGTTTTTTACCAATGTAGGGTGGCAAAACACAATGGAGAAGGTGTGAGATAGTACTTGATTATATAATAATGTGAAACTCAGACAAGTACATGATATACCAACCTGCACAAGTCCTGCCAACATCATAGTGTGAACAGTGGACCAATTTTGTAATGTGAATTTCTTTAAAAAAATAAAAGAAAATATATTACACTAAGGGAGATGACCTATCACTGCAGTCCACATCAAAACCAAAAAGATGCACTGCTATCAGCTAGACAAAATTCACTCAAGACTTTAGTATAAAAACGCAAGTTTATTCCAAAAATAAAAAACGATCGAGCACCTTCATCCCCATACACTGGGACTTCATCAGAATCAATCAATTAACACCACCAGCACACTTTTATACCATAGTTAATTAACCAATATGTAACCATTTAGAACCATTTAAAAATTTAAAGGTACCATATTCAAGTTATATTCTTTCACTGTTAAAACACACTATTATACAATAAAATAAAATAATGAAACCATTAATGCATCATTTAATAAGAAGTACAACTGAGACTAAGCCAGTATTATTATCTAACCTGTCTGTTTATACAATGGCCCTATTACTTAATATTGGCATTAAGGAGATGTTCTCATTTAAACCAGGAACTTTTATGGCATGTAACTTTATCTGCCATTTCAACTCCTTTTCTTCTATATGGAATCTAAAGTCCCCACCTCTGGGATTTACCATAATGCGTTCTAATATCCCAAACCCATAATTCTTAAAACTGGGGCATTTCAAGGAATGTTTAAACAGGGCATTATTTGGGTTGCCAGTCAAGATTTCATACTGATGTTCATATATCCTATCATGGAGATGCCTCTCTGTTTTACCCACATAAAATGCTGGACAACCCAAACACTTTGCCATATGTAAATTATCTCTGTAGTTTGACAATTGCCTTTCATAAATATAACCTTCGACCCTAGCCTTTCATAAATATAGCCTTCGACCCCAGATCATTTTCTAAGTGAATTTCCTTTACCTCTAATATAAATTTACATTGAGAACATCTCCCACATTTATATGTTCTCTTACTATCATGACCTTTATTGTAATAACTTGTTTCTGAATCTGACTTGATGTTAACTCATTTTAAAAACTAAAGAGAGATGTGGTGCTAATATGGAATAAATGGGGGGGTTACATTTTAAAAAATTCCATTTGGCTTCCACTATATTTTTAACTAACTTTGCCTTAGGGTCATAGGGCACCACCAGTGCTCTTTCAAATTTATTCTCTCAATTTACCATCTCTTTTTCTAGAAAACCCATATCGTTTACCCCATTGTGATTCTACATATCCTAAAATGTCTTCCACTAAACTAGTTGGGTATCTTCTAGCATAAAACTTGTTTGCCACCAATCTAAGTTCCTTACTGACAGTTTCAAAATGAGTTGTCATCCAGGCTACACTGATAAACTGCCCTTTTACTATACTTTTCTGTTCACTCAAAGGGTGGCAACTAGTAAATTATAAATAGGAGTTACTGAACATGGGCTTTCTATAAATGGTTGACTTAAATCCATTTTTAATACTTTGAATATAAGTGTCTAGGTAATTCATTCCCTCCTTGTTACTAAAAATGGACACATTTTAAAAAATTAGAAGAATTATTCAAATAGTACCTGCGGTGGTGGTGCTGCAGTAGTGTTGTCACCTCACAGTAAGACGCTGTCTGGTTCGATTCTCAGCTAGAGCGTCTTCTGCGTGGAGACATGCGTGAATGGGCGTACCTTCATTGAAGGTTGTGTGTCAGAGCTGGTAACTCGGCATGTAAAAATCAACTATCAATCATTAGCGGACTGAAGTTCCGCTGTGGCAACCCCTAACCAGGAAAAGCCAAAAGACACAAACAAAGAAGAATTATTCAAATTTTCCATAAACCCACCTATTTCTGTTTCTGATCCTTTCCAGAGAATAAAAATATCATCCAGGAACTGAACATATAATTTAATATACTTGTAATATTCACTATTAAAAACATTATTCTGTTCCCATTCTAATAACACCATATTAGCATAAATAGGAACACTGGAAGCCCCCATAGCTACTCCTTTTTTCTGTTTGAAATATTCTCCCTCAAAATATATATAATTATATTCCTAAATCAAGCCCATAAAATCAGTTATGAAATTCACTTTGTCATCCAGATACTTGGTATATCTACGTATACTCTCTAAGAACATATCCATCCGATCAATTATGTCTATAGTCAGAAAAACTATATCCTTATCCAACATGTATTTTTTATTCTTCCTAGAAAGTCCCATGAATCCTTAATAAGATAGTTTGTATTTTCATAAACATGCTTTAACCAATTATCTTCACATACATCCAAATGGGTACGTTTTAGAACCTCTACCATCCACAACTGGCCTAAATGGTGGATTCACTGGATCCTTGTGAATCTTTAAGATACCAAACATTGTAGCTACTATTGGATTTTTTACTTTAAAAAATTGTAAACGTCTCCTTAAATTCTATGATCCAAAAGATATTCCTTTAAAAATAGTCTATTCTCCTATAGCTTATATTGCTCTCATTAATAGAAGCCATAGAATAGGTTTCTATCTCATTTAACATTTCAAACGTTCTTTGCGAATATTTTAATGAATCAAACACACCCTAATGGATTTATCTTTCCTTAATTTATCTAACAATTTAAACTCATCCTTATTCAAATTTGAAAGATGATACTGTTATTTATATTGCATATTTAAAATGCATAAATTCTCTATTATCACTTTTTCTAACATATTTAACATAGGGTCTAATGGGGGATTGTATGTACTTTTCTTTTTCAATTTATGACTATTAATCCTTCCTTCTTTATGTTCATCCTGATCCTTAAATAGAATGGCTAAATTTAACTTTCTCATATACAACTTAGTTTATATAATAGAATCTACATAATCAAAATGCCTCAAAGGTACAAACTTCATGACCTTGATAAATAGGAAGAAATGTTCCCCTTTAACTGTTATGTCTGCATAATTATAAATATGGTACCCTTTGTAGGTGTTTAACAAACCTTGACATGTTATATCCATCCCAATATTTCTATCATTCACCACCATTTGTTTCTTTTGTTCTCCCATATCCTCTTTTTGTCTGGATAAACTTGATCTGTCTCTCCCCAGGCATCCCATCTTAGCCAGCCCTAAAAAAAGACTTCTGTTGCCTACCATGTTGATTAGTCTGATAATTGTAATGAGGTTTAGTATACATGTTTTGTTTCCTAGGCTGAACCTTATTTTGATGTTCATTCTATCTATTTTCTTTGGTTTTACCTTCACTATATAGCCTAGGATAAGCTTTCTTTTCCCTATATTGATTAATATCTCTTTGTATCTTTTTCTGTTTTTTCTCATACATTTTATTACTTTTATTTTCCACAAGTTTAAATTGTTTATTGTATAAATTCTTCCATTCGGGAAACAATAAATCTCTCTTAATGTCATTATTTAACTTTTCCAATGCTTTTTAACAACATACACAATTTTTCATCATTACACTTAATGATTTTCTCCAGCAGCTGTAAAACATGCCTGTTAAACATTTCTACACATTCTTCATACACTGTTCATTAAAATCTATACTAAAAGAAAATTTATATTACCTCAGTCCTTTCAGTACTATTTTCACATGTAAACATTCAACTAAATAGGCATTTTCCATTTGTAAATATTTTATCTTAAATATTTTCTTTTCAAAGGAAAAAATCCAGTCTTTAAAGGACCCCTCATTGTATACAGCGTTGTCGTGGTCTGCATTATTCTCTTGCCTTGTTTCATGGTTGAAACAAAATGATTTACCTACTAACCCTTCAAAATCATACATAAAATCAGGTGCACTATTAAATTTTTGATCATATTTCCCTTTTAGTGCACATGCATTCTGTAGATCATTAATATTCAATACAGAGCCTGCTGCTGAACTGCTAACCATGGTTTTGTATGTAACAGTACCTTTGGGAAGAGTTCCTGTTCTTTCTGCCTCAGTTAAGGCATAGAAAATGTTGCTCTATTCATTTTGTACTGCCATTTGTGAATTATGGATGTCTTATCCCAAAACACCAGCCTCAGCTCCTATGGTGGAAAACGATGGTTCAGGGCTCCCTTGTTTCTGCTGACAAGTCATCCCATCACTTCCTAGTGATACATTCCTCTTCTGTTTGTAAGTTCTGCCCAAACCTGCACCTTCCGGTTGGCTCAGCAGCTCTATAAGGTGTGTCAATTCACCTTTGACAATCGCAAGTTCTGAATGAACCCTGTTCATCTCTTCCCTTTGTACTGGTGAAAATAGGGAAGAAATATCATCCAATGAGTCCATGCTGACTGTACCACCACAAATAACCATTAAATTCACCAGGAAGGGCAGACAGCGACCAGGGATCACCAACAAAACCAAAAAGATGCACTGCTGTCAGCTGGACAAAATTCACTTGAGATTTTAGTTTAAAAACTCAAGTTTATTCCAAAAATAAAAAACAGTTGAGCGCTTTCATCCCCATACACTGGGACTTCATCAGAATCAATTAACATCACCAGCACACTTTTATACAATAGTTACTTAACCAATATGTAACCATTTAGAACCATTTAAAAAGTCTCAAGTGAATTTTGTCCAGCTGACAGCAGTGCATCTTTTTGGTTTTGTTGATGATTCCTGGTCTCTGTGTCCACACTTCCTGGTGACTTCAGTCCACATGCCAGAAATATTTAGTTTGCTAGTAGGGGTAGACCCAGAAGCAGTTAGTCTAAAACAGATCACAAACACCTATACTAGGGAAGTGTAGCACATGTTCAGACTAATTTCAAAAAAAGAAAGATAAACATCAATGGCATTGAAACCATACATTTCTTACTCATTGTCTTCATATCATTGTATTAGCATAGGGAGCTACGGAAGCAGTCAGATTAAAAGGGGTTATAATTCACACATATCAGGAAAATGTAGCACATGCACAGAATTATAGGAAGAAAAGAAAAAAACAGGACTTGAGGGATTTGAACCTTTGCCTTTCTTAGTGATACTCTTTAACATTAATATTAACATTGTATTAACATAGGGAGCCGCAGAAAGAGCCAGTCTAAAAGGGGTCATACAACATATAGATCATGAAAATGTAACATATTTGCAGACTGTAAATCAAACACTGAAAAACAACATACAACCCCCAAGGAGATTCAACCCCCTCTAACCCCCACCCCTACCCCAGTGCATTGCCACAGTAGAAATCATTTCATAAATTCACTGAGGCATTGAAACCATTAGAATAAAGGCATTTGCTTTTCTTCCTTTCAGATTTATATGGTGTTATGCAATATATATATATATATATATATATATATATATATATATATATATATATATATATATATATGTATGTAGTTAATTATATGTAGACCTTGTAGTGATGCATTTATATTACTGTGATGACAAGTATTCTCTGCCATGACACCAGAACTAGGGTGAGGGCATGGGAGATTGAACCAATACCCATCCTAACAATCTCAGTACACACAAACTTAACATAATGAAACACTTGTCTGCCTATACTGGAAGAGACATGCAGAAGCTCATGTTTAACATTGCACAGAAATAATATTACCATTAAGTAATGCCAGTACTGACAGATGTAGTACTGCAGTACGAAAGGTATACAGACTAATTTTTAATGGTTGCAACTGTTACTATACAAACAGAGATATTTTTACCAACTGCATATATACTCACTCCAGCACTCTATTAGGTGCTCTACTCTGCTCCTGTGCCTATCCCTGTTCCTTTCAATCTTTGCAGTTCATAATGAGAAACTGAATGGTAGCACACAGTGGCTGGTTATTTTTTTAGCTAAAAGGTAGTATAATTACAGTGCAGACATGGTGCTTGTGCCCTAAGTTAAGCCACCCATGAACAAAGGATGTCGGGTTTGGATCATCGGTTGTCACTGTAGTGGTGGTAGCGCTGTCCTTCTGCACGTGGATGACAGTCTTGACCAACCTTTTCCAAACATCATCCTTATACTGTGACCTGGTATAGCCCTCCTACAAAAGCTTATTGCGGTTATGCTTATGGAGGATGTCCAGAAAAATCTTGGACTCCTTCTCAAACTGTCTCTGTTCTCTAAAAGGAAAGCTACCATCATCTTCTTCAGGCATAATTGCCTCAGCTTCAAAGATCTTAAGAAAAAAAACACAGAACTTGTGTCCAAAGCAGTTCTCACATGTCTCAGCCACTGTGTAATGACAGGTACTGATGAGCATTATATTTGCACCATGAGTGCAAATTAATAAAATATAGGCAATATATTTTTATGCTTCCAGGACACTTTAAGGTGTGAAACATTGCGGTCCTCCATCCCTCTGTTTAGCGCTGAGAATATCTGCTCTGTAGCAATTCCATCTTATGGTAGTTATTCATTGGATAACAGTTATCTCAGTCCTAATCTGTTATGCTGCATGCAGGTGCTGAGGTGTGTACACAGCATACTGTAGTATTTTTCATAATATATATCAAGTGTGATCATCATGCAAATTGAGCGATTCAGAAACAATAACAAGATGGACCGTAATTAGTATACTCATCTTGCCCAAAGGAGTGAAACTACACAACAGCAGACAGACAGAGAATTTATCTTGCTAAGGAAAAATCTTTAGAACACAGTTTTCTAGCCAGGGTGGTGCTTCATCTAATGTCTTTCCTGGTAGAGCCAGCTCTCTTCCCCACCTGTGCAACTGATAACTGTGCCCCACGCCTTTTACTTTCTTACTTGGTTTGCCTGTGGATTTGTCTAGCCAGATGATAATTTTCCACAGAATGAAAAAAATATATATATATATATATATATATATATATATATATATATATATATATATATATATATATATATATATATATATAGATAGATATAGTAATTTGTTTGAAATGGATCCCCATTAAAACTAGGATTTTTTTCAGATAATCATATGTTTCCATATTACATTTATTTTGTAGAACATTTTGGATTTTTTTATATGGTTAATAAATAAAACATTATGAAACTACAACAAATGGAACTGCAATTTCAGTTTTTACTGTCTCATAACCTCTAAAGTGAACAGAGAAATCACCACTCTCCGAGAAGTAATTTAACATAAAAGATGATTTTTTTAGGGTGACTACTCTTAATTCTTATAAAAATGAATAACAGCTAGGTTTTACTGTTTTATCCATGCAGATATGCTACTTTTATCATTAGTGGTACTTTCAAAGTATATAAAAGAATAAAAAAAAGAATAAAAGGGATTTCGTACAATAATCACTTAAACAGAAAAATAAGTTTGTGTATGCCAATGTATGATAAGTAAAGATTTTTTTTTCAAATGCCCTGTTATTCTACTACAAATTAAGCTGTCAGTTTCAGGTTTTAGCAGCTTAAACGCCATGTCAGTATGTTGCATTGGAAAAGCAAAAAGCAGTGACCCACACTAATCTAGTGTTTAGTGGTCAAAGTCAACAGTGCAACCCTTCTAAAGCTGCTGAGCCATAAATTCACTGCAAAGACAGTTAAAGACCAAATGTACTTTGATGTATATTTTTGTTGCATGTCTTTCATCTGTTCCTCACTCTCCTTCTCTACCACTGCTCAGATCAAAGGTATCTTCCCGGGCAGAGAAGCCCATACAATAAGTCATAATTAGTAACTGACATTAGTGGAAAACTTGAGAAAACACAATGCTTGCAGAATTCTGAGAGCACTTTACTGAAATTTGTATTTTTTATTAAGAAGCTATTCTGATGACAACAAAGCTAGATCCTCTTTTAGACTGCCATCTGCTTTATTAAATAATTATTTTGTTTGTTGTTTGCTTGTTTATTTAATTATACATAATTTTGACTGTTAGTATAAGTAGCCTGTCCCCAAGACCCTTTTCAGTCATGACTCAGAACGTAAATATATATATATATATATATATATATATATATATATATATATATATATATATATATATATATATATATATATATTTTGTTTACATCAATTAATACAGCAAAGTATTATGTGTGTGCGCATGTGTATACATATACATTTACTGTATGTGTGTATATATAGGCATGCTTAACATTGTAAGTCATAGGGGTGATACACAGTGGAGTATTTGCATCAATTTAAATAAAAAGCAAACAGATAAATATAAACCTACTCTGATAAGTACACCTTTGTGTATATGTTGTGGTAACCATTTTTTAATTTGGAAATGGCCCAAATACAATCCTGCATGCTGCTCTGACATGAAGACATGCAGCGCCACGTAGGGCTGGCTCCACAGCCATGATGCATGCTAATGAAGCCATCTGGGAAGAGGCATATGCTAATTAACCATGTGCTCTCGCCCCAAAACTGCCTCCAGAAGGTATCTACATCTTGAGAGATTCAAGAAATCACTTGCCTGTTTACATGTGCAGAGATGGCTCCACCACATCACAGTTTTGGATATTTCTAACTACCAAATATGACTATAGCATGGGGATCAGAGATGGGAGGAACAACTAGACACCACAAATTACTGTACACTCAACAGCAATGACAGCAGTATGAGGTTCAGAGGTGCAGGGAAACCTTAATAACCAGGCATTCTGCAACTGTGCCTTAATGGACTGACAGTAGTAAAGGGATTGGGGACTTGCGGGAACACTAGAAACCAGGGATTCTACAATTGTGCCATAATGGTACTAACAGCAGTACAGGGACTGTGGGGTGGGAGGAAACAGTAGCTATCAGGGGAAACTACAATGAGTGACTGGAAGGGAATGTTAATGTCTACACAAGCAGTAGTAAAGTACTGAGATGACCACATTGGCAGTGATCTGCACATCACAATAGCAACTGTGGTTCAGAGACATGCAATTTAGCTGATAATGAGGCATTTCCTCACCACAGCTAACATATCTCTGAATCATAAAATATTGCATCATGGGAGCAGGAACGTTTTTAGTGTGAACTGTACAGCTCACACTAGGCTCTTTAATGAATTCCCAAAGGATGGTTTAATTTCAACATAAATGTCACAGATGCTGAATTTGCATAGTAATTATGACAGCAAGTAGTAATGAGTGTTCATCATTATGTGAACAAGGATGTAATGAAACAGGTAAAATATGAATGACTTTAAAGGTATTATGTGACTGATGTGTAAATATGGAGACATAGCAAAATCATTCAAGAGAAATAGTATCTGAGCTAACAGTCAATAGATATTGTGAACTAATAAAAGGTATTCTTATTTGTATTACAGACTATATTAAGAACAATAATCTAAGTATAATTAAATAATGAAAGAGGAGCCTAGAAATCTTAGTTATGGGAAAGTAATGAGAGTTTAGGAAGAGAAAAGAGTTGTGATTGAAAGAGAAATGTCTTGTAATGCAAAATGTGCATTAAAGAGTATTAAGAGGATGCTTTGTGTGTATAAATAAGGGAAGTAATTCCATTTGGTGGAGTCAGTGAAGTGATGCAGAAGTTCAGGTCTGCTAAGAGGAAGAAGGGTTAAAGCTCTGACTCCATTTGGTAGGGTATGTTTGACTGCTGTAATGTGTTTTCTGAATGCACATTCTGTGATGTTTAGGTAAAACAGGGGTCAGTACAGGATGTGAACACTGCTGTTTTGAGGAAGAGATTACAGGTTGTAGTATAAGGGGTAATGTACTTCCTGAAGTTAACACATAATCACAGTCATTGATGTGAGAAATCGAGAGTTGCAACACAAAGCAAAGCTTGACATATCCCATGAGTCAAAGTGAAAGAAGAAATAAATATATAGCTTTACAATGAATAATTCCAGCTGACTTACTACAAAATAAAATTGCATCATGTTAAACAGCAAATGACATAAACATAATATAGTCTATAAGTCTTATTCTGTATTATATCACTACATAATCTCTCCAAAGGAATCACCTTAAATCTTTAGCTCACACTTACATGCCAGAATACGCACAGTGCAATCACTCCATTGAAATAATTTTGATTTACTGTCCAGGAGTTACAATTCAAAGCTGACTTCAGTAATGCAGTCTGATTTGCAAACTAAATATTTTGCTGAAGGAAATGCACAGCCTTTGATTTCCCACTTCAGGCTGCATTCTGTGAAATATCTGCATGCCTATTCTGTGAGCATATGGGTTTCTGCTGGACACTTTAGTTTCCTCACATATCTTACATACATATTGTTAATTGAACCAGAAATCCTCTGAATTTCATGTAAGTATTTACATGGAGTATGAGTGTGTGTGTGTGTGTGTGTGTGTGTGTGTGTGTGTGTGTGTGTGTGTGTGTGTGTGTGTGTGTGTGTGTGTGTGTATGTATGACTTGGTCCTGCAAAGGATCAGTATCTGAAGGAAGACTGATTCTTTGTCTCACTCCCATACTGCTTGTCATGATAATATTTGGTTCTCCCAGGATCCTGAACATGATAAAGCAGGTATTAGGTAATAAATTAAAGAGGAAAGGGACTTCTTACTACAAAGGACCCCCCTGCTTCGAATGAATGCTCGCTTTCTTTATATTACTGTTATTATTCCCATTTAAAGTCACATGCATTTATCCATGCCTAGCAGCTGTATTCCCTTATTCCAGTTTGCTTGGTTACCCTTCCCCTTCGTGATCTAAAGCTGTTTACAAAACCAGGTCTGTAGTTGGTCTACACAGTTGTGAGGTGATATCCTCATCATTGGAGGGTCAGCTTAGGCATTATCAAGCTGTGTAGGTTGTATTTCACTCTAACTGCCCACTCCTCTTCTCTGGATCTTGTACTACTACAGATATTTTCTTCCAGATCCCTGACATAGGGCCACCTTGAAAGGTGGTCCCCTGCCCTACAACTCTGTCTTCTTCCCAGATTGTTGTTGCTATACAGATTTTAACTTGTCTGTAGCAGAGTGCAGAACACTATTCAAGCATTTTTGATGAAGACAGTACTTCGGACAGGGCCTTTACTAAAGCCTAAAAGTCTATTAAGACTTTGCCAGTGAGACCTATGACATTTGCAAGGTGCTAGTACTCAGAATGGTGTATATGGTTATATATATGGATATAGATATGAATATAGATACAGATATAAATAGATATACATACAAATATTTTTTTTAATGGACGAGGCCTAACATGAAGGACATAATAGTAATGTCTTTCGGCTTTTCCTGGTTAGGGGTCTCCACAGCGGAACACCAGTCTGCTTATGATTGGCAGTGGATTTTTATGGTGCCGAGTTGCCAGCCCGATGCCCAGCCTTCAATGAAGGCACACCCATTCATGCATGCACCTACCTGCACGTCTTTAAACATCACTCGACCATGGGGAGGACATGCAGATTCCACACAGAAGACGCTCCAGCCGATAATCGAGTGGGAGAACCTCTTGCTGTGAGGTGACAACGCTAACCACTGCACCACCGTGGCCTGTATGAAGGACATGAAATAACCATTG
The DNA here is from genome assembly GCF_019279795.1 of Protopterus annectens. NCBI lineage: Eukaryota > Metazoa > Chordata > Ceratodontiformes > Protopteridae > Protopterus > Protopterus annectens. Next base: position 945,512,887 of record NC_056747.1, read on the forward strand.
GAAATATTACATACCTGGACCAGAAGGTCATTAATATCTTGCCAGTACCCACCCAAAGCCATACCTCCCTTTTGACTGACAGGCAGCCCAGTCATACCAGGATGAATTTATGAATGTCTGTCAAATAAAAATATTTCTCATGAAAATGGGATTATTTCCATTGGCCACTGGCTTTAGGAACTCATGAAGAGTTGATCAAAATAATAATATTAAAATTAGCTGAACGGTGTAATAATTTTGGGGGCAGAATATAGAAAGGGTTATTAAACGAGGCTGCTAAAGTTGAAATAATCTAAAAGGCTGTTAAAGTTGGTGGCTATTAGAGTAAAAATGAACTCATTGAAAAGCAGTGAAGGAGAAGTTTTCTGTGAGATGGACCCACCAGAATTTGGGTTCCTATTAGTACGACAAAAATGCATTTTGTCGAATGCGTTTTCATCAACACATGTAGAGCGAACAGGCAAAACAGCAAAGCAGCTGTTCAGCGAATTCTTTCCCTGGGAAAGAAGTCGCTTGACCGCTTCGTTGTTTTGCCATGTTCTGAAGTGTAGTGTGGTCCCTTGTCTGGTATAGCTCCCGAGTGTGAATGATCAACAGTTACTGACCTTAGGGTTAGGGTGCGGATTAAGGTAAGTGCATATGTTTGAAAGTGTTTACTGTTTTTTTATTTTGTGTTAGATGTATGGTTGAGTTACGTGTGTATGTGTTTTCAGCAATTTACTTTTGTTTTGTAGGGGTAGAATTAGGGTTAAGGTAAGTGTGTATGTTTTTGGAGCTGTTTATGTAAATGTGTGAGAGTTACTGACCTTAGGGTTAGGGTGCAGGCTAAGGTAAGTGCATATGGTTTAAAATGTTTACTTTTTTTTTCGTTAAATGTATGGTTGGGTTATGTGCATATGTGTATTTAGTTGTTTACTGGTTTTTGGGGAGGTATAATTAGGGTTAGGGTATGTTTGTATGTGTTTGGTAGTGTTTAATGTTTTTTGGGGGGGTTGGAACAGCGATTTCTTTCCCTAGGAAAGAAATCTCTGTTCTGTGGTTTCAACATTTTCAGCTTTCACTGAAAATGTGTCGATGAAACATCGTTCGCTGTTTTTAGCGTTCGATGTTTCAATATAGACCCCCAGAATTTCTTATCCAGCAGTCTACAAAACAGAGATTCAGTTAGTTGCATTTCCCAATACTGGAAATACTGCTTAAATTAAACATACAGTAAAGCAGAATAAGGGAGATATTAAAACATGGTCAACAAAATATAGTTCTAGGAAACTACAGTGTCTCTTTAGGCCACCAAAGTTCAAGAAATACAAGCATGCATCATGGATCAGCAAACAATGATCTGAAATCTGGAGCTCAAATTGAATGCTATAGACGGCAGCCAGAGGCAGAAGTATCAATACCTTGTTGGTCTTCAGGAGGGTGTGGAGAAAAGTGATCTGGTAATACATCTATAGGATGGTCTGACAAAATTCCTGCAACTGATTTGACAGGCAATACAGGAAAATGTTCATCTCTCTCTCTAAAGCCACCAGCTAGGAAAGCACTGCCAACATTGTGAATAATAAGGAAAATATTAAATCATTCACATCCACATAGACCATCATGTTGTAGGCATATTTGCCAAGTGAAAGGGTCCATTCAGATATCACAGATCCTGCTACTGAAAGACAACTCATTGTCACCCTGTCTTTTTCAGTATAGTGAGTGGAGAATCAATGTGTATAATTACAGACTCACCAGCTACTGAAGTATTTTAATTTTTAGTGTGGTTCTGTGTATTGAATCTGGGATTATTCAAATCCTGATGACTTTTTGTTGGAAGTTGTGTATTCCTCTGAGAACTAAACACACTTAGTAATCCAGTTATTGGAAATTATTTTTGAAAGCATCAAAATGGTGTTTAAAGAAGTGAAGCATTATCACTATAGTAGGAATAAATCCAGCCGGTAACTGTGAAAGTTGTTTTTCTTGTCCTTACGTGTCAATGAAGAGATTAGTGAGGATGACACTGCCCATAATCTTCTACCTGCTGTTTCATTACAGATATTTTTCAAAGAGGATCTTTTCATTCTGATAGTACAGCAGTACATGTCTTCATAAGCTGGGATAATATTATTTTTGACAAAATGTTTAGCATCTTTAGGGTGTTGAAGATCCTGAGATCAGAAAGCATACATATTTTTAGTGTTGTGGAATATAACAATTGAACCTTGTAGTTATTTAGCTTTAGTCGTTTGATTAATGGCCATAATTCGCTTTTTTTCAAGTGTGTTGATGGCCTATCATTGTCAAATCTAAAAACATTTTGACAGATTTTGGGAGTCTTTTGCCCATGTTGTCTTTAAGACTAGTTCTTTATCAAAGAAGAAAAGATATTTCTTAACAGTTGATCTGGGTACAGCTGCTGGATTTGCAGGGATAGGTTTTCCTATGGTGTGTGTGCTCTTTCAATGCCAAAAGATAACTCTTCTTATGGTTTTAAGATTTTGGGTATCTACACTGCTAAAATTTCAATATGTTGTCCCCTTCATTTTTTTCTAGTTCTCTGAATGTTATGTTACATTTTCTTTCCCTGTTCATAAGATCTTATATTTTATTTAATAGAGAGGTATTTTATTTTAGTAAAAATTCTGAATATATGTCTTCTTATTTCCTCCTTCCATTAATATAATTTAATCCATTCCTTTGTTGAATATCTGGACGTTTGGTATTTCTATCACAGACTTTAGCATTCTAGTCTATTGCACAATGCTGTTTTGTAAGTTGTCAAGTTTGATTTGAAAATTATCATTTTTTATATTAGGGTCTTAAGATTAAGATAATACTTGTTGGAAATCTTTCTTGGTAAGCGATCAACATAGGAAGATTTTGAAACACTTGTGTGTATCAAGCTAATACTAAAGGAAAGATATTCTAATAGGAAAAAATGTCACTTTTACCAGATTTTCCTAACTAAGGTCTTCAGATATCTGTTCACGGGCAAGTTTTATGTGTCTTCCCTTTAAAATTGCACTTTTAATTGCAGAGCTCTTTACAGGTGCTGCCACTTGTAGGCCATACTGAATCTCCTTCCATGGTGATGTGTTTGAAGGTTTAGGCTTTCTGCAGGATTAGTATCACATAATGATTTCACTTGAAATAGTTTCTGAGATCCATGTTCCCAGCAGAGCAATGACTGTGCCTAAAGTAAGAATAGAGCAAATTACAAAATGTATGGAGTCAATGAGAGGTATGGTCAAACAGACAGAACCAACGACATGTGTTAACAGCATGGTAATGGTCATGAAGTAAGTCAAAGTCATGCTATACTGTATATTGATCACCAAGACCATAACTAATGGATTAAAAGAGAGCATTATCCATTTTAAACTACTGAAAACATACTAGTAACTACGACAAACTGATGGCTTTGGCAGATTAAAAAAGGACAAACCCAGTTCCAACCTCTGTACATTATACCAACCTTTGAGTTGTTGCAGATTCTTAAGGCTAGTTTTTTGGAATTATATCAGCTTCTGGCATTTTCCAATGGGCAATAGTAGCTGTAGCTGTAAGGCTAGCTAGAGTAGTCAACGTAACAGACAGCATTCTAGTCTAGGGTGCTACAATGCAAGAAGATGGCAGATGACTGGTTAACTTGTTGGACAGACTGAAGTGTCATGGTTTGAAACTGAACAGAGTCAAATGTCAGATACATGTAACTTATTTAAAATACATGGACTGTAGTTTTGACTGAAAAAGATTTACAACCAGATGCCATTAAGGGAAAAGTTATTGTTAACATGCAGAAACCTAATGAAATATCTTCTCTTATACATTTTTGACATGGTGCAGTATATAAGTTTATCCCTCACTTGCCCAATACCGCAGTGCCATTAAAAAAGCCATAACAGCATGAGCAGTATAGTACTATCCAGTAAAACAAGAATTCTTTATTGCTTAAGTATCATGTTACTAAAGCATCAGTTCTTGAGTTCTGTGACTTTATGCTCCCAATAGCTTTTCAAGTAGATGTTAGTTTGCAAGGTCAAGGTATAGTGCTATTAAAATGTATTCTTTATGTATTCAGTTTACTTGCAGATGTACAAATATGATACACTCAGAAAGAAAAAGAAATGCTTGCTATAGTCTTTGGTTGTCAGAAATTCCATTATTAACTTATGGTAACAGCATTACAATATAGACATATTCTAAACTACTTTGAGGCATCTTTAAAAAAACATTGCATAAACCTCCATTACATCTACAGAGAAATGTACTCTCTTTACAAAAATATAAATTTGATTGAGTGGCACAGTAGTGTAGCAGATAGCATTGTCACCGCATAGCAAGAGGTTCCCCACTTCGATTTTCAGCTGGTGTTCCTTTTGTGCAGAGTCTGCACGCCCTCCCTGTGTTTGTGTGGGTTCCCTAAAGGAGCTCCATTTTCTCCCCACATTCTAAAGGCATGCAGTAGGTGGATTGGACATAGGTGTGAATGTGTGGTGTGCATGCAAATGTGTGGTGTGCAAGTACAATTCCTGCAGGGCTAACCACCTGGCATGTAAACCATGGCTCTAAATGATTGTCACTGTTGAAGTGACACCCCAACCCATGTACAAAAATGGGAAAAAGGGGGGTGTGGATGGATGGATGGATGGATGGATGGATGGATGGATGGATGGATGGATGGATGGATGAAGTTAGAAGTGCAGTACAGTCCTGGTAAGCTCATGCATATAGCTGGCACTTTGAGCACGACAGCACAGCATGTTTAAATGAATTTAAAAACAGTGCTAATGGAGAAAGACCTCATAATTATGATATAATTATGATGCTGTCATAATTTCTAAAGACAGAAGACAAACTACAGGAACTAAATATTTAATACTAGAGATGACTTACAGTTTTACTTGCTTTTGACGTGTCGCGTTGATTAGATGGCCTGGTGATGTCATCCTTTCATTGAACCATATTTCCCAAACATTGATAAACAGTATAAGTGTCATTATTCCTACTCATCTGTGTAAGAATATGTTATATTTTATTGAAGATTCATTAATCACATCTTGTCATGAGTCAACTCATTTACTGGCCTGACATAACTATATAACTACAGCAGTTAATACAAAATTATGAACTATTTGCTATGTTTAAGAATCAAAACCAGAAAGAGAAATGTATACCATGCTAGATTCCTTTACTCCCTTAGCTGAAAGTAGGAGAAGACTTGTTCCAGGATACAGTTCTCTTAACTATGGAGTATTATTTAAAGTTCCCTAAATGAGTGCTGTTATGTGATGCTATAAGTAAACCAGTGATCACAGTTCTGAAATCCATCTTTGTAAGGCATGGAATAGCAAAATAAATTATATATAATAATGATCCTCATTTTGTGATTCAGGAATTTTATAATTTTGTCAAACAACAGATTTTCAAATATGTGACATAAAGTCTGTGTATGTATCCTCACTCAAACTAGCAAAGAATGGTCAAATTTCTGAAAACTATCCTAAAGAAATGCTCTGCATTAGCGGATAGACTTATTTATTCTTGTGTACCACTACTATACTCTATAGGGTTACCACCAGAACAGTTACTTATGGGTCGACAACATCTCAAGTCAGAATTATCAACATAATTTTCCATTGTTATACCAAACTATATATAAACAGCAACATAATTGTTACCAGAAAGACAACAAATCCAAAAATTCTACTATGACCAAACAGCAAATAGTCTTTCTGTCTAAATGAAGCAAAGAGAGTCGGAATAAGCCAAGACTTGACTGGGATATCTATTTTGCTATCAAATTACAGCTACAAACTACACTGCTAGCACATTCTGGTTTTCTGAGATTGGATTTGCCTGCATTTCTTTGAGCTTCTCAGCAATTTGGTTTGCTTTGTCTTTTGCTGTGATATAATTTCTTAATCTATTGCACAGTGCCCATCTTACCACCTGTCTCAAGCACTTCATTTGCATCACTTCCAGCTTTTTCTCCTGCTCAGTCTTCATTGCCCAGGTTTCTGTATCATACAGAAGTACTGGTCACATCACTGTTTTGTATACATTAATGTTAGCTTTTTTGGCATTCTGCTGCACACTACTTCTGACACTCTGTACCAGTTGGCTGGAGCCCCTCTGATTCTGGATTTTGCCTCCTCATTTAGACTTCCTTTCTCCTCAACCCCTCCCCCGGATCTGTCCTGTCTGACCTGTTTGCTAATGTAGTTCATTACCAATGCAAACAACAGTGGGCTGAGAGCTGAACTCTATTGTATACCCACTGACACTGGGAAAACCTCTGTGAGTCCAAACACTGTCTGTACTTGTGTCATTGGGTCTTTGTATTTACCCTGTGCTGCGTCTACCAATGTTTAAAAACACAACTCCTGCACAAAATAGGTCAGGATCCCTGTTTATCTGAAGTCTTATTTCAGCTGTAGAATTTTTAACAAGTCAAACAATGTTTCTGGTTTACTTTAGCACCCTATGTGAGTGTTTTGGACAAAACACTCCACTGACACAGAGTTACAGTTAGGTCATCTGGGATTCTGGGAAAACACCAGAGTGGGATCTCCCTCAACCCAAACTTTAGGGCCAAAGGAAAAAGGTCCTTTTATAACTGTAGCAAAGAGTTTATACAAATTCCTTGCAGCAGCTATAAACACCTAAACATGTTACTTTAAGCAGCCAAGATATCAATCATGGCTGCTTAAATGAATGTCATTCCTGCATTTGTGCCAGATCAGTAACTCTTTTGAGGTATCAAATGTGTCCACTGGAAGGTGGCATATAGAGCAACCATTCCCTCTAGCTAGTTATGGTACAAAGTGAACCTTTGAGTTAAGGCTGCTGACAGCACCTGTTTTACTGAGACACAAGCTTGTTAGTTGTGGTTTAACTGGTCTTCAGTTTTACTTACTGCTATACTTTAGTGTTTGTCTTGCACATGCTCTACTTTGTGAAACTATTACTGTTGCTCTCATACTTAGTAAGGATAAGTTTTGAACTGCACATTTCAGTTTAAGTGTGCATTTATGCCATTACTGCAGGGGGGAGAGAGATCAGCAAAGTTGCTGTATGCAGATAATGTGGCATTACAGGCAGATTCTGAGCAAGAACTTCAGCAAAGGATAGGAGAATGGAATGCAAAACTGAAGGCACATGGAATGAAATTAAGCACAGATAAGACAGTGGTAATGGTGGCAAATTGGGGAAATCAGAAGAAGCTGAGAACTGAGATAAAAAGGAAGATAGCAGAAAAGGTTAATAGCTTCAAGTATCGGGAGGATTGTTGAGGAGAAGAGAAGTCTGAATGAAGACGTCAAAGCTAGAATCAGAGAGGCTGCAGCCAACTGGCATGAAGTCTCAAATGTAGTGTATGACAGAAGAATGCCAAAGAAGCTGAAAAGTAAGGTGTACAAGACAGTTGTGTGACCAGTACTACTGTATGCTATAGAAATCTGGGCAGTAAAGGCAGATGAGGAAGTTAGAGATGATGGAAATGAAGTGCCAGAGAAGGGTGGCAGGATGCACACTGTGGGACAAATGAAGAAATTAGGAAATAAGACCAATAGCCAAAGTAGCTCCAATTGCAGAAAAGATCAAGGAGAACAGACTACAGTAGTTCAGATACATGTGCATAAAAACAGAAGACAATCTGGTAAAAAACATTTCGGAAAGAAAGGAAGAAGGTAAGAGGAAATGAGGACATCCAACAAAGAGGTGAATGGATTGTGTGAGAGAGCATCTGAGACAGTCAAGCATGAGTGTCAAAGAAGGAAGGAGTGTGGCACTGAATCAAGAGAGAGATGACGGTAGTTAACACAATACCCTGACCCCATGTAGAAAATGGGAAAAACTGGGGATGATGAGGATGATGATGATGACGATAATGATGATGATGATAATGATGATGATGATGATGATGATGATAATGATGATGATGATGATGATGATGATGATGATAATGATGATGATGATGATGATGTGCATTTATGATGCGTGTCACTACCAATTGTCACTTTAAGGGAACAAAACATTTACAGTATGTTTCACTGAACTAACATCAGACAAGTACATCAGTCTATTCTAAGCCAAGCTTCAGGCAATGCACAGAATACCAATAAGACAGAAACACTGAATTAAACAGTCAGACAAGCATAAATAAATGGGTTATAATTCGTTTACTTGAAGACCTTGAGTCCATTCATTCCCCATGGTAGTGTGAGAGCCATTAAGAGGGGCTGTTATTCAGCCAGCCAGGAAAAAGAGTTCACTCCTATGACTCAGTACCTTGCAGCACCCATTGTTTTCTTCTTGCCAGGACTACTCTCATCCCACTGGCCTCAACATCTGGCATCACCCATCCTGTATGAGGTCACCTGCATTTAGTTGTAGACCCTTACTGTTTCCACACTGTGGGATTACTAGACAGTCCCTGTAGACATTTTTATATCTCTCAAGACAAACATGTAGTGACAGGAAGGATATTTTTGAAAGCTGTGACTCCTCAGATCTTACAATAGCCTTGGATGTACACATATTCCTCAGTGTTGATGTAATAAATTGCATACAATTCCACATAGTGCCTACCCAGCTATAGTTCACAACTGAGCTGCTTGGTGGGCATGCGCCTACGGACCATTCTTGCTGCAAAAGTTGGTATGACACCTGACTTCTATCTTTGTGAGCATGTGCCTGTGGACCATTGTGACACCTGACCTCTGTTATGTGTCAGAATTGCAGTGAGCTGAGCTATACCTTAATATATCCTTTATGGATGAGCTGTTTGCTACTCACTCCCACCCTACCTGTTTGGCTCATCCCATGTCCAGGTCACCAATTTGTTTTAGGGTGCTTCTGTTATATTCAGAATTGTAGTCATATAACCCATGGAGCTGACATAATTTTTTGAATTCTTTTAACATTGTCATTTTTTCGTATTTCAAGATCAAATTTTTACCTTACTATGCATGAGGCCACACCTAATAAACAATGGCATCACTGATACACAATTCTGTCCTAAAAGATATTTCTGCATTTTCACTGTGAAATGACCGCTGCTGGAGAATGTTTTCATTTATAGGCTCATAAGAGATTATTACGTGAATGGTCCTAGGACCCTTACAAACCTAGCCAAGTACAATACAGAATATCAAGGTATTAAGGTATTATCTCACTTTAGTATATTAAATGGAGTTATAAGGCTTGTGCATGGAAATTCTGAGAGAGAGATGTTGAAAACCATCAAAGATATGAGGCTGTACACTTTTTGGCAAAATTAACCTTACAGCCTGGCTAATTTTCACTATAGTGGTTTGAAAGGAATACATAAGTTTAATCTCACTGGGTTACTGCAAAATTGCGAGGGAAAGTGGGGTTCTCCTTACCCCAGAGGTCCTTTCCCAAAGGTTGCATGATCTCAGATTTGGGATATTTAGAGATGCAAGGGTGGGGGCAGGCCAGGGGCTTACCTTTCTTGCAATTTTTTTTAATAATGGTTATTTGAAAGTTGATATTGTGCATTGCTGATGTTTTCTTTATTTTGTTAGTTACTATAATTCCATTCACTGAACTGTTATAAGCCCTGTATGAAATACAGAATAGAGTCAATTCGTTGCAGCACACCATTAAACACATCGGCTATTTTTTTCAGACCAAAGCCAAAATGCATTCCTTTCAGCCTAAAACACTGCACTGACATTTTGCAAAATCATCTTCATGAAGTGTTTTTTCCTGTCTGTATTCATAAGGTAGGATTCCTGCATAGAAATTTACATTCTGAAAGTTGGAATGGCTTTAAAGAGGACTGCTCAAGTCAGATGTATGTATATAACTTGGTATGAGTCACGCCATTTTTGAAGTTTTCAGTATGCTTTCCTAAAACTCCCAGTGTAAAGATCATTAAAAAAAAACACAGTGTAAAGATTTCTTCAGAGCTCCTTATCCTACAGATAAGAACCAGCAATGCCCAATTCCTCTGCCCTTTATTGATGCCCTTAGACTGGTGTACTACAAGGTAACACCTAGCAGAATTCAGACATCAGGGCTCTGAGCACTAGCAGAACAGCTGCATAGATTCTCTGCCCCACTTTTATGAAACTGTGACATATCAACATGGCTTACTTAGTTCACTATTGTGAATCAGACTGGAGCATAACAAATGAAGAGATGCTCATACTTTCACAAGTGGCATTGATAATTGTCAGAATAGCACTCAAGAAGTACATGATGCCATTGGGGGAGTAATGCGCCTGTAATATAAATGATCATCCCCCTCACCAGTAACAGCTTTGTTGTGTGCAAATAATAATATATTCTATTGTTAGGGAGTAGCATGGGTGGCCGCGGTGGTGCAGCAGTTAGTGTTGCTGCCTCACATCAAGAGGTTCTCCAGTTCGATCCTCAGCTGGGGTGCCTTATATGTGGAGTCTGCATGTCCTCCCTGTGGTTGTGTGGGTTTCCTCCAGGTGCTCTGCTTTTCTCCCACATCCCAAAGACATGTTGTAGGTGGATTGGACTCCCTAAATTGGCCCTAGGTGTGAGTGTGTGCGTGTGTGTGCCTTCTGTTGAAGGTTGGGCGCCAGGCTGGCAACTTGATACCATAAAACTCCACTGCCAATCATGAGCAGACAGGTGATCTCTTGTGGTGACCCCTAACCAGGAAAAGCCAAAAAGAAGAAGAAGATTGTTATGAACAGATAATTAGTCTCCTTAGTGACATTATCTTAAGTAAGAATGGTATCCAAGCACTGTTTCTGTTTTCAGCATAACTGTGTGTTTTAATCAGTATTTTTAATGATTACTGACCAGAATAGTTTTACATAGCACAGACTGTTTACAGGACAGGTCTCTGTAGAAAATCCATATTAATTTCAGAAGCTGAACAGACATTAGTTGCAGTAGGATATTTTACACAAACTAAAGTACATTTCTATATGAAGACAAGAGGTCATAACAATAGAAGACATGCACTAACTACTGCACAAATGCCATTCATAAGATATATACAACTTGAGAATATACAAGGGCTTAAACATCTCTCAAGTTGCCAACACAGTGGATGTGACACAGAGACATGGGCTTCTGCATTACTAGTTCAGATTAGGTTGTTATGGCAAGCAAATAGAAGTGTTAAGCTACAGAACTTAGTAAAGGAGTTATGATGACAGCCCTTGCCAGAACAGTAGAGTATAACTGAGTAAAGTACCTAACAGCTGTATTAATTAACTACTCTGGGTTTAGAATAAGAGGATGGGTAGATGGGTATACAATTGTTCCATAGCACCACCAGCTAAGTTTGGATGTCCATAGATGGCATTAGTGAATTATTCCACATAAATATGATGACAGCGCATTACAATCTGTCATCAGGAACAGCACAGATGACAGGGACTTGGTGTCTCTGCTCATCAGTGAAGTTACCATACATTAAAATAGTAACAAGGCACTATGCATTACTGTTAAGAAGTAAAATAGTCAGTCAGGCTGATGCCTTGTAGCACATTAATCAAATTTTACCAAAACACATTAGGAGATCTGGTACATGGGTACTCTGTCCTCCATTGTTTCATTGATGTAGACTGGAACATGGCAACATGTTAGGAGGTACAGAAACTGACAGACAGCTGCTCTAGCTGTTACCACTGGCATCATCAGTCATAAAGATACCAGAACACCATATTCTACCATCAGGAAGAAGAACAGTTCTAAGACAGCCTTGATGAGTGGCATTGCTGGATGTTAGAATACGGGCAGAGCTCTGCATGACTCAGCAAATAAGAAGACCACCTGATTGACAGATGCAAATGGTCACTGGTATAAGACACTATGCACTACTAGTCAGGCAGTAGTATGGCTGTCAGGCAGATGCGACTCAACCTCATTACTGACATCCCATAAATCAGAATGGCACATGGACAGTGCATGTTATCATCAGTCAGTAGCACTGTTATCAAAAAATACAATTTAACCCTCTCCATAAATGGCATTGCAAAATGCCATAACAGCTTTAGAATATCGCATGCTGCCATCTGAGAACATGCTCACATTCTTATTAATGCCATGGCTGCATATCTAAGCAGTAACAGAGAATTTCATGACCCAGTTAATGAGTAACACAGTAATCAGACAGATGCTTTGTCCTTAACTAACTGTCATTGCTGTAGGAAGAATGGTATTGTAAAGGAACACAATTTAGCAAGGAGTGGAAAATATAAAATTTGACCATGGTTAGGGGCATTATTTTGCCATGATGGTGCAGCCCATGTGAATAAACTTCAACCCCCCACAGCAATCACATACATAAATTATGTAACTCACTGCTATGTTGCACTTCTGTTCTAGAATGGCATTACTTTAAAAATGTGCTTTATTTTAGTGCCATGGTACATGAAACCCTAATTCTCTTCTGTCTTTATCTACAAATGTAAGTCAGTAGTGCTGTTTTAACATGTATTGTGCACAAGCCCCCATACATGGTAAAACATGTAGTATATCAGGTTTGCATGCATGCAGTCATTGAATGCATGGCATTAGGAACAAGAAAAATGTTTGTTTTGGTCACATGGGACAGCCATATTTTGCAATGGCGCCTACCAGGTAGGATGATAAAAAGGATAACTAATTACTTTCTAGGGAAATTGTATGTATAAAAAAGTGTTGATAATTTTGCATTTATTGGCAATAAAAGATGGCAGCAACAGACAGGAAAGTGGTAGGCAGCCTACAGTGTGCTGTAGTTCAGTGTCTCAGTCAAACTTAATTTGATCTATTAAACATTACCTCCTAAAATGAATCACTATGCACTTCTGTGAGAGGCTAACTTATCCCTCTCTGTGATAAACTTTTAATGCAAGGGCATAAACCAACACAGGTGGCCCACCAAAACTGTTGATTTATCATTCAAGCAGGGATATTATTTCCCTATAATTCCTGTTGGAATATTTTTTAAACACCTTTATTAAACTATCATTTAAGACACAGGCAAACATGCATTAACATAAAAGAAAACAAACCTTTTAGCATTTTTCCATTTAAACACAATATGCAGCACATATACTTTCTTTGCTTCTATTATCAGTCCAACATTACAAAAAACATGTTGAATTTCTGCCTTCCCTTAAACCTGAGTTCTCCTCCTCCTGAACATTATTATGCATGCATTGCTCCCACAATTTCCATTTACTTCTATGTAATTTGCTGCTTTCCTTTTCTAAAGATCCCTCTTCCAGTTCTTTTATCTCAAATACAGTTGGTGTAGACTTTGATTTCAATTTTCTAGTAATTGCTTTTTTTGACAGCCAGCTATGTCTAGGCAATTCAAATCCTATATCCCAGGCTCCCAGTTCAAAAGAATCATTTACTTACTTACAGCCATTTGCTTACCCAATAATTCTGATAGAGTGCTCTGTAGAGAATTTTTAAAATCTGTCAACTCATTGCACTCCCAAAATATATGTTCCATGTTACCCCTTTCTTCTCCATCACACCCCCAACATTTGCTATTTACTTGAGGGAAAAAAAAATCTTCTGCTTGGGGTATAAACATAAATATGAAAGCACTTTCAAGCAAAGATCCTAAACCTTCTGAACTAAATTGCATACTTGGGAGCCATACATATGCTTTCCCCATTGTTTCTTTTCAATTGCTTTTCCAGTATCTTCCCCCCAATCTTTTCTAACCTCCATTAATCGATTCTTAAAATTATCGTTCAATATTTTATATGCCCTACAAATTATCCCTTTTTAACAGCTGCTTCTGTTCTAGATTCAACTAAAAACTCTACCAGGCAGATCCTTCACCAAAAATCCCCCCTATCCCTTTCCTGTTGGAATATTGAGAAGGACAAATGTCAAGCACTGTATAGAGACTACCAAATCCTAAAAGATAAACAACCATAATTTAAAAGTGAAGCACATTGAAGTCTGAAATTATCATAACAGAATATAACTCTAGTCATAAAACGGATACTCTACCCACTTTACCACAATAGCATTGGTGTAAATTAGACTTGTATCCCATCACTATATGCTACCAGCTCAGAACAGCTATGTGAACTCTGTACACTGTTATGTAATGGCCTGCATTCCTGGAGTACTAAGGGAGAAATCCTCCCTCTTCTGCACTCTCCCATGTCTTATGGCTGCCATATGCCACCACCTCCTCTAGACCATTAGGGGATCAGTGATTTAGCTACAATGAGGGAGTGGTGCATCACTTAGACAGATGCTCAGTCTCGTCTCTAATGCCTATACTGTAGAACTGGTGCCAGAGCACAACCCCTTAACATCAGCTATCAGCACAGAATACAAAAAGAAGCTGTGCTACTGCTCGCCCTGTTATCAGGGGTACTGCTGTAGTTTTAGAACTGATATTAGGTTGCAGGTGCATTATAATGTGAGCAAGATATTGTTAGATACACACATATATATATATATATATATATATATATATATATATATATATATAGAGAGAGAGAGAGGTAGTGTCACAGATCAAAATGATGTCAAATACAGCATGTTGTCATCAAGGACAAGCACAGCTGTGAAGCTGATTAGCATCATTGGTGATACTGTAGGTCAGAAAGACCATAGTGCACTATGTTTTACTATCCGGGTATAGCATAACTGTCATAAAGATGCCCTTCCACATTATTAATGACACTGACAAATGTCAGTGTGGTTCACCTGTCATAAAGGAGCAGCACATGCAAATCTGTGAGCAAGATATTCACAGGTATCATCCCCACACAACCACATCTTAGAGTGGTGCTTACATATCATACAGTCAGGCAATGGTATGTCTGTCATACAGCCACTTTACTGCCTCTTCATGTCTTGACTGATGATAAAACCCTTTTGAGCAGTTAAAGAGCAGCGTAGTTTATCATGTCACCATACCCCATCCTTTAAGGAGTAAGATTAGTGAATTTTATTACAGTGGTATTATCAGAATGACCAGGCACAAGGCCAAGCTTTGAGTGACCTAGCAGTCTCTGAGGTTACATAACAGGTACCAGTTGCCTGTTCATGCAGGGTCTATATTATAAACCCGAAAGCCGAATTATGCGAATACAAATTCATCGACACATAAATGTCTATGTGTGAAATGAGTGAACAATGTAAATGCCGAAAAGGAGAATGCCAAACGTGATACCGGAAGCAACAGTGCCATACAGGTAAGGTAAACCCAACTCAAAACACCTAAACTAAAACACTTTTCTAAACATTTTTGCAGGGGGCAAGCCCCCCTACACCCCCACACCCCCCTACTTAAATATACCAACTCGGAGACCGCACTACAGTGGGGAAAATGATTTATTTCCTCATCCCCATGATCACCCTGCTGGCTGTGGAAATACATTTGGCATTATCCCTTTCGGCATTTACGTTGTTCGCTCATTTCGTACATCGACCTTTATGTGTCGATGTAAACGTATTCGTGTAATTTGGCTTTCAGTTTTATAATATAGACCCTTCACCTTCTCTATGAACTTAATAAGAAGACAGAGAAAGAAGTGTCGCTGGTTTTCTGGCCTGCTGCCAGCCTTGTGTAAGTGAAATTTAACTACATTCTTCCAGGTGTAAGGAACAGCTCCAGTATTAATTTATTTTATCGTGTCATTTTTTCAGAGGCATGATTATATGAACCCATTCCACTAAATGGGCTCAAATCTCCAAATTCCATGATTTATATTAAGGTTTTGCAACCAGAGTTGGTTATGTTAAGTAAGGTTGTGTAGGACCAAAGTCCCCAGCATAAAAGATGATGAAATTTTGTTACCTATGTGAAATTCTTTTGTAAATCTGAGCTTATTTGATGTAATAGGCTCATAGGTACATTGGTCTCTGAAAAGCAACATAGTCATATGTACCACACCATCAGTTAAGTTACAGGAACAACAACTAAATGGTTGACTAGTCTAACAATCTTGGGAAGATAGACATCAAATAAATGCTGAACCTTCACCTTTGCCATTCATTATAAGCCTGCAGACTTCATAAGGTGATGAAGAAAGGACTTGGCTTTTGTTTCACTGAGAGTGCTTGGGACAGAAGTAAACCTGGCTACTACACTAAGTTTATTCAGTAGCTTAAATGTTGGCAAATGGAAGAACAGGTTAGACCAAGAAGATAAAATAGTGTACATTATAACATTATAACATCTTGAGGTTGTCCAGACCATTCTTCACACTCAATCAATCACTAAATGTTATCCTGACCCTTTCTAGAACAATTTTGTATTAGCCAGGGTGGACATCTGTAATTTGTTGAAGTCCTTTTCCTTTCCCGTAAAAACAATGACTTTGTACTTCTTTCTCAATGATAAGTCTGGCATGTGGCAGACATAAGTGCCTGTCCATTTTATGCTCATGTAGCAGCAAACTCTGAATGCTCTGCATTGTATCATAATAATTTTTTACTTTTGAGTCATGCTACAGTGGATTTAGGACATTCCCAGGGCAAACACAAAGCTGTTCAAAAAAGTAATTGCATGATGGCTTAAAACGTGTTTTTCTGGAGGAAGGCTCAACCTCCATGCAGGGACTTTGTCACCATACCTCCTTTATATTATAATTAGCTCCAATGTCACTGCAGTTTGAAGGAAAATAGATCACCATATGAAATGACTCCCTCCAGTACTTCACAAAGTGCACATTCAACACCAACATTGTCCAAATACCAGCTAGAGCAGCCTCATTTGAGGCAGACAAACTTCTGTCTGTTTGGCATTGCATGGGGTCCAGTCATTTGATGATGGCAGTTAATGCAGCCAGTGCTCAGAAACAACCAGAATGTTTCTGGTTGTGAATACTTTAGAAAAGAGTCTTACCAGATAGAAAAAAATGGTCACGGAATAGCTGCTGGAAAATTGCATACTATTTCCATTGATTTTATGTGGTAAGGGATGTTAATAACTGCATAATTCAAAATATAATTTTAAGCATGTTTTTGCTCAGACATGTTAGTATGGAATTTCATTAATTCTAGGATTAAAAATTGAGGAAAGAACAAAAAAAAATACTTTGTCATCAGCTCATTCCCATTTATACTAGTATCCCCAAATAAAAGGAGCTTAGTACAAGTGGTTGTTTACCTGGCTGTGCGTGGTAGTTACTAGTGTGGTACAAATGTTTTCTTATGTTATCCAGTGGTAAAATGTCATAGCATAGTCACATACAGTTTAATAAAACAGATACAGCACCATATAAACCTGAAAGAAAACAGTGGCTTGATCACTAAACTCTATGGAAGTCCATAATTTGATATAAACAGTATTTTATTGCTATCACAGCCAGCAACATTGCCAGATGCTAAGAAATACAGCCCAGTGTGTGCAGCCTGGGCAGCTGAAAATGCAGAATAATGGTGTACTGTTTGATATCAAAAGAGAAGACAAGTAATACATGAGTGATTCATAGTGAGACACTTATTGCTGTCTTATTGCGTGTGTTGGACTGATATATAAAGGTACTTTAGTTGTGAGTTGTGTACTCATGTGTTTCTGACGGCAATTAAACACCAAATACTCTATAATTAGAAGGTGGTGTACTGACCACAATGAGGCATTAATGTAAGACTAGAAGCAAAATATGCTGTTCACTTCTATTTGAGCGATGCAAGTGGTTTTCCTGCTACTCACAGCCATTAAATAAATTAAATGTCAGAACCACATAAGATCAGGAAAACTGTTACCGCATTTCTGCTGATTTAAGTATTACAGAGAAGTAGCATATTACAGGCAATCAGTTGGTTATTTAATTCACAACACAGTCACCTGATTTCAAGCCTGCCAGAAGCAGATTTGTTAAAGTTGCTGGCAAAGTATACATGCAAACATATGTGGCTAATTATTAAGCATATAATTTAGTTAGCGTTAGTTAGATAATTAAGTTAGGTATGTCCATCTGGACAGAGGCAAGTTATGGTAGAATTCTAGAAAGAAAAGCTGCATAGATATTAAACTATAAAAATGTTTAGTACAGTGCAGGAATTATATCAGACTTCAGAATTCTGACATAAAATCAATGAAAGAGATATGAAAAAAAGTTTGAATAACCATGTTCATGTCAATGACCTGTCATCAAATATCTTAGAAGTAGTGGGCTTTGGGTGGGTGTGTTGTAATTCAAGAGCTCCCGCAACAGTACTGCAGCAGTATCTATTAAAGAAATGAAGGCATGCCCACAGCAACCTAAACTGTACACTATATACAGGATACACTACTATGGTCTGCAGGCAAAGAGGTGCCACACATGCAGTCCAACTGTTATTCTGAAATATAACACAGCAAGAGATAAAGATAAGTCTTCACAAGAAAACAAGTGAGTTAACTATACTGTGAGCTAATAAAGCAATGGTATTAGGTAAGGGGTGTTATAAAAATTAAAGTGTATGTGTGATGGTGTAGTGAGCAAACAAGATGAGGAGGGCCGATGAGATGACTGAAGTGGTAGGCAAAGGGAAAGAAGTGAATGTTATTGGTGAAGGGAGGCAACAAGAGAAGAGATGAGAAGAGAAGAGAAGAGAGACTTTGGGCAACAGAGTGGCTCAATGTTTAAGTTCTCTGCCTCAAAAGACTTGTTGAGGGAGCTCAATGGTGATCTCAAGTCACTGTGCTTCTAAAGCGTGCATATACTCCTGCAAGTGTGTGGATTTTCTATATGGACTCTAGTTTTATTCCAAAAGTATTCTGATTAAGCAGAATAATAAAAAACATAGATATATAAGAAAACGCCATTCCCCACAGATCCTTTTGCTTCTTTTTGATAGCAAACCTCCTGTAGTATATGTTCAGATTTACAGAACATACAACTTCTGAAACTATAATGAAGTTACAATAAGACTGCAAAATTTGCAGCTTGCATTCATGTGAAAACCCATTATTATTTAGCAGTCAAAAAATGGCTATCTGATGCCACTCTGGAGCTGTAGAGGGATAAAGTCCTGACTATGTCCTAGGTGACCTGGGTTTGATTAGTGGCTCAGGCAGCTGATGGAGAGGGAAGGAGGGATGGGCATGCCTGCCCTTGGTGGCAGGGCAGTCATCACTGATGCTCCCTAAGGAGCGGAATGGTCTGAAGAGGAGATTTGCTCTCAGCTGAAGTCATTGAGAGTGAGGGGGAAAGAAAAAGGGATTGAATAGGACATATAAATCAAAACTTCCCTTGGATGGAAGTACAGATAACCAGGCCACCAAGATGCCCTTAGGATCCACGACCAGCCCAATCAATACAGGAGTAAGTCTGGGGGTAGAAGCATGTCTGTTAGACCCAGTGTGGATGTGGTGCACTGGGGAAGATGAACCAGTAGGATGAGGTCTGAGGGAACCAACAAAAATGGCAGACTAGAGTTCATATAAATTCTTAACCTTCCCCAGCCGAATACTTCTCACTAGGATAGATGCCCATCAATATAGTAAGTTGCCCAGTGGTGCACACCCATGCAATATTTTAACACCCATGCAACATTTAACATTGATCAAATGTACAAAAAAAGGAAACTGTCATTCTCTGTGCTGGAACTTTTCTCATCAGGTCTTTGATGACAGTCTACTTTTCCTAGCTTGACTATCCTACTTAACAAATGCTACATGAATAAAAATTAAATAAACAAATTTTCAGGCAGTGTGTACTTAGAAGCTATCAAAATTGTATTTATCCAGAATGCAGCAATGTTTCTAGTATTGCATTTTAAAAGTAGCTAAACATTTCCATGTGAAGATGTTACGCCATTCAATTCCTAGTGTTATTAACCAGCAGAATTAATAGCACATGCAAATAGACATACAAATGAAAAAAAGGATCATGAAAGGAAAAACAGACTACCTGCCACCCATAACCCTTATATAACATTACATTGTGAATGCAAAGAAGGATTATTTTCTTAATTTCTAAATGAACACTGTCTTACACTTCCTTACATTATGGACTGCAGATTGTATCCATTACTGCTGCAGTTTAGCTCCAATGCAAGCCAAAGCATGGCATTGACAAATGCTTGTTTATCTTGCTGTTGTATAAAATGGCTTTGATGAAGGACAGCTTGAGGCAGGGACTATCTGTCTGTCACACTTCCTCCTTCTCATACTGCCAACTTTTAAAAGCTACCTCATGCTAAAAATATGAAACCATGAGCTGAGTGCCTTTAAAATCTAAGGAAGATGATACCAAAGATGACAATGGTAAAGCCTGATTCAGGGATTATAATGGTCTTATCTCTTTTAATAATGGTGACC
This sequence comes from Protopterus annectens, assembly GCF_019279795.1. Classification (NCBI taxonomy): domain Eukaryota; kingdom Metazoa; phylum Chordata; order Ceratodontiformes; family Protopteridae; genus Protopterus; species Protopterus annectens. Next base: position 945,533,114 of record NC_056747.1, read on the forward strand.
ATGTGAATGAAGAAGAAAATGAGGTATTAAGCTATATTTCTTTTAAAATTATTTTAATAAAACATCATATATTCAAGTCTTCTGTTTGCAAAGAGAAGACAAATAATAATATGAACTCTGAAAAGAGGCCATCAACCTAGTGGGACAAACCCAATCAATAAATGATAAATAAAAAGTAAAACAAAAATTATATTGTCAGTGATTTTTCTGCATTTGTTTTGTTCATTTTTGGAGGGCTACCAGGACTTGATTTCTCTGAAGTATTACTTTGTATCACATTTTCTCATGCTAACTATTATGGAATACTGAACAAAATATCTGTTCTGAGTGGCACTGTGTATGCTAATGAAGATACTTTGATTCTAGAAGTCAGATACAATTATAACCTAATACACTTATAAAAGATGGCCTAAATAAATTAGTGTATACGTACTTGGCAGGGGGGATATGATGATCAAAAAGGTAGTTTCCCCAGGGTAGGCTCTTCCATTGTACTTTTTTTGGGATTAGGTAATGTATTTGCCCACATTCTGTCCCAAGATTTCTTCTGAATACCTTAATAGAAGGGCACCAAGATCTATGTTAGCTGAGACCCTTATTCTATGGGGAGTGCGATGACCCTCCATTGGTCCAGTAATCAACGAGCCTCAATCTTCACCACTGGCACCTGTGGGGGGATGCTCACTGGGAGGTTAACAGGTACACACACAGTATTTCCAGATGCAGCTCTCTACATCAAGTGCAATTTCCCTTAGGAATGCACAGAGACCACAGTCAGTCTGGGGCTGGTTTCTCCCTCTTTCTTCAGATCCTCACTAAGGCTCCCCATTGACACAGATATAGAGTTGTGATCTCAGCTGATTGACCAAGCCAAGATGTCCATCACCCTCTCTGCCTAATGAGTGCTTCATGGCCCTCCCCAAGTAGCTGACACACACACACTATTTGAAGTTTGATTTATACACATACACACACACACACACACACACACACACACACACACACACACACACACACACACACACACACACACACACAAACACACACACACACACACACACCTGGGAACGGTTGGCACAGGTTTACTAGCTAGGATCCCTTCTGCCCAGACTATAATGTAGTTTTCACTGCCACCAGTCACTCCTGTCAGCTACCTTAAGGCCCTTAAGAAGGGGTGTCCAATCATACTGTGTAATATTAATATTAACACAAATGGTAGTTTGACCAAGACCAAGGCTATTAGGAGTGGCCCACATACTGTCACCAAATAAATATGCAAGTACTCTAAAACTTAAATATCTCTACACAGATCAGCCATAATGAACGATTCAAATATATGTAATAATAAATAATAAAAGAATAAGACAATACTAAATATATATTCACAGTGACATCAGAGTTCAAAACCACAGAAAATGCTTAAAATAACATTGTAGTACAGGCTCACATAACTAAAGAAAAATATCTAAAATAAGCTTCACTATATTCCAGACTGTATCTAAGAGAATTATACTTTTCCCTAGAAACCTCCTTCTTTAGAGCAAGGCAGATGTGGTGAATGGGTCTTCTTGTTGTCAAGTCCAAGACAGAATGCAAAATCCTATTTCTTACTAAGAGACTTCTGAAAATAATATCCAAAATATTAATGCTGGGATAGCTTGCAGAATGACAATTTCTAGTCATCTGACTTCTACTTCCCATGCCACACCCCTCATTGCTGAAGCTGGCAGCATTTAGCATCTACCTCTAAAATATACAGACAAGGGCTTTTGCTCAGATCTTTGGCAGATGCTGGAAGTCATAAAACAATTGCATTTCTTCATGCTTCTAAAGTGAAAATTAGTTCACTCCAAACACAATACAGAACGCTTCCTAGTACAGACTTTGTGTCTCTAGCTGCATTGAAAACTTAAGAGATAACCTCTTTATTGTGTAGCCAATAAAGTAATTTAATTTCAAATATTTTTCTAAAATTTTCTGGACTGAGGTTAACCCCCCCCCCCCAATTTCCTCTGTTAAGCATATACATTTAACAGCTACAATAGTGCAGGTACATTTCTGTTTTCTTCCAGTAGGGCACATTGTGGTTAAATTTCAAACACCGCACTCTACAAATACTTTTCAACATACACATCTGTACAAGCAGTTTGTCATACACGACATACAGTTCTAATACATTTGTAACACAAGTATCTTGTATAAATCATATCGATATTCACCAATGACATATAAATATTTACAAAATTCCAACTAACTTTGCTAGCAGTATCTCCTTTTGTCATGGGGAGTAAGAGATTGCATTTAACTTTCAATAATTATTTTTCTGAATATAGATAAATGGATAAGACAGATGTTATATATATAGATAGATCAATGCATACATACATAAAGATATGTATATATCTGTAATGTGATTCTGATATATATATATATATATATATATATATGTGTGTGTGTGTGTGTGTGTGTGTGTGTGTGTGTGTGTGTGTGTGTGTGTGTGTGTGTGTGTGTATATATATATATATATATATATATATATATATATATATATATGTATATATCTATATCTATATATGCTGTTGTTTATTTTTCAGCTTTTCCCGGTAAGGGGTTGCCACAGCGGAACTCCGGTCCGCTAATGATTGGCAGTAGATTTTTTTTTTTTTACAAAACACCGAGGTGCAGCTCAACGCCCAAGCTTCAACAAAGGCACGCCCATTTACGCACGCATGTCTTTCGAATGCTACCCAGCCGTGGGGAGGACATGCAGACTCCACACCGAAGGCACTCCCAAGCTATCTATATCTATATCTATATCTATATCTATCTATTTATATATATTAAGTTAACTTACCAAAACATCGACTCCAATAACATCGAGACCACAACAGCGATGATTTACAACATCAAGCTTCCGGAACAGCAAACTACCACCTCTGGGAAATGAACCACTAGGCCACCACTGACAAACTTTGCCCTGTCCTCCTATATAGTGTGATCTCAGAGTTGTTATATTCAGGATGGAGGGGCACAGCTCCCTAAATGGGGGGGTGAAGCCCCCACTCCATTGAGTTTTGTTTAGTATAATGTTATTTTTTTCTAATACGACTCTTTAATTTAATAATTATGATATTTTCCTTAGTGATGGCCAAGTAGTTGGTTTCCTGGAAAATAACAAAATTATTAAATTAAACCTACCATATTCAAAAAAATCTGAAGAAGTTTTGCTATCTAGCTTAACGAAAAGCACTTCATACTGACGTTTTGTGGAATAAAAGGCTTGTTTTCTAGTTACTTGTGAATGTACAGTTCTCTTTTCTTGTTTTTACAGTCGTTTGTGTTTGTTTATATAGTTTTGGAAGTATTTAAAAAAATAACATTATACATAAAGAAAACCCACCTAAATATAACAACTCTGAGACTGCACTATAGTGGAGGACAGGGCAAAGTTCGTCAGTGGTGGCGAAGTGATTCATTTCCCGGAGGTGTAATTTGCTGTTCTGGGAGTTCGATGTTGTAAATCATTGCTGTTCTGGTCTCAATGTTATTGGAGTCAATGTTTTGGTAAGTCAACTTCTTAAAGTAGAACTATATATATATATATATATATATATATATATATACATATATATATATATATATATATATATATATATAGATATATATATATATAGATATATATAGATATATATATATATATATATATATATATGTGTGTGTGTGTGTGTGTGTGTGTGTGTGTGTGTGTAGAGACCTACTTCATTAACCTGGGTACTGCTCACTCATGTTCCATAGGTTCATAAGTTCATAAGTTCAAAGGTAAATATTAGGCCAGGTGTCCTTGTGGGCTATTTTAAGACCAGCCAGTTTCCCATTTGGTGTTTGACTTATCCTGCCCAATTTGGTGTTGCAGTAGCCTTATCCATCCCATAATTATATATTATCCCTTGTTAGAATAACTGTGATCATACCATAGATAATTTGAGGGGACCCATGCAAGCGTAAAGCAGTTAAGAAACTACTTCTGTGTATTAATACTTCAGAGGCGGTTCTTGGGGTAAATTTTCATTTTCCCATCCATAGATCCAAGTATGAAGTATTCATCAAGTATCTTCAAACAAGTATTTGCAAGAAAGGGCAAAAATGACAGCACAAGAGTGAAGTACAAATTTAGAGTCTCAAGGCTAAAGTAGTACATGAATCATACTGCCTGGTTTATTTGTATGCATTTACAACATCACTGATATGTTTACAGTGTGTTAATAAAATGCAATAAATCCCAAACACTCCCACAATGTAGACCTGCATTACAGTAGAAACTTATAAAACATGTACTGTCCCAGGTATCATGATGCACATTTTGGGATGTTCTAACTCATCTGCATCAAAGCCACATTTATTACTAAACCAATGTTTTGCACATGCACAAGTCAACATAAAAATGTATTTTTAGTTAGCAGGGTATTATTAATAGCTTAGGATACTTCACTTTAATCAATTGAAAATGGGTGTACAATACGTGAGATGTAAAATGCATTTGCAACCATTTAAATAGAGTATACTACCATAGCATGCTCAAATCCTTCACACTTAATTAATAGAGGGAGAAAACAATTGTATAAATGTCATATCTGTCCTCTGGGAATTGATTCAAGTCAGTGATTGGTGCCAAAATATATTTAATGGCTCATACATAGACTGCAAGTATTTCACATTAAAGCAACTATGCATTGGTATAAACTGAACACACTTTATGTAGCTAATGAAATGCAGCAATATTCTTTAAAATTAACTAATGCATTGGTATAAACTGAACATATTTTCTGTGACTAATAAAATGCAGCAATATTCCTTAAAATTAACTAATTAATCATCATGAAATTCAACAGGGTAACGTAAATTAGCACCACATTACACAGATGCAAAAAGTCTACACAGGTGACTACCTAAGGCAGATATATACATAATCATAGTTATTTAAATGCAGCTCTTTCTAAACAAATTCTTCATAACATAGCTGTAGTTTATCTATAAAACTTTCAGAAAGCATTTGCAAAACCACAGCCTCCATGGGACCAGATAACATCCCAGGTTGCTTACTAAACAATCTAAAACAAGACCCAGCAGAACTGCTTGGCACTATGTTCAACCACAGCCTGAGTACTGGCTTTGTTCCAGCAGAGTGGAGAAAACAGTAATCCCCTTACACAAAGGGTGTCCATCAGCCGACCCTGAGAATTATAGACCCATAAGCTTAACCATCCTTATTTGCAAGGCCATGGAAAGAATCATCAAAGACCTTATCAACAAGGACATGGGGTGACCTCCAAACTCTTGATCCAACCCAGTCTGCCTTCATTAAGGACAGGTCTTGCTTATTAAACCTGGAAGACTTCTTTGAGAATGTCACCAAAGTCGTGGATGAGGGCAAAGCAGTACATACAGCCTATCTTGACTTAGCCAAGGCCTTCAACACAATCTCCTATTCAGGTAACATTGAGAAACTCTTCCACCTGAGGATTAACCCACACATCACTAGATGGGTAGCAACCTAGCTCACTGACAGAATGCATACTGTAAAAGTTGGGAACCAGTCGACCAGTTACCAGTGGTGTATCATAGGTATCTGTGTTGGGCCCCCTACTGTTTGGAATCTACTTCCCAGGTGTCATGGCAAAAATAGATGGCCTATTGCTTACCAGTTCACAGACAAATGCAAACTGGGTGCAATCATTGAGTCCCCCAATGATGTTAACATATTACAAAAGAGCAAAACACAGAAACCTGATCTCTACCACGATGCTATCATATAACAAGCTGAAATGCAGTCAGTAATCCAAAAAGTAGATCAACAAACGTAATAACTGTATAAAAAATGTTCTTTAATCCAGAAAACAGTGGGTAAAGGTAAGCGCTTTCTCGTGGGTACAACCACGCTTCCTCTTTTTTTATATTACAAAAGAGGCTAAGGCAGACTAATGATCGGTGCCAAAGTCACAGTCTAAAACTAAATGCAAAAAAGTTCATCATTATCCCCTTTGGCAAATAAGTGGCCCTTGCAAATTCCATTATAGACAGTACCCCCTAAGCTCAAATGCAGTCATGAGAGTCTTGAGAACACAGGCTGACTGCAATTTAAACTTCGATCACCATGTCTCCACCATGGTAAGGAAAGCCTTCTATGGTGCACATCTCATAAACAAGGGCATTGTATCCAAGACTAAGGATGTTATAACCCCTCTACACTCAACCCTTATCAGACCACTAATTGAGTACATTGCTCCCTTTTCTATGTACCTCACCAGACATCTGCAACAACTGTTAAGACCACAGAGGTTTCTAACCAAGAAAATTGAGCGCCTCCAAAACATGACCTACTTGGAAAGACTGAAGGCTCTGTCACTGTACTCTGTATCCTTCATACCTGTGCCTGGCCTACAGAGCAATCTCTGACCCTTCCCTAATGGAAATGGTGCATGTCTGAAAACCAAATGGGAGAAGAGTTACTCACTCGAGGGATCTCAACCTAGCCTGTGACATAAACAGAACATGTTGGAGAGACAGATATGGCTCCCAGAGGCTGATGCACCTCTGTAATAAACTCCCACTTCAAATGAAGCAGAGCTCCTCAATGACCCTATTTAAGTGCAGCCTTGGCAATTGGATGGAAGACTGTAAATTCACCCCAGGGGTGGCACCTATGTCCCTCATGGACAGGGGCAATCATTGCTAATAATTGATTTGCTCTGCTAACAATGGCCATTTAACTATGGTCAACTAGGGAACCAGGGTATTACATGGCTAGGCTTACTAAGGCTCTACAGCCATTAGCCTAGTAACCTCCTATGAACCTATGCATAGGTGAACTGGAATAAAGCTAGTCTTTTGGAGATGAAATCCCCAGCCAGGTAGGGGGCACATAGACAATAAGTTCAGCAAGCACTTGCTGTAGCTGATAAATGAAGTGCATCTAATAAAATATTTTTTCCAGGAGGTATATAGACTATTAAATGGTGACAGATTTTCCATTTGCCATATTCCAACACACTAGCCAGCAACAGAAACTCTACCCCAAAGGGAAGCCATTGTTTATATGTTGCCTTGGTGACAAGTAACAAAAACAAGCCAGTCATAGAGAAAACAGTGAATTATGCAATTATGAAATGCCTGTGAGGCCAGGCTGTAAATAGAATACACTACCATAGCACACACAAGCCCTTCAATTTATCACTACAGGTAACTGCATAATTTGCAGATAGGATATCCTCCAGGAAAGCATCCAATTCAAGAATATTCCCCAACATTAGAATATATTTAGCCGGTCATCTAGAGTGATAAATTAGGCAATGAACTGCAGCTGTTTTATTATAATTATACTGTGATATAATAAAAGGTAATCATTTAAAATCTTGGGACTAGTAAAGAAGTTAATTCAGCTCCTAAAGAAATTGGAATAGAAGGGGCCCAACACTTAGTGCAATATTAGAAGTTCTCAAGTGGTGATGTTTCTGATGTAAATATTTATGACATTCATGTTACAAAAATTAAGAAAGTGGTTACTCAGGATAATTTAGACACTCTTACTGAGATTACCCTACCTAATAAGTTAAGTAATACAGACAATGATGTTTTAATTTTGGGAGACTCAATTCTAAAACCAGTGGCTAGTAAACTCTGCAGTCTGGATAAGAAGACTCACAATTTCAGCCCTACTGAGCTTGAGACTGACTGATATATATAGCCTCCTACCAAAACCGATGTCAGAAAAATTTTGATATGATATACTTGTTCTTCATGTAGGAACAAATGATTTGAGACACACTCTTCTTAACCATATTAAAAATGCTATCCAAGACATGACAGAGTATCTAGAAAATATAAATGTGGAGTATGTGGTTTACAATCAAAATATGCAATGGTAACTTACATGAAACTGGAAAGGACTAATGTGTCTTTTTAGTTTCTCTAATGTCGTTCTGCAAATGTTCGAATGCATCGTAGTAAATGGTAGTGTAAATTTGTTAATGTGTATTCAATGTACTGATAACAGATCGCACTACAGTGAGGATTGGGAATTTATCTTTTTTCTCACTGTTGTGTGTTCTCTTTGGATATATAATATATACAGGTTGTGGGGCGCAGGCCCCCACATGGGGGGTGCAGGGGGTCTTGCCCCCCTGCAAAACTATAGACACGTGCTGTAGAAATACAATTTGTACAGCAGCTTCAGCACAAATGCCTGAGGGTCTGACATCACCTACTGACATTCTGAATTTGGTTGAATGCAGACTTCATGGAGAAGACTTTCGACATTCTGTTAAAGCGACATCGCCAAATTTGGAATGTCAGTTTGACCAGGTAATTAGATTTTATTTTGATTTTCAACATTTTGATAGCAAACCATGGCAGACTGTTTGATAGAATGATAAAAGGTTTACTTTGTAATACAAGAAGCCTGTGTAACAAATTTGATGAAAGTACTGGCCTAATAGCTAAAGACAGCTTTTAGATTATTACTATCACTGAATCACAGAACTGAACATATTATTATTAAAAGACGTCATGAAATATGAATGCCTAAGAGTAAATTTAAATAGTGGAGGTGTGATTTTATGGGTCCACAAAAGTTTGCATTCTTGTATTGCAAAAGATGTAATGCTTTACTAAACAATTGCTATCAAAATCTTGGATTTTTATCACAATAATAGCATTTTCATAGTTGTAAGCTATTGATCCCAAAGTATCTCAAGTACGGAGCTCAGAGTTACTTGATAAATTTAACAATTTGTTTTGAGAAAAGGAAAAATATTTTACTTTTGGGTAACTTTAATTACCCCGGAAACAAGTGGAACTCCATGTCAACCAATTCATATTTTGAGAAAGAATTTGTTAAAATTATTTATTTTAATAAATTAATGCAATTGATTACTAGTAATACACTAGGTAATATTTTAGATCTAATTATGCCTAATATTCCAAATAAAATGCAGGATTTAAGTGTGGCATGTTCCTTGTGTTATTCTGGCCATAACATAGTTAAGTTTCAGATGTAACTAAATTTATGCAGATCCTTTCATAGTAGAACGTATACTATATATCAAATTGATTACTGTAAAGTTTTTACACAGATTTCTAACCAGGATGGGTCTTATCTATTAAATCTCTTAGAGTATCAATATGGGTACTCTACGGTGGAGAAACTACTGAGTAGCTATGTTAATGACCCTGTTAATTTGGAAAATGATAATTAATTTCCCACATGGTAGAATAAATCTATCATGAGGTTATATACAAAGAAGAAAACACACTGCAAAAATATAACAAGGTTTCCTACAAATGTAAATAAGACCTTTTTAACTCAGCATGTAAAAAATTAAAATGAGAAATAAAGGCAGCTAAGACTAGTTATGAAATTAAATTTGTTAGTAAATCCACAAATAAAAAAGCATTTTACAAATATATTAATTCATTGGATACAAGGGCATCATCTACTGAAGCTAGTTTGAATAGTCATACAATGTTAATCAATGCTTATGCTATAGTGTGTGAGTTTAAAAATATTTTTCTGATGTAAGTCAAGAACTTGGCTGTTCTGGTCCTATTACAAATCAGATAACTGTCTCTGGTCCTTGTCCTCTTTTTTTTCAGATTCTACTATTAAGAATGCGTTCTTCATTTTTAAGAAAGTTTCATCTGTGGGTCCAGATAAAATATTTAGTGCCCCTTTACCAGAGGTGAAAGAGGTTCTTATACACATTTTATGGTTTATTTTTAATAAATTACTTGAACGTGGCATTGCATCTTATAACTGGAAGTTATCTTTGACTATGTCTGTCAGTTGGCTTAGAGGATTAAGGAGCTGTTAATGAGCTGCTTCCTGTGGTTTAGTGGTGCAAAGTTTGATTCCCTCGGCCTTCATTGCCTAACTGTATAATTCTGCGCAAGTCACTTAACCAAACACAGCTCATGGGCTGAATCTGAAAAGGTCCATGGGGCCCAGTGTTTTACCCTGGAAAACAAATAAAATAAATGTACCGCTGTACATAAAAAGACAAGAAATATATAATTAGTGATTATAGGCTGATAAGTTTGACATTTCTTATCAGTAAATGCTTTGATGGATGTCTACTAAAACTAATACATAACTCAGGCTTCAGCTTAATGGTTACGGTATTGATGAACATGATTTCATAAAGCAAATATCTACTATGAGTAACTTAATGTTTTTATGATTGAATAACAATGGTCTTGGATATGAGTTTGTCTCCAGGTGTGATTTTTTGGACCTTGCCAAAGCCTTTTACTGTCTGCCATTCCATTCCATTTACAAACAGTTACTTGAATCAAACATTAATTGTTATATTGTTAGATAGATAACAAACCAGTTAACTGATATTCAGCAATGTGTGAAAATATGTAAAATTCATTCAGATTTTCCGCATGTAACATCTGGTATATGATCACTTTTGGGCCCAATGCTGTTTAATCTTGTTTTTTTATAGTGTTTTAAGGAACACCAAATTTTGGGTCCAAAAATATGCTGATTGTAAAATTGGTTTTATAATACAAAAATAGTCTTATGCCAGTGATCTTAATCTCTCTCCATGTCTAATTAGTAAGTATGCACAAGATACTTGACTAAAATTTAACCTAGATAACTGCAAAATTATGTATTTGACAAGTGAAATTCAAAATCTATTTGACAGATTTTTAAAAAGAGGCCAAGAAATATAAAAATATTGGCATTGCTATTGCATCTGATTTATCTTTTAAGCATTATGTCAGGGTTGTCAGTAGTAAAGCAATTCATTATATGGGTTACTTATTAAGAAATCTTTCAACTAGAGACAAGGAATGTTTGGTTATAATCCATATAACTAACATCAGATCCATTATTGAGTATAGCAACATAATTTGAATTTACACTAAAACTCAATTTAAAATTTTAGAAGGTGTCCAGAGGAAATATACTAAGAGAATTCTATCATTAAATAATTTAAATTTCAGGGGCCAGATGTACATATATAAAACAGTTTTCTTTCTGCTACAGGCACATTTAGGGTAAACTCATACTGGCATATGACATATTTAATGAGCCTCTTTTACAGCTAATGTACAACATTGAAATCTTTAACTGTATAAAGACTTTTAGATGCTACAATATGAAATTTCTGTCAAAAGTAGGAAGATCTAGTACTAGGAATTCAGATGTTACAGGCAAAATCACCAAACTATGGAATAAAACCCTGATCTAGATAAGGAGGTCTGAAAATATGCAGACTTTTAAATCTTACTTAGACATGGTGACAAAGACTTTGAACCATTTCTTGTGGAATCAGTGTTCCTTGATGGCTGTGAGGCCTGAACACTGCAGTCAAACTTATGAACTTAAGGACCCACATTGCTGAGTTCCAAGATATAAAGACAGAATGGCCGAAAATCCAGACTTATATATATGAAGTTCAAGACTGCCATTTCTTGGAATATTTCTTTTATTCTAAGGCATGGTGATTGTGGAGTTGTTATATATAAGTTCAGGAGGTGTGGGGGTACAGGTGGCTTGCCCTTTGCAAATAAACAAAGTTAAAGGAAAAGAGTGATGTTCAATATTTGTTCTTGTCTTGCATTTTTGCTCTTTGTTTGTCTTGAGACTTATCAAAGTGAGTCTCCAGGTTTCAGTAGTGCGCTATAATAAAACTTATTTGAAGCATGTATCATCTAACAATTGCAATTATATGTTACAGTGTGCATAATCAGCCTTGTGTTTATGTATTCACTCTGTCAGAAAAGTGGGAGTTTATAAGAAAAATAATAATAAAGAGAATAATAACCAAGTTGTACACTCATGTCATATATGTAGTTATCAATTTGGCTAATGTTTCAAGGTCATTAGGTATAACGAATTGCTGACATTCAAACCTTAATTTATACTTCAGCTGCAAGTCAACAATTATGCTGCATGCATGTAGTAATATTTGTCTTCAACAGCTCTGCTGTACATCTATAAATATCAAGCACCAAAAACAAAGTATACAATACAGATAGCTCATAAATACAAGTTTGGGAAGCATTACAATGAGACTGGGATGTTCAAAAAGACAGTAATTTAAGTCGGTAACATACTGACAGTATTTTATTTTTTAATTGTAATTTAATATTTGTTAACTGGGAAAGTCTGACTTGGAATGAGCCAATTTTCAGCAGAGGCCTGGGGAGAAAAGCTCCAGATGCATGTCGTAACTTGGGAGGAAACTGGAGCACCCAGAGGAAACCCACACAAATGCAGGGAGAACATGCAGACTCTGCACAGAAGGCACCCCAGCCAAGAATCAAACCAGAGAACCTCTTGCTTTGAGGCAACAATGCTACTGCTGCACCACTGCTATACACCTTCTCAATATAACAGCATGCAAATGAAAAGCAGATGTGGAGAAGGCTACAGAGCCTGAAAAGGCCCCCAAATATGCCTCTCAAATGATGTAGGTAGGTAGTCAGTGACAAATGAATATCCCTGAAAGACCACATCATCTCTTTCTGTAATTATACATGCTTCAGAATTGCATGCTATACTGTAACCACTGACCTGAACATTTTCAGCCTTCAGAATTAAAATAATGTTCCCCTTAGTAAAAATAATGACCTTGCCCCAATATATATATATATATATATATATATATATATATATATATATATGTGTGTGTGTGTGTGTGTGTGTGTGTGTTTGTTTATTTATTTCCTTACACTTGCACTATGTAACTGATGAACTAATTCACTGAGTACTACTTCTAGAAAAATCAACCTGAAAAATGTTTGTAAGAAGCAAGCTCCCCTTCACCCATGGGGAACAGGGTCCCCACACACACACTCACTGAACTTATATTTATCAAATCCATGGGCACACAAGCACAACACTGACAGTAACTCCCTATAGACAGTTTAACTCCATCAATTTGTGCTTAGCATGTTGGTTGCTTTTTGAGTTGTAAGTTGACAAACAGTTGAGAAGTTGACATGGACATAAATGCAGTGCACAGTTTTGCCTTTGGCTCAGGTTATGGCTGTACCTACCCAGTTATGAATAAATACATAAATTCTTCTTCTTTCAGCTTTTTCCAGATTAGGGGTTGCCACAGCAGATCACCTGTCCGCTCATGATTGTCAGTGGAGTTTAACGGTGTTGAGTTGCCAGCCCAGCACCCAACCTTCCAGAGAAGACACACACATACACACACACACACACACACACACACACACACACACACACACACACACACACCTTGGGCCAATTTAGAGTGCCCAGTCCACCTACAGCATGTCTTTGGGATGTGGGAGGAAACCAGAGCACTTGGAGAAAACCCACATGACCACAGGAAGGACATGCAGACTCCACACAAAAGGCACCCCAGCCAAGGATTGAACCTGAGAACCTCTTGCTGTGAGGCAACAATGCTAACCACTGCACCACCATAGCCACCCTATGAATAAATAAATAAACAAAATAAAATAAAACAAGCATCCAAATAAAATCATTCCTGTGAAAGGACTCACTAGAAGAACTCACAGACCTTAGTGTAATGATTTTTATGTCTCCCTTACAGATCTGACTCGCTGCTGAGAATCAGTGCTTAATATGCAAACCCAACAGTTCAACAATACTTCTTAAATTAACAGCAAACAATTCAACAGCAAGAGTTAAAGTACTACTGTGTAGAATAACATGTGAGTTGTACCTTTAAGAAGCATTTCTAAGACCTGAACGTGCATATAAATATCAGTCACATGCTAGCTTCAGTGCCATTTTGTGAGTACAGCCAGAGTGTGAACATCTATGTATGAGACAGCTAATTTGTATATAATTTAGTTATTTAGCTTCATTTCTAATGTGTTTGTACATAATAAAGCTGCTTGAACAGAACCCACAATGTTCATCTACTTCATCCTGACTAGACAAGTGACATGGTGTCAGAACCGGGATTCCAGAGACTACATTTCAGAGCCATGAGGTACAAAGTTAACGGTGAAGGCAAACTAACTGAGCCAAGAGTAAAAAAGGGCCAGAAATGAGCTAAAGGTAATGAAAACTTGCATGAATGATTTATTTATTAAAAAATATATAATGGAGCACTACAAGGGCACAAAATGCATTACTAAGAAAACAAATAGCACAAAAATGTTTATTAAACAAATGAGAAACATAAAAAGCTTATTAATCAGACAAAATGTTTGAAATTAAGATATCTGATAAAACGAGCATCAGAAAAGCCCATAAAGGGTTTAGAATTACCTCCGAATTGCAGGATAAGCATGTTTAAAGTAAAACGAGCATGTTTAGAGTTAAAACAAGCACAAGGAAATATAATGGACATCAGAAGAGATTAAATGAGCAAAACAAAAATAACAAAGGGCAAAAGGGCACATTAAGTATGAATAAAGCCAGGTGACTGCATGTTTTTTGGCGAATTACTGTGTTTTCGCATAAACTACTACACATTGATTGGAGCTCTGGAGAGTATAACTAGAGTTATTCGAAGCATCTCAAAGTGTGCAAAAGTGCTTTCAGTATGTCTTTATTACTGTGCATTTATTCCGAAGTGTGTGTTGTGTGCAGAGTGCCACTATTTCATAAAGTGCAGTCAAAGACTGATCCAGTTTTGCAAAAGCTCAATCTCTACATCAATGATGGATGGCTGTCAAAGCAATCTAGTGTACCACCAGACGTGCAACCCTACTTTCCTTACAGAGATGAGATGTTGATGGAAGATGGCAGTATTTCCAAAGGTCTTAAAATTCCTGTTCCTGCTTCCTTACAAAACGAATACATCCAGATTTTGCAAAGTGGTCACCCAGGTTCTGAAGCTACTGAAAGAAGGGTGAGAGGACTAGTATTTTGGACTTTTCTAGCAAAAGACATTGATAACATACTTTCTTCTCGTTCAGTATGCAGTAGTACTAAACCGCATTTGCAGGAAGAACCACTTCATGTAAGTCAAGTTCCTGAACTACCTTAGTCAACAGTAGCCACTGACATATTCAAGTGGAGCAATCAGACATGCGTCTGGAATATTTCCCCTGGGCCTCCGCTGAAAATTGGCTTTGTTCCAAGTTGGACTTTCCCAGTAAACAAATGTTAAATAAAATAAATAAATAAAAATAGTACTGGTAGATTCTTATTCAAACTGGTTTGAGATTGATCTACGACCTAACCTAACTTCCATTACTGTTATTACTAAGTTGAAATGGCATCTCTCAGTCCATGGAAGTCCACAAAAGCTTATCTCTGACAATGGTACCCAATTTACCAGTCAGTTGTTTCAGACATTTGCAAGAGAATGGGACTTTGTGCATTACTAGTAGTCTAGAATATCCACAGTCAAATGGCCAAGCTGAATGTGCAGTACAGAGTGCAAAGCAATTACTTGAGAAGTCAAAGCATAATAATACCAATGTCTTTTTGAATTTACTCAATCTCAGAAACATACCACGTGACAATGTATTTTGCTCACCTGCTCAGAGACTTCTATCCAGGCAAACCAGAACAACATTGCCCATTAGTTCCAGTTTGTTGAGGCCTAAAAACAACAAAGCAATCAAAGCCCAGTTATTTAGAAAACGTTCTTTCCAGGAGCCCAGTTATGATAAATCAAGCAGATGTCTTCATCTGTTGAAAGAAGAAGAGACAGTGAGGATACAAACAGCGAAAGGTTTTGACTGGACTGGTCAAATAATAAGTATATGTGCAGAGCCAAGATTCTATTTTGTGTAATCTGACAGTGTGGAGTACAGGAGAAACTGTAGGCATCTTCTTCCTGTATCAGAACTGATATCACAGCATTGTTTCTGTGATACAGACTCTAAATCTCAGAGCAATTCAGACAATGTTCCTGTTCCAGAACATGTCTTGATTCCCACTACCATTTCTGATGGTATTCCTGATGTCCCTAAGGATGAACATTCAGAAGAGACAACCCCAGTTGCTAAACCTAATTCCAATTTCTATGTCACATGATTTGGTTGTATTTCCAGACATAGTGTGAAATACACAGCAAGCTGGATGCAGTTGTATACCTGTATGTAGTTCGCTATAATCGCATGATGAAAATTATTTTGTATCAATTGCATGTCATCAATATTGCATGACTCATTTCTCAAAGAGACAGGATGTAGAATAACGTGTGTTGCACCTTTAAGAAGCATTTCTAAGACCTGAACATGCATATAAATAGCAAGCACATGCTAGCTTCAGTGCCGTTTTGTGAGTACAGCCAGAGAGTGAAGACCTATGTATGAGACAGCTAATTTGTATATAAGTTAAAGTTATTTACTTCATTTCTAATGCGTTTGTACATAATAAAGCTGCTTGAACAGAACCTACAATGTTTGTCTACTTCATCCTGACTAGACGAGCGACATTCTGCATCACAAAAATTTTAAAAAATCCATGCAATTAGGTAACAGTTCAAATCAAAAATATGACAAGCTTGATTATTTAAACTTGGCCTCTCCTGAGCAAGTCCTATGGAGCAAGTATAACTGCGCAGTTATGTCACACAAGCAATTTATTATGTTATAATGCCAAGGCAATTTATTATCTTGTATATGGAAATGATTTAAACTATTTTGCTGTATGAGAAAGCTCTTGACAATGCATTTCTGCTTTAATTTGTAGTGGCTATGTCTTCATGTCTACACAAGGAAAGCTATCAATAACAGTTATGATGTAGGTAAAAGTTAACAACTGCCTTCATAACTCAGTATGAATACTTATGGAAATTTAAGGCATTCTGCAAGATCCCAAAGTCCAGATGTCATTTCAAATGAAATAAACTGTTCAGAATGCCATTAATTCCATCAAATAAGTTGTATATTTTTGTAGGACACAAAACCCATCAAGGGGTCTGTGACATACATCTGCCTACTTAATATAATTTGCTCATACACCTTGGGGTAAGGGGAGATTTCCTACTGCAGTACGACGGTACATCAACCAGTGTTAATCATTTAAATAAATAATTTAAATAAAAGTAAATTCACTTAAAGCAAACTGCAAATGCAATGAAAGAAATCTGATGAAAGCCAGTTTCATGAAATAAGTCCATAGAGAAAAAAACATGCCCTGAGCATTGTGGGGTGCTTTTCTCCTACCCTAACCCATATACACTGATTGCAAAGTCTTAGCAAAAATAGGAATATATGTGCTAAAGTCTCCTCAGTTCTATATTGTTGTATCACCTACATGACAAATACACCTTCATGCAGATTTTGATCTGGAATGCCAACATTTGTAAATTGGCATCTCAGTGAATGTAGTCTCAAGTAAAGGCATTCACATGACCAGGTGTCCAAAGGGCACTTTTGATGAACTGTTCCCATATAGCTAGTCATCACACAACTTTTCTGCTCCCCCTTTGCACTACAAATCACACGTGACTCCCTTGCTGAACTGACAAATTAGTGAACTAGAGCAGAAATGTCAGCTGGTACTTAACTGTGATCCTAGTCTGAAAGCATAGAGTACAGCATCCTGTTCACGGTACACAAGTGCCACTGCTAAGAATATGAAGGTGGGATGGATAAGCACATATCAGGTAACCCTGCAGGGTGTCATTGCTCATCTGACAAATGCAAAGGGCTGTAGAATGTGAGAGAGAGGGGTTAAAGTATTGTAAGTACACAGTACTGCATGCCCATTTAAGGGTGCAGCATGGTGGCCCATTGGTAATATCTTTCCTTCCCCGTCAGGGTCTTGGGTATAATCTTGATGTATATTGACTCTGTGGAGATGTGCATGTTCTTCCTTTGCCTACATGGGTTTTCTCTGAGACCCTTGTTTCTTCCCAAAACACATACCGGTTGATTTGCTGGAATAAAGTTGATATTGTGTTAATCCTTGCTCTTGTTGCCTAGAGTATGGCTTAACACAACAGATCACAACTAATGCATTACCTGATTGGCATATACATAAGAAAAAAGTTCAAAAGAACACTGGATGCATTCAGGGAATAGGGTTTCAATTTTAAAAGGGTACGGACAATTATAAGCTGGGAGGCTTTCAAATGGTACATGACAACACCGCAGGGTATGCCTCTGTGTAGCTGCAGCACAGGACATTGCTGTAAAGCATTTTTATGTCTATACATATGAAGCAGTGGAGACTCTTAGAAATAGAGAACTGATATCACTGTGACTGAGTCACATGCTCAGAGTCAAACACTATGCAAGTGGTAGTGGCAAGCTCATACCCACCATTTCAAGATGACTCTGGTTAGTGGCTTATAGCCTTGCACCACTGCTCTATCCTGTTTGATTGAGAGGTGGAGGTACATTGTTACAGCACACAAGGTAACACACACTTGTTATAGATGTATGTGGAGGCTACCCATTGGGGCAGGACTGTGTATCTTCCATGGAAACAATGCACAAGGTCAGCCAATGAAAATCTCCTTTTACAATGAGGCTGTAGAGTAAAGCAGTGCTATGTGTCCTAAACCATATCATTCACAATGTAATCACACTTACTGACTTACATTTGGAACCATATTATTCACATGCACTCACACTGACTTACATTTGGGAAAAGACATGGACAGGTTTCCTGCAGGACATCAGAGGGGATATAGAGTGTTAACTGACTTCACAAAATAAAGAGTCTTGTCATACATCCTTATTTGTACCACGTCTGTCACTACAGTCCACAAATACATGTAAGAGTAGTTGTGATGCCAGCTTGTTGCAATGGTTGTAGCAGCCCCATATGGCTGACGTTGCAGGACTCACATCAGCTTTGTAAGACAGCATGTTTGTAAAATGTCTGAGATTTTGAGTAGACTTTAAATATTGTGTAAGTATACAAATATACATTAAATAGTGAGATAGAAAATGCATACACACAATGAATGTAAAATATGTGCAAAGACATCTTTGTTAAGTGTGGCTATACTTGTAACATGTAAAATGCCAATGAGCTGATGATAAGATCATGTTATGGATCTGTAACTAGTGTTTACTGTGACAGCTGTTATGAAGTATATATTATCAGGCTACAAATAAATTATAGAGGAGTTAGTATATGCTTTTGTATATACTAGTCCCTTCTAAGTTAGAGGCAATGCAATGTCTTGGAGAACTGAATAATATGCACCCTAGAACAACAGACTATTTATTTTCCATCATACTTGTACAGTCTGGGAGTAAACTGTAAGGGAACAAGGGGTGTGGGAACAGCCCTCTATATGAGGCATAGGGGTCTGCCTCCTTACATAGTGTTTTGGGTTCTATTACATAAACTGTGTGCTTTCACTGATGTTTCAACTTTGTGAGTTTTGCTTTTAATTCAGTTAATACAGCTTTTCTCTGTTTACAATGCACATAAAGAGTCTTCTCTGTTACTGACTTATTTTCTCTAGCACAGTTCTGTACCTTTTGTTTCCCTTACATCACTCATTAGGCCCACGTGCATATAAGTCATTGGTACATTGTCCACACCCTCTCCGTTGTTTGTTCTACATCTTTAGTAATTATAAGGGCATTAAACAGATTGATGTGAACTTATTTTCACTTTGCCAATGCATTTCAAAACTCATATTACACACCCATTCACGCATGTCTTTCGGTCGAGTGGCCTCCGAAAGACATGCATGAATGAGAGTGCCTTCGCTGAAGCTTTGGTGTCAGGCTGGCAACTCGGCAACATAAAAAAATCTACTGCCAATCATTAGCGGACCAGAGTTCCGCTGTGGCGACCCCTAACCGGGAAAAGCCAAAAAGACAAACATTATGCATAAGAAAAACAAAACAGAAGTATTCCTAGATTTAAGCAAAACTGGCTATTCAAACATAAATATCTACAACAAAATATTTATGGATATTCCAATGCAGGCATGGCTGAAAATGCTGTCTCATCCAAGGGTGCTTCTTAAGAGTGATTTCTAAATTAACCACTGCTACAGAAGATGGATTGTTTATTGTAAAAAAATCTACAACAAAACTCCTCCCACCCCAACAAACAATGACTGCCACTTTCTCCTTCTAGTGGGGTCTAACTAATTTCATATAAAACAGAATAAGATGTCTGATTTCTTTTGATCTTCTATGCCTTCAGGCGAGACACAGTAAAGATCAAAGTCCATTGCAGGGAGTCCTTTGGCTAGATTTGCAGTGAGGACTAGAGATGGGAGAGGGTCACTGATGCCCAGCCCCAGGCAAAAGTCTTTTGAAAAAATAAGCAAAGCAAATTTTAGTTATCTAACAATTGCTATTCAGTTGGAACCAAAGGAAACCAGTCTTCCTTTTAGTCCAGTGAAGTCTCTTTTTATAAAATAGTGGCATCTGCAGCATTTTTCACTTTGAATATAGTATGTGTGTGTGTGTGTGTGTGTGTGTGTGTGTGTGTGTGTGTGTGTGTGTGTGTGTGTGTGTGTGTGTGTGTGTGCGTACGTGTGTGTGTGCATGCGTGCATGTGTGTCTGTGTGTGTGTGTATCTGTGTATGCATGCGTGCACACGTGTTTAAATGCATAGAAACATGGAAATAATCTTTTTAACAAAAACAGTTATTTAAGTCAAGCACATACAATGCTACCTAGAATCAGGTAATTAGAATAATGCAGCTGTCGAATAACAAAAAATGAAACTGAGCACTAAGCTATTCAGAACCAAGTGGCAAATGAAAAATGAAACTGAGCACTAAGCCATGCAGAACAGGGTGGTACAGAGATGAACTCCTAACCTGCATTTCATTATTTCATTAATTAATTTTACTGTGCAGTCATATAAACTCCAGGACCCTTTCTTTTACAAATTAATAAACTTGCCCGTGATTCTTGAATCTTGAATCCAATTCTTTGTGGGTCACATCATTTCTGGTTAGCATACTGCTTTTTTAGCTGTAATAATAATAATATGCAAACAGGCTCTGTTCTGAATACCTGGGTTTGAATACTGGCCTGCTTGTACAAACAATCCAATTTTAAACAAACTACTTAATCCAATCAAATCTCACAGATTACCCTGAAAACAGGAACTGATGTCTATTAAGCCTTTCTGGTTATTGATAGACTATGTGTAATGAAAAAGAATGCATATATGACACAATCATGAAACTGAGAATTCTGCACGTTGCTATGCATACACGATAATGCTTCCATCCAAAGGGATAACCTAAACAGTATGTATAGTTTAATCCAAGTTTCTGTAGCATTAACTTTACTGAAAATGTTAATCAAGCACAGCTGTCAGCAGGGGTTACTTAACAGCATATAGAGGGCTGTTATTAAGGATTCCATGTTGCTTCCCTTTTGGAGTAGTCCTGTGTTTTTCTGAACATCAAAGTAATTTTTCCTTATGAAATATCCATGATTTATTTTTGATTTAGCTTCTGTAGATTTGCAGTTGTTCCTCAGCACCACACAAAAAGAAGGCTGGATATAGGCTGAACTCCATATAGTCCATGTTCTAAGCTAAACAACATCTACAACAAAAACAACAACAAAACAAGAATGGAAGACTGACTGAAACAGCTTTATTGAAAACACCTTTGAAAAGTATAAAAGGGGTGATATTTGCAATGGGAATAAAATTGAAGTGCATTTTGGGCTAGTTTCCTTTACAAACTTAGATATCTTGTTCTTTTATTGACTTCTAATGCATAAGCTATTGCCAGATTTTCAGTATTTGACACATAATTTGCATATGACTCTAAGGTCATTGTGGACATAGTACATTACAGTCAGCCCCATTATTGACTAAGTCCCCATATTCAGGGCATGATATGGCATACCTCCACTTGCACCATTCATAGTAAGGCCTGAGACAATGCACAGTGCACAGTAAGGACACACTTCTGGGAGCATGACTTAAATAATGGTGAAGTTAAGTCTGATTTCTGCATTGTTAAATGGGTATGACTCAGTGGATGCTAGAGCATTTCTTCAGAGCTAATCCAGAAATACCAGCTAACTGTATGACTTAAACAGGGTTCCATGGATGAAGTCTATGAGAGTCAAACATAAATTTGTAGAGGTATGGACTGCAGCGCACTGCCTTAGCATTTTAGATGTACTGCTGTCGCCTTTAATCTAACTGTTAACACTCATTAATTATCAAACTGAACTGTATATCACCAGTTATGTTACATACTATAATTATAGTATACCGGAGTACTGCAATGTACCCATTAGTAGAAATTTAATCTCCAGGAGAATATCTTTTTATACATAACCTGTAGCTGAGTCCTTTATGTACTTGTAATAATAATGAATAAAACAAATGTTCCTGATTTACTGCAGAAATTTGATAAATAGTACTATACCTTGACCAGGGTTACCACCCGTCCCACTTTGTGAGGGACAGTCCCTCTTTGGGCAGTTGTGTCCCGCAAAAAAAATTGTAAAAATGGCAAATGTCTTGAGATTTTAGGACAAAATTATTTCCTATATTTTATGTAATAGTTGCATAAAACAGTTATTCTGTATCTGAAACACTTAAATGTTATATGAAACAGAATAAGCAACTAAAATGCTACAAGAATAAGCTTTTATTTAGGCAAAAAAGTGAAGGTCTGTCCTTTGTACTGGCTGTGGGTATGTTTTGGCCTGCAAAATTTGCCATTTGTACCAAAAATGTCCCACTTTGGGCTTTTGAAAAAGTGGCAACCCTAACCTTGACTGGCAATTTCAGCAGGTGCCACCATTATCAGATCCTAAACCATGTCAGACGTGGGCAAGCTACAAGTAAGATACACAACTCTTACTTCCTTTGGAGTCCTTAAAAAAGTTCATCAAGGAATAAAAAACACTGCTAAGGATCCAGCATTACCTGATGCACCTGAACCTTGCAGGCATTTAAGTCAACTAGCGAAGCCTGCATTTGTAAATGCTTATCTTCTGACACACTTTGGCTGTATTTCTAGTACAGCAGCTGTATCATGCTCAGTGACTTGGTTACCTGACATGTTGCCTGCCTTCCTGTTTCTTATATGTCTCTGTAAAGATGGTATTAATCTCTGCTGTAAGTATTTTTGTTATTTTTTCACACCACTTACCTCATAACCCAATATGCGCGGTTTTATCTTTTTGCCTTATTTAATGTACCAGTGTAATGATTATTTAAATTATTTTTAAATAGTTTAAATAACAAATACATGTATATATTTTGCTTTTTGAAAACTAATGCACATACTAAATGCTTTTATTTCATTTATTTTCAAAAAGGCAATTATCAGTAAATCTGGTCAAGCAACTGTTGCTATGTATAGAAGGTACAATGGTATTTGCTAAAATATGCAATGAGATGCACTAAATTTGTTAAAAAAAATGTCAGTCTTTGGTACATTTTGTAGAAGAATATCTTGATGTCATTGTCAGAAAGGTTTCTAAGGATGTATAAAAAGGGACATGACATATGGCCTTGTGTGTGTGTGTGTGTGTGTGTGTGTGTGTGTGCGTGTGTGTGTGTGTGTGTGTGTGTGTGTGTGTGTGTGTGTGTGTGTGTGTGTGTGTGTGTGTGTGTGTGTGTGTGTGTGTGTGTGTCTATATCTAGATATATATATATATATATATATATATATATATATATATATATATATATGAGTTCCATACACTAGATCGAATTTTCACTAATTCAAAATAGTGCATGGAATGCTCCCTGCAGCGAAAGTGCACTTACGCGAAGTTCAGTACAACGAATGGGTATTGTACTGAACTTCCGTGCAGTACTCATGGACCTTAGGGTTAGGGCACACGTCATAGTAAGGGGATAGCCCTATGGGGTTAGGGTAAGGGGATAGCTTTACTAACTATCCCCTTACTCTAACCTGTGCCCTAACCCTAAGGTCCATGACTATCACACCATAGTGGAGGACATAGCTTGTTTTTTATGTCCTCCACTGTGTTGCGGTGTTTTCAGTGAAGTGCACTTACGCAAAAGTTCACTTTGGTTAAAGTGAACTTTCGCAGAAGTGAGGCTTCCTATTACAAGTTCGAAGTAGTGAACTTTTGTTCTTGTAATAGGAATCCATATATATATATATATATATATATATATATATATATATATATATGGGTCCCTATCATATTATCAAAGTTTCAAAACTTCAAAAGTCATATGGTGGTTGAGACCATATGATTGAAGTTTTGAAACTTCAAACATTTTGACTGGAGATCGCGATACAGCATGGAATGGAAAATTTACCCTCTTCTGCAATGTAGTACTCAGAAGAGCATTGTGAATTTTTGATCACTCTAGTACGCTTGGTCCTTGAACATAATGTATTTTACTTTGGAAAGCAGTGTTACATGCAGGTTAGAGGTACAGCAATGGGTACGACTTTTGTCCCTATATATGCGGACCTCTTTATGCAGTATATGGAATCTGGCCTGATATATGATGAGAAAAATTCATATAAAGAACAGTTAATTATGTGGTGACATTTTTTGGATGACTGTTGGGGCATTTGTTCAGGAACTACAGAACAATGGCATGAGTTTGTTGCATATTTGAACTTTAATAAGTTCAATATAAAATTTATAGGTAAAACAGAATTATTTACTATTAATTTTTTGGATGTTAATGTGACTAAGACCTTAGATGATACCATGATTACTAGTTTGTATCGGAAGCCTTTTACCAAAAAATGCCCTTTTGGATGCTAATAGTTGTCATCCAAAACATATGATAGTTAACATACCAAAAGCACAATTCCAAAAGCTAAGAAGAATTTGTAGTGACGATTTTGAATATAAAATCGAAGCTGAAAAAAATGAGTGATAGATTTATAAAAAGGGGCTATGATGTGTCTCATGTTAAAAGGATTAAAAATAGAACTGTTAACTTTGATAGGGAACCTTATTTAAGGGAAAACAAAAGAGAAGAAGGTGGTCAGGAGGGAATGACTTCCAAAATTAGAATGGTTACTACTTTTGGTACCAATACATTTAAATTAAAAGAGATAGTAAATAAATATTGGAATATACTTAAAACAGATGATTTTTTTGGATCAATGTCTGGATGACCATTGCTCCTTTAGTTATCACTGTGGAAAAAATTAGGTGAATTACTTTCATGGTATAGAAAATGGATCAAGGAATTAAGGAAATTAGTGGTGCTGCAGTAGCGTTGTCGCCTCACAGCAAGACGTTGTCGCGTTCGATTCTCAGCTAGAGCATCTTCAGTGTGGAGGCATGCATGAATGGGTGTGCCTTCGTTGAAGG
This sequence comes from Protopterus annectens, assembly GCF_019279795.1. Taxonomy (NCBI): domain Eukaryota; kingdom Metazoa; phylum Chordata; order Ceratodontiformes; family Protopteridae; genus Protopterus; species Protopterus annectens. The sequence goes on from NC_056747.1 coordinate 945,558,317, forward strand.
TTGTGCATCAGGGCTGGTAACTCGGCACGTAAAAATCCTCTACCAAATATTAGCAGACCGAAGTTCCGCTGTAGCGACCCCTAACCAGGATAAGCCGAAAGACACAACAACAAAGGTAGGGCCATTAGGGGTAGTAATTGCTGTGGCAATTGTACATATTGCAAGGTGGTCTCTAATACCAAATCATTTACTTCTATAAATACCCCCAAGGTATTTGAAATTAGATAATTAATTACGTGCAGTACAAATTGGGTAGTGTATATGGCCATATGTCAATGTACTTTTTATATAGGCTAAACTTCTAGGCAGTTTAAGACCAGAATAGCTACTCACCTCAGTGATATTAATTGTAAAAGACAGAGAAGTGCACTGTATAAACATATATTGGAATATATGACAGCACATTTTGTTTTTGCAGTCATTGATGTGGTTTTGGGTAGTAAATTTTCTGATATTACTAACCATTATATTCTTGATAGGAAAGAGAGGTTATGGATTATCAGTCTAGGGGTTTTATATAAGCCAGGTTTAAATGAATATTGGTAGATAGTTATTGTGGTATTATCATATTTTGAGGTATTTTGTAAATACAGTGCTATTAAAATATAGTGCTGATTCATTAGTCATATATGGTTAAACCATATAATATGAAAGTAACATCCATAAGTCTATTCTTAAATGCTTGATATTTGCAAGTCTTTATCAGTGTTTACAGCTTTAAGATTGTGATTATATTTAAGGGAGTTTTTTTGTGTGATCATACTACAATGAGGACGCCAGGGAGTGAAACCGGTTTGTGTTAGACATAGACAAACACAAGCATTTCATTGGCATAGTCTCACATAATACATTAGACTCTGTTTCCATTAAGTGTTCATGTTTGACTTCTGCTCTGCTTCAACTATATATCATCTATCCACAATATATCTGTAACAAGTTATGATTTGCCTCTTGCACCACTTTACTAATGTGTACTAACCCTAATTCTAATACCAACCCTACACCTTACCTTAGGAAAAACCCTTTCTGTAACACTGCCATTACACAAGACATTCATGTGATATATGAAAAGAGCACTGAGTAATATTCATTGCATGTTATTTCATTTTTGGTAGCATTCTTAACAGTGCTATTCTGTTTTCAGTGTTACTACCATAACTTTAAAACATATTATTGTTTTTTATTATTATTTTCTGTGTGATAGACATAAACAAAACATCTCTTCCATTGTTATATACATACAGCACAGTTCCATTTTATGCTTATCAGCTGAGGTTCATATTGACAAACTCCATTAAGTGTTTTATTTTAGTTATATTTAGCAAATATTTTTCTCATTTCAAACATTATGTTCAGTTTTTTTTCTTTTTTTACATTAATGTTATTTGTTTTAAGAACACATCATTACTTAGGGTTTAATCCCTTCACACGCAATTCTTCCTGGCTTATCCTTTACTCCTCTTAACAAAACACTGTAGTTCATTTTATTCAGCTCCCCTGCACATACCTGAGGGAAATTGCTCGAACTTCAGAAGCATACAAAAGAAAAAGATGAAAAGCATAATACCAAACATTGTTTCCCATACTAAATCCCTGCTGATATTGTTTCTAAGTGTGTCAGCAATGGTTCACTTATTTGAGACATCTCTTCCTTGTTTGAATTGCAGTGCACAGAGTTAATGTGAATTTGGGGGGTATGGGAGGCTTGCCTCCTCCTAGAAAGTACAGCTAAAAGTTTTTTTTTTCTCCCTTTTAAATTTCAGGTATTGTTTTCGTCCACCCAGCATGTCAACTTTCAGGAAGTGAATGTTTCATACTAGAACCTCATTATGTGTATAGTTAACCATAGTACAATTTTTTAGTTTAACAGCTGTTATTATTTAGAACTATTTAGAACTCAAGGGCTCTAAGCTATACATTTAAATAATTCATAATAATATCTTTAAACATTTCTGTTTTATATTTGCATATTTTATTTCTCTGTTGAGAACAGTTAAAGCACATGCAGACCTGATACTTTATTCACTGAATGTAGATTATGTGTTTTATTTAGTCATATACTAAATAGGCTATTTGCCTATCAGATCCATCCTTTCCAGACGTGGAATTTAAAGAGCTAACAGTATTTTTTAAGGAAATTGTACGCATACCTATGTCAGAGTATTCCGGAGTAAGATCTGTGCTGGTACCTACAGGGAAGGAAGAACCAACTATGTCTGTAAATTCTAGGTAGAAATTAATTCCAGTAATGTTTTTATAACCCAGATGTCATAGCTGACTGTTACAGTGGCTTAGCAAAGATCTGCTGTAAGTAGACACACAACTATATTTTCTGCTGCCTTCCCAACTTCTTTTCTATGTATTTGATATTTAACTCTGCCTTCATTTGCTCCTATTCCTTATATTTCCTAATTGCTGTATATTCTTCCTTATTTTGTGACTTTTACATTTAAGAATCAAAGCTTTTTCATTATTTTGTGTTATACTTTTATTTCTGACAAATGTTAAATATCTTATTGTGGCAGCTTTGATTCATCACTGTTATTTATGTATTTATATATTACCATTTTTATTGACCTTCAAATTCTGACTGAGAGAATGCCTGTGAGGATGATCTCACAAAACAACAATGTACATATACAATAAAAGTTATTTACAGGAAGAAAACAGAATCCATGGCTTCAATACCTTTATAAATGAAAGTAAGTGTATAATACAACATTCCAGGAAAGACATACTTGAAAGAAGTTATACACAGCATTGATCAATACTACAATGGTCAGAGAAAGGCAGACCTGAGAACAGTTTTATAGAATGTAAATTTATTGAAACATGATGTGAGATTCATATATAAATATGCCACTGTGTTTCTGAACTGGAATACAAAATAAATGGAAGCTGCACTTAAGACTGTTAAAACCTGCAGCAGGTGAATTAAAATGTGTAATTCAATCAGAAATGCGTGTAAATTTCAACCTTTTTTCGGTGAGGGCGAATAGAAAAGAAACTAAATTGGATATAATTTGTAGTGCAGAATGTAGGTTCATGCCTTCTGCTGGATGCCACAATAATTAGACATTGTATGTGAAAATGTAATTATTAGATCTGTAGTTGCTCCTAGACTCAGGGAGCCAAAGGCCATGACAATGCAATTAAAAGATTAAACAGCAAATACAATAAAAATGGCACTCCGATAAATGACCGGTACTAATACAAACTCGTATATAATAAAACAAAAAAGTGCCGGACCAACACAGCTAGACAAAAATAAATTTATTCAGAATAAAAGTAAGCGCTTTCGCAATAGTTCAAATTGCTTCATCAGACTAATGAAGCGATTTGAATTATCGCTAAAGTGCTTACTTTTATTCTGAATACATTTATTTTTGTCTAGCTGTGTTGGTCTGGCACTTTTGCAGTTAAAAGATTCTTGGAAGAGATAGTTAGCCAAGAGTAGGTGGCAGTCTGTTTACTATGTAAATGTGGGTGAAAAACCCTGTTTGTTTACATCTCTCTTTTTTATGACAAAAATATAAACCAGATAGCTGAAAAAAGACAGCAGCTGGGCTGTGTAAGAGCAAGTGAAAAGAAGTAGAACAAGAAAGCTGCAGTTTGTGGTGTATAAGTATCTACACAATTTTGCTTCTGTCTGTAATATGTTTTGAAAGCTCATCTAGTATAGATAGATTCTAGTAATAGTCTCAGTCAGGAATAGCTAATAAATAAAAAAGTAGCTAGAGGTTGATGTTTTTCTTTCTTGCAGTCCATTTTCTAAAAAAAATATTTTCTCTTTTCTCATCCACATTTGTATCTGTTAGTGTGGTCACGTGGGTTTCCTCTGGGTGCTCCGGTTTCCTCCCACATCCCAAAGACATGCTGTAGGTTGATTGGACATTCTAAACTGGCCCTAGTTGTGAGTGCATGCATGTGTGTGCCTTCTATGGAAGGTTGGGTGCCGGGCTGGCAACTCAACACCATAACACTCCACTGCCAATCATGAGCGGACAGGTGATCCGCTGTGGCGACCCCTAACCAGGAAAAAGCTGAAAAAAGAAGAAGAAGAAAAAGTGTATTTGACTATTAAATGTATTGCTTAACTCATTTTTTTCTGTTTTAATTTACTTACTCACTTTGAAAAGATTTTGACTGGTTGTCTGTTAGGTCAATATCCAACTATAAATTTAAAAGACAATAATAAAGGTTTGTTTAAACATTTGAGAAATTACAGATATGGATGTTTCAGGAATTGTCAGATGATATCACTGATCCTAAACAATTGGTAAAATTATTAGCTGATGGCTTATTCGGTAAGTTTGTTGCAACAATTTACAGGAGTTTTCAATAAAGCAGTTAAATGGGGAATGTCCACAACTGATTGATGAGTATATAAGGCAGGCATTAACATGTATTAAACAAAGTGTGGCTGCAGGCCCTGATGGTCTAAATGGTTATTTTTTGAAAGGAATACTTAATAAACTAGCTCCATGTTTGGTGTATTTATTTCAAAAAACTTTTAGAGAGGTTTATGTGCCTGAGTTATGGAACGACGCAGTTGTGGTTCCCATTAGGAAAAAAATTTATTACTCGGTTGATAATTATGCACCAATTAGTTTAATGTGTATTTTAGGTAAATATTTTGAAAAAAAATTATATTTGATATTTAAACACAATAAGATTTCAGTCTTGATATTGACTACCATGGATTTCTTTCTGGGAGATCAAGCATGATTAATCTTATAAATTTTTATGAAAAATGTTGTGTGTTCATTGGATGAAAGTCTACTGGTTGACATTTATAGTTAGACTTTACTAAAGCATTTGATTTGGTTCTCCATATAGTGGCTATCAAGGCACCAAGTCAACTGGAATCTAATGTAAATATTGCAAGGTGGGTCTCATACTGGTTACTAAACAGATTATATACAGTAGAGTAAAAATTAAGAACTGTTACTCAGAATATAGACAAATATCTAGGGGAGTTCCATAGGGGTCATTACAAAGACCGCTGTTATTTGGGGTCTATATTAGATGAATGAAAGTTCATCTTAGCGAACGCTCGCATGAGCGAAAATCTAGGAACTCAAAACGGCAATTGTGGGGGGCTGCACCCCCCACCCCCTGCTAAATATATATTCCAACTCAGAGATCACACTACAGTGAGGAAAAGGCAAATATTCCCATCTTCACTGTACCGCAGTCTCGCAGTTGTGGTTTTGAGTTCCGCAGTTTTCGCTAAGATGAACTTTCATTCATCTAATATAGACCCGTTATTTGGATTAGTAATGTTGGAATGTCCAAGTATGAAATCTCTATGGTTAAGTAAATTTGCTGACAATATAAAAGTAGGGAGTCATAAATCTAATATTAATGACTGCTTCCAAGTTCGGGAATACTTGGATTTTTAATGGGTGGACATTATCACAAGGATTATGTTTTAACACAAATAAATGCACTATTGTGCATTTTGGAACCAGCAATAATAATTACTCATATGCTTTAGATAACAAATTATGTGTAGCATAATATGTGGTAAGAGATGTGGGTGTTATGATTGACTCAGGTTTAAAATTTATGGAAAATGGAAATAATAAAGTCAGGAAATGTTAATGATTGATCAAAAATATTCTTTGATCCTTTACAAGCAGAAATAATCATGTAGTTAGAATATGTATGACTACTGTGTGCCCTAGAGCACCCCAGCACTACCAGGTTACAATTTATATCATACCTTCCGGCCTCAGTTACCGGATCGCAGTACAAAGGGCGGAGGTGTATCCATATTCATTAAGGATACCCACATCTCCAGGTTAGTGGCACAGCATGATGCCCCAGAGATCATCCATGCACAACTATAAGCAGGCAAAATCACATTTCAAGTTGTAGCCTGTTATAGATTGCCCACCATGTCCCAAGATGCTCACTCAGCATTCCTTGAGGCATTGGAAAATATAAAGGTCCTACCCAACACCATAATTTTGGGTGATTTCAACTAACTTGGTATAGACTGGGCAAACTACCAAAGTTCTAACTCCTATGCCCAGCGGTTCATAGAATTTATAAATTGAAATGCCCTTGAACAACTGGTATGTTCTCCCACTAGAGGGGACAACATATTGGATTTAGTCATCACAAATATGGGCGCCCATTGTACCACACCCATTATCATTCCCTCTCTGGTCAGATCAGACTACAAACTGATAACCCTGGACATCCTCACCCCTCCACCTCCCCCAGTCAAAGAAACCATCGTAAAAAACCTTTCCAAAGCAAATTTCAAACTACTTACATCAGAAGTGGAAAGCTTCACTATTCTCTTGCAGAAGGATAATGATATCCAGGATGCAGAATCCTACACCAAGGCACTTTATATACATCTTCAGGATTGCATGGACCATGCTATTCCAAATAAAACCAAGACTCCTTCCTCAAGCAAGAAGAAACCTGTCTGGTGGACCCCGGTCCTAAACAAACTATACAATAAAAGGAGGAGACATACAAAAAAGGCCAAAGCTCAAGTAGAAAAATCATCCCTGATCAGCATTAGTAAGAAATTGAGGGCCCTCATCAAGTCAACTAAAGCCAATTTCGAAAAGAAAGTTGCCAAGGATAACCATAAGGTCTTCTATGGTTACGTCAAAAACCTAAATGGCAATGCTCAGGTCTGTTCTGAGCTAGTACAAAATGAAACAAAATACACTGACCCCACTGACATTGCCAACATCTTGGCTGACAGGTTCAGTGCAAATCCCCCCCCCCTTTACCACCTACAGGGCCTATTACTATTCCAGGGGATTGTGTAACTCCAATTATTACTGATACGTTAGTTAATAAGGCTCTATCTAAAGCTAAAAACACTGCCTCCATGGGACCAGATGGTGTCCCGGGCTGTGTCATACGCGAGCTCCAAAATGAATTAACTCTGCATCTGAATACCCTGTTCAGTCTCAGCCTCTCGACAGGATATGTGCCCACAGAATGGTGCACAGCAATGGTGGTTCCGCTGCACAAGAGTGGGCCCACAACCGACCCTGGGAACTACCGACCAATAAGCCTGACCAGTCTGATTTGTAAGGCAATGGAGCAAATCATTATGGAACTCATAAATGGAGAGATTGGGAACCTCCAAACCCTTGACCCTAAACAGTTCGGCTTCATCAAGGGCAGATCATGCCTCCTGAACCTGGTGGACTTCTTTGAGACAGTTACTCAGGCTATAGCTAAGGGAAAGGAGGTACACATGGCTTACCTTGACCTTGCTAAAGCATTTGACACCATTCCCCATTCAATTATTATTGATAAACTCACCAACCTGGGCATAAACCCTTACATCACAAGATGGATTGCAAACTGGCTCTCAAACAGATCCCACAAATTAAGAGTAGCAGGATCTATATCCAAATCCAGACCAGTAATGAGGGGTGTGCCTCAGGGCTCTGTCCTGGGGCCCCTTCTGTTTGGCGTATACTTCTCAGAAGTACAGGCAAGCACTGAAGGGCTGTGACTGACCAAGTTTGTGGATGACTGCAAACTGGGTGCTATAATAGAGTCTCCGGCCGACATGGATATCCTCCAGAAGGGCATTAATGAGACTGATGCATGGTGTCAAAGCCATGGTCTCAAGCTAAATGCTAAAAAATGCATAGTAAACCCCTTTGGAAAAAACAGAGTACCCGCGAACTACCACATAGGAGGTAACCCCCTAAAATCTGAAGAAGTAAAAAGGGATCTAGGGACTCAAGTAGATAGTCAGCGTTCCTTTGATAACCATGTTGCCAAGGTGGTTAGAAAATACTTCTATGTGACCCATCTGATCACAAAAGGGTTTGCATCAAGATCTAAGGATGTAGTGGTTCCCCTCTACTCTTCCCTCATCAGACCCATTATTGAGTACAATGCACGAATTGGAATGTACGTGGCTAGGCATCTCCATCAGCTGGAGAGACCATAGAGGTACCTCACTAAGAGGATTACTGGCCTCAAACAGTTGCCCTATGCAGCACGATTGAAAAAATTAAGGCTTTCTCTGTTGCATACCACCTTCTCAGAGGCTATCTCTGTCTAACATACAGAGCCATGTCCAACCCAGAACTGTTGAACATGCTCCATCTTAGCAAAACCAAATCTACTTGAGCTACACGCTCTAGGGATATAAACCTCAGCACAACAATGAATAGAACATGCTGGAAGGACAGATTCCCTTCGCAAAGACTTCCCTTACTATGGAACAAGGTCCCGATCTACATAAGACAGAGCCCCTCACTGTCACTCTTCAAGAGGAACCTTGATGAGTAGATGGGTAACAGAAAGTTCACACCAGAGATCATACCAACAGCTCTACTAGATAGGGGCCAAGGGTACTAGCTGCTAGGTCAAGGGCCTAGGGAACTAACCAAAGGGGCAGTAAATACCACACAACGTGGCTGGGCTAATATACGCCTTCGGGCAGATAGCCCAGTACCTACCTATGAACCTATGAACCTACTATTGATTATGGCTGGTCCATGTGTTTTCTATATATTACTCAATTAAAGATGTTATAATGTGTCACAAGTAAAAAGTGACCTCTCCCCAAGATGAAGCTGGAACTTCCCAGTGATTCCAAAATAGCAAACAATAGAGAACGAAAAGTTCCACAACCATGGCTCAAAACAACTTCACTTTTATTTGCAGCAAAAAAAACACAGTAAGCGCTTTCAAACTCAAAGTTCTTTTTCAGACTGAAATATTCAAGCTTTTACTCAAAAAGTTAAAATGCACATTAACCAGTCCATAACCATTATAAATTATCTATGCAAATCCCTAGATCTAAGAACTGGTCTTAAAGAAACCTTGTTATTTATACCAAGCTTCCTATCAGAGAGAAACTTGCGAATCCAGTATAGTTCCCTTTCCTCTGTAAAATTCACCAAACTGCCCTACAGTATGAGACTCAAAAGATTAAACCTCTATTCAGTATCAAAATTGTTTTTTGAGAAGGGATTTGATAATAATCTTGAAATGATTTTGGATAGTTGTTTAGTTTCTGTGTTGGATAGCAGTTTCACTGGGCATTTTTTAAATACTAAAAACAATAGTGTATTGGTTATATTAACAATTACAAGAAGAAAGTTAAAGGGAGCCTTTTTCTGTTTAAGAACTGGTAGAGTTTGAAATTTGTTACCTAAGTTTATTAGATCAGCAAAGAGTCTTAGTTGTTTTAGGAGATTCTCATCTAGATCAAGGGAGGTCATAGTCTCCCTATACTCATCACTCATCAGACCAATGATTGAGTACAATGCCCCATTCGGAATGTATCTGACCCGACACTTGCAGCAGCTGGAGAGGCCACAAAAGTTCCTCACCAAAAGGATAAAGGGTCTCAAACATCTGTCCTATGCTGCCCGACTGAAAGAACTCCAGCTCTATTCAGTGCGCTCAGAGGTGACCTTTGCCTAACATACAAGGCCATGTCAAACCCAGATTTGATGAATATGCTTCACCTCAAAATCTAGATCCATCAGAGCCACAAGGGCGGAGACTTAAACCTCAACATGGCTATTAATAGGACGTGCTGGAGGGATAGATTCATCACCCAAAGACTCCTATGCTGTGGAATAAAATCCCGGTATATGTGAGGCAGAGCACGCTGGCCTTGTTCAAGAGAAATCTTGACCAATGGATGGGAGATCAGATATACCCAGGGATTACCTCAGTGTCACTGCTCGACAGATGCACAGCAAAATAATGGGTATAGTTCCCCATACTAAAGGAAAACTATGGGCTAGGCTTGTAAATGCCCTCGGGCAGATAGCCTAGTATGAACCTATGAACCTATGAACCTATGATTAGTTCATTGATATTCATTATGCTTCAGCCACAATGATTAGACAACCTCTAAACTGGCCCACATAGACCATGAGTCTGTAAATTATTTCATTGAATCATAAGAATGTATTCCATGAGTCTGTAAACTACTTCATTAAATTGGTAACGATGCATTTATTACTGATTACTGACAAACTATTGTATCCAGTTGGACTGGCCGAAAACAATTCTGTATATTATCATTTGTGTTTACTATTATTATCTGTCTTATTATCTGGAGTGGACAGTAACTGGATGGTCCCCAACCTGGTACAGTGGCTGATGACTACTATGAGCCAAGGCAGAAGGTTATAGTGCTGAAGAATATTATCCACCTTTCCTGGAAATTAATATGTGTGTGTGTGTGTGTGTGTGTGTGTGTGTGTGTGTGTGTGTGTGTGTGTGTGTGTGTGTGTGTGTGTGTGTGTGTGTGTGTGTGTGTTAGCTGTGGGTAAGAGAGCACTGACATGCACCACAGCTGAGATAGATTAGTGACAAAGTGGTCTGTGGAGATAAGCCAAAGATTCTGCTCAGCGTGGTGTCAGTGTGGAGCCTATTTATGGGTGTGCATAGTGCAGGGCCATACACAGGGTAACAGTGCATATTTCCTGCATGATTTTGGCTGCACCTTAGGAAATTGTTTAATGGTTCATGTTTATATTTGGACCACTTTTAAATAAAGGACTTTGTAACCTTTTACAAAGCCACAGTCCTAATAAATTTGCAGTATCTCCTGATGACTTCACCACAGGGATAGCACGGTGATCTGTCTATAGCCTTTAATGGGAGTACCCTCACACTTGTGTGGTGTTGTACCCATTAAAGTTTGTGGATGCATCCCTATACGGTGATACTGTAAAATGTTTATATGTTTTTTTAAAAATGCAGCACATAAATGAGGAATGATGGGGGGAGGGATGTGTCATAGCTCTTACCCCATCACATGCCATGATGCACAAGTTAAATATCTGAACTGACACCAGACACTGTAATTATGGCATTAGCTCTGCATTCCATAAACTTCAATTTTTTTTTATCAAGTTTTAGCTCGAGTTTAATGCTCAGAGTGGGTCAGATTCAGGGAGGTAATCAAAAATGGAGTTCCATGTGCAATAGATTGACTTTAATTAAAGACATTTGATTTTGCTTTTCTAGCATTTATAAACAACTGCAAAGCTGTACACCACTTTGGACAATGTCACAGCTGCGCCAGAGTGCTATATTTACTTCCTCATCAAAGGAGCAGAAAATAAAACTGGAATCATTGAATAAATCTGGATGTACTTCAGTGTTCAGTCATATTCTAAATGGAAATATTAGTGTGCCGAACAGTCACAGCCCTTAAGGCTAAACAACACACCTGATACACTTGTAATAGGTGACTCTATCATCAGGCATACTGACATCCCGCTCACCAGGCTGAACAAGGAGAAGGTCACAGTGAGCTGCTTGTCGGGCGCTAGGATCCGCCACATAACACAAGCATTCAGGTCACTCCAAGTCAAGTACAAATATGACTCAGTCATTGTCCATGTTGGTGTGAATGACCTGAGACGTACCGCCCTGGACTACATGAAAAGAGACATAGAGGACCTCTCTGAGCATGTGGCCCAGGCCGGTATGACCCTGACCTTGAGTAGCATCTTACCCTCACCAAGAATGATGCCACAATATGAAGACAAGATGATCAATTTCAACAATTGGCTAAGTATTGGTGTCATTCAAAGGGGATCCAATGCCTGTCAGCCTGGAATGACATGCTCGACAAGCCACAATGCTTCACTAGGGACGGCTTGCACCTGTCACCCCTGGGCTTTCGGATATTGGCAAAGGTTCTTGCTACTCCCATAGTGCCTTTTTTAGGCAAGGCTCAAAAGACAAACCCACCTCCATAGGTATCACAAGGGATAAGAAACTAAGGGTAATGCTACTCAATGCCAGAAGTCTAAACCTCAAGATGCATGCACTCAAAACTCTACTTAGCATGGAGAACATCGATATCTGTGCAGTAACAGAAACCTGGTTCAAGGCTCCCAAGAGCACCCCAGCACTACCAGGTTATACCTCATACCATGCTTTTTGGTCCCAAAACTTGGACCGAACCAGAAAAGGAGGGGGAGTATCAATATTCGTCAAAAATACCCACACCTCCAGGTTGGTGACACAGCACGAAGCATCAGAGACTATCCATGTGCAACTAACAGTGGGTAAAACTGCCTTCCAGTTTATAGCCTGCTACAGACCACCCTCCCAAACCCAGGAACCCCACTCGGCCTTCCTGAGAACACTGGAAAATATGAAGGTCTCTCCAAACACCATTATATTGGGTGACTTCAACTACCCAAACATAGACTGGGAGCATTACTCTAGCTCCAACACCCTAGCTCAAAGGTTCCTAGAATTTATAAACTCAAATGCTATGGAACAACTTGTTACCACTCCCACAAGAGGGGAAAACCTACTGGACCTGATCATCACCAACATGGGGACTCTAAGCTCCAAACCAGAAGTGTATCCCTCACTGGTAAGATCAGACCATAAACTAATCTCACTGGATATTCACATCCCGACCCCACCCCCTGCCCAGAAAACCACAGTGAAAAACTTCTCTAAAGCAAATTTTACACTCCTCAAAACCGAGGTGGAATCCTTCAAAGCCCCCGGGCCTGTGGAAAATATGGCCCAGACTGCAGAATCCTTTATAAACGCATTCTATGAACACCTTCATGAATGCATGAATCACGCAATCCCAAACAAAACCAAGACCCAATCCTCCAAAGGCAGACATCCTGTCTGCTGGACCCCAGCCATAAACAATCTATACAATAGAAGGAGGAAGCTACTACATGATAGAGCAAAATCCCAAAAAGGGAAGGCATCTCTGATCAGTGTTAGCAAAAAACTACAGGCACTCATAAAATCGTCTAAGGCCAGCTTCGAGAGAAAAATTGCACAGGACACTAAGGATAATCACAAGGCTTCCTTTAGTTATGTTAGGAACCTGGGTGGGAATTCCCAGATATGCTCAGAATTAGTCCAAAATGACAAAAAATACACCGAACCCACAGACATTGCCAACATTCTAGCTGACAGGTTCAGCGCAAACTTCTCTCCCCCTCCCCACCAAAAGGGCAAATATCTATCCCAACAGAGTGCTGCCCCCCTGACATCTCAGATGCTCAGGTAAGAGCCGCCCTCGCCAAAGCAAAAAACACAGCATCAATGGGACCAGACAGTGTCCTGGGCTGCGTCCTACATGAACTCCAAGAAGAGCTAATCCCAAACATAAAACTACTGTTCAATCTCAGCCTTACCACAGGATATGTACCCAAAGAGTATACAGCAACAGTGGTCCCTCTCCACAAAGGTGGTGCCTCAACAGATCCCGGAAACTATCGCCCCATAAGCCTAACTAGCTTGGTCTGCAAAGCTATGGAAAAGATCATCATGGACCTCATAAAAAATATATTGGGGACCTACAGACACTGGATCCTACCCAGTTTGGCTTTGTTAAGGGCAGATCCTGCCTCTTAAACCTGGTCGATTTCTTTGAAACAGTCACCAAGGCCATTGATGAGGGGAAGGTGGTCCACACAGCCTACCTGGACCTCGCAAAAGCCTTCGATACAATACCCCACTTGGGCATTATAGATAAGCTCACCAGCTTAAATATAAACCCCTATGTCACTAGATGGGTTGCAAACTGGCTCAAGGACAGAACCCACATGGTTAGAATTGCTGAAGCCATGTCAGACTCCAAACCAGTTACAAGTGGCGTCCCACAAGGCTCAGTCCTGGGACCTCTCCTGTTCGGTATATATTTCTCGGAGGTACAGGCCAACACAGAAGGACTGTGGCTGACCAAGTTCGCAGATGACTGCAAACTGGGCGCTATAATTGACTCTCCAGCCAACACAAGCATCCTCCAAAAGGGCCTCATAGAAACAGACAACTGGTGCCAGAGCCATGGCCTCAAGCTAAATGCCAAAAAGTGTATAGTCATACCTTTGGCAAAAACAAAGTGCCCACAAATTACCACATAGGTGGTAATCCATTAAGTATGGAAGAAGTAATTAGGGACCTGGGGACCCAAGTTGATAGCAATCTCTCATTTGACAACCACGTGGCCAAAGTGGTTTGAAAAACATTTTATATAGCCCACCTAATCATGAAGGGATTCACATCTAGATCAGGGAGGTCATTGTGCCTCTTTACTCATCCCTCATCAGGCCCATAATTGAGTACAATGCCCCTTTTGGGATGTACCTTACCAGGCACCTGCAGCAACTGGAAAGACCCCAAAAGTACCTCACCAAGAGGATCAAAGGGCTCAAACAGATGCCATATGCTGACCGGTTAAAGAAACTCCAGCTCTACTCAGTGGCATACCGCCTGCTCAGAGGCAATCTGTGCCTGACGTATAAAGCCATGTCCAACCCGGAATTAATGGACATGCTGCACCTCAGAAAATCCAAATCCCATCGAGCCACGCTCAAGAGACTTGAACCTCAGCACTGAAATAAATAGGACATGCTGGAGGGACAGATTCATAACCCAGAGGCTCCCTTCACTCTGGAATAAAATCCCAGTCCAGGTTAGGCAGAGTCCCTCATTGATTCTCTTCAAGAGGAATCTTGATGAGTGGATGGGAGATCGTAGGTTTACCCCGGGTATCACTTCTGTGTCACTGTTAGACAGAGGCACAGTATACTAACCTCGAAAAAGGGCATAGCAAAATTAATTTAAAATGGGTGGTGAAAGCCAAACAAACTCTGGCTAGGCTTATAAATACCCTAGGGCAGATAACCTAGTATGAACCTATGAACCTAAATAATTAACACAATTGTGGACCAAATATCAAAGTACAGAGTCTTGAGGAACACATAAACAATTTGATTGGGGGCAGGGAGATTACATGTATCTTTGATAGTGAAGTTCTCCATTCTAGAATGTTCTTGAGCCAATGAATGGCACAGAGCAGAAGGATGGCATTTAAAACCTTAAACACTTCAAGGAATGATACACTAATGATAGTGTAAAACTAGACTCCAGTTTGCAACAATTCAGTGCAATGAAGAAGAAGAAGAGCATAGACCGGATTCATAAAGGTTACCACAAAGAGTACACTATGTGTGCATTTTGAGTATGCATTTCAAATTTAAGAACAGCCCTACCACAATGCTTGTGCTGTCTATTCACTCAGAAAAGTCATACCAAGAGTACAAGTGTACACTATGTGTACACTTTGTGATAACCTTTATGAATCCAGCCTCATGTTTATTATCCCAAAGAATATTAGATGACTCATAATCTAAAAATTAAATCATTTTTCAAAAATACTGGAAAGGTAAGATGCTAGAGGGGTCTAACCTTATTGACAACATTTGTGTTTCAGCTGTTTGGATTATAATGAGGTACCAACCTCTTGTCAGTAGCATTGTACAGAGTTTGTTCAGTTTTGTTAGTTCTCAATGTCCAACTTAAAGGGTTGTAGGGATAAAATATCAATATCTATGATAATAAAAATTTTTTTACAACTGGTTATATTCAGGTCGTCGGGTTCTGCTTGTATCTCATGTATGTATGTAATTTATTGTGCTGTGTGCTATATATAAAGTTTAAATTTATTAAAATGTCGTTGCGCAATCTACACTCTGTCCTCCACTTCTGAGGATTTAGGTCATTGAGATTTGACTAATTGTTTATAACTTTGGGCACAACCCTTTAATACTACACGCTTAATCTCATTTTAGTTTTTCTTTATACTTTCATCAGTTATATTCCCAAGACTACAGTTTCCTTAGCAAAAAGACATATCCTGTCTTGTTGCTGATTTGTAAAGTTAAAAAGAAGTTTTTCATAATTCTGTATAATTACTAGATTCTTTCCAAAAAAGTAATAAAGCAAAGCAGTAACAGAAAGGTAATGACAATCCGCTCTGGTATTCTTGCCAAGAAAACTTAAAGGGCAAATGTAGTCATTTGCTAAAGTTTTTCAGATTATAAACAGTCAGGCTTGACTAAACAATAACAAACAAAACTTGGATAACAGCTCACTGTATAACAGATATTATCACAGATTTAGCTTTTTTGAACTTTATTTCCTGATGTAATGATGTTAACTGTGTAACTGTAGAGCCTGTTCTTTTATGCTCCTTGCATTACATTTCAATACCAACTAGTAATGCTATGTCATGAAATAAGAAGCATAAAATATGCTTATGTGAGCTATATCTATAAAAATAAAACATCTACAAAGCAAATGGATCGAGCAGCAGTAAAAATGTTCTTCACTAACACAAAATGGGAGGTTTTAACTATAAGTTATGTTTTTTTACATTGTGCATGTATACATTAAAATTATAGCAATGGGAGTAACTCACTACAACATTGTTTCATTTTCATAGGAAATGTCAGGAACAGAAAAGACACTAGAATAGTTACCAGGTATAACTATACATAAAAGGTAATAAGGTATAATTAGTACAAAAATATAACAGTCAGAATGTTACAACATACACAGAAGGATAATATATAACACAAGACATTGCCTGAGGAAACATTTTACATGGTTTACTATATTCTGTTTAGTAACCTTAGGATAAATTACATCTCACTGAGTTTTCTGTTTCAAGGAGCATAACTTGAAAATGGCAAAATAATAAAAAAATCTTTTTACAGGAAGGAAGTTCTGATTTCTTTTTGGGCTTTGGCCCCTACAGCACCTTTACCCCTTACTTGCAGATATACACATGTATCTGTCTATGTGTATATGTACATATTTTATATATATATATATATATATATATATATATATATATATATATATGTATGTATACACACACACACACACACACACACACACACACGTGTGTATATGTATATAAATATATATAGGGGTGTGTGTGTGTGTGTGTGTGTGTGTGTGTGTGTGTGTGTGTGTGTGTGTGTGTGTGTGTGTGTGTGTGTGTGTGTGTGTGCTTGGTTAACAGCTGTTTAGTTAGCATACATAATTAGCAGAGTGTGTGGAGGTGCAGGATGTCTTGCCCCCTTGCAGGAAAAAAAAATATGTTTTTATTTGTTTTTTAATTGTACATTTTTTTATGTGCCAAGGCTGCTTCTTGGCACATGCACATTCATGTGTTGACCTTGGCATTTTTGACGTTTTTATGTCTACAGTTTGCAAGTTGGCATTGGGTGTATTTAATCTTACATAGACACCCATATCTATATATGCACCTACATATCATTAATGATAATATAATTATATAATGCAATGTAATGCTAATATAAAAAGCTAGCTTATTTATTAATCAAATACATTTTGACAAGCTGGGGTCAGCTGAGTAAAAGTCCTTTTTCAGTGTAGATCTGCACTGGAAATCTCCATCTGCATAAAAATTATGTACAGTAACTTTAGATACATAAAAGCTCATAGGTAAAAGAGGGTGAAAGCTACAAGCTGTATCCGGCAGCCTCCAGTCTGATTCCCTCCATTTTCCAGCTACACACTATGCTGCATTGAACAAGTTGCTTGGCAGGACATTTCACCCAGGTTGTTGCTGAACAGAAGCACCTTTGACTAATTGGTTTACCTGGATAACACAAAAAGAAAACAAAAAAAAATACATTATATCACAGAGTCAAACAGGTCCCTAACAATGCATCATATTTTACATATCTGTGTGAGCAATTCAAAACAAGAAAAAATAGTACATACCAATAATTTATGCAATGAACTATCCTGTGGACACCAGTTAAAGGGTGCCAGTTTCTGCATTAGTCCAAATGAACGAACATGAAACAGTATAGCAATGTAAGGGAACATAACATGATGCAACACATATGTAGAGGTTTAATTTGAAGACTGTAGCAAAGATGTACAGTGGTGCAGTGAGGGTTTATTATTTTTTGGTTCTGATCAGGCAGATCAAAGCAAGTAACTACAGAAAGGATGATGCTGCAGCCTGGACAATTCTCACATACATTTGTTTTGTACTTTGTCATGGTGGATGCTGGTAATTTAGCATGGAAATGTCTATATGAAGGCCCAAGATCCATATCAGCAACTGAGAGATGTGCTCATCATGCTACCATTTGTGAGTGTTCTGTGCACGTTTTAGTGTGTACAAATGGTGGATATAGATGTATTGCCTTTCTTTCTGTAGATCTAGCTGATAGAAAATATTCTTTTTCTGCCACTTTTTCATCACTCTGGCACATTTGATCACTCACATCTACTCCACACAATTTTTATGTTGCAATGGAAAATAACATCTGCTATGTGCTTATGACTATCATCATACCTTGTGTCACATGTTATCATGCTATCCCTGTGCACAGTGGTAAATATATAAACTGTGGGTATTTTTTTTCTTTTTGGGGAGGCCTGGCACACCACTTTATACTTAAATTTATTGATAGTCCTCTGCTACATTAGATGATGGTACTAACACCTAGATTTAGTTCTAAGAACAGAGGTAGCATATCTACCCTATAGAGGTGTAATGTCCTACAGAGCTCTAGCCACAGGCATACAAAAAGAGGACACGTTTTGGGCTAGAATAAGTGATCAATAAATAAAACATGTCACTTTACATCTAAGAAAACTACAAATGCAGCACTATTTCCATTCTGGTAAACACTACAAGGATCTGCTCACACTGTACTTTACTGTTCTGCTTGCAGGCAGAGGTACAGATTTGTTTTGCTCTGACATGTCAGTCACCTGGGTTTCCCATACCTTGTAAATTGTTTATGACTAATCAAGACCATTGCAATAGCATTCACTGCCTGAACTCAAATCAGACACCACAGCCACGCACTGATGGAAATATATTATAAATGGAGATACAATTTTTCTACTTAGACCCAGATATAAGGTAGCTATAAGTAAAATTAAATTTGCAAAGCGTGTGTCTGACAACTGCAACCAGCTCCATTTAACATAAAAAAAATATTGAAAGGACTAAAAAATGCTATCAGGAATGCAGAGTCATCCCATGAACTTAAGCTAGCATCAGAAGCAAAGGATAATTACAAATTATTCTGCAGTTTCATTAGGAAATTAAGGAATAACACCCAATATTGCTCAGTACTTATCCAAGATGGCTCCACCTACTCAGATCCTGTAGAGATAACCAACAAATCCTGTATTATATCTACCTTAAGTAAGATGGTATCATTTATTGCATAGATATAACAACAATTAAATGACCCATAATGAATAGCACCAGGTTTCTTACCAGATCCAAGACAGTTCTTACTCTTCAGTATTCCACAATGATCAGACCTAATACCAAATACAATGCCCCTTTTGGGATATATCTTACTAGCCATATCATGCAACTTTCATAATTAAAAACATCTCCCAGGCTTAAAAGACAAAAGCTACTAGTAGAGGCTGGAAGCACTTTCCCTATATTCAGTGTTCCATACATGCCTTGGGGAGTGCTGTGCCTTGCCTTTTGGGCTATTAGAGATCCAGTAATTCAAGACCTCTTATATCTCCATAAATCAAAAATCCCACTAAGACTAGAACCAGGGATCTAATCCTGCTTTAGAAAATACACAATGTTTTATCTCCCACACCCCTGCTTGCACTTATCAAGGGTATCAAAACTGGTCATAGATTTGGGATGCATGGCTAAGCTTAAAAAGGCCCTTGTAGTTGTTATGGCAAACTTAAAAAATCACAAACTGGAAAGTATAAAAAAAACTAGTTTACTGTGAATGGTAAGCACTATCACTAAATAGCTTCATCAGACCAAACGTTTGCACAATCACCAGTGCAACAGTCTTGCACATTATTATGCCTTTCAGTATACAAGCCCTCTGCCATTAGTGTATCACACCCAGCACCAAGATGTGTAACTGTTTCCAGTTCTGTTGTACAGAACCTGCATGTGTCTGTCTCTCCCACATGTTCAATGGACTTTGTAAACCAATGTGTACATAGTAAACTGTCCTGGGCCAATAATAATAATCTTTTTTCTCTTAGTTTAACTTCACCTGTCCTTAACTATTCCTGCATCAGATCCTGACCAATGTGAGGTTGTTTTAGGAGTTTTCTGTACTTGCAGCTACATTTATACCTTTTCCACATTTCTTGCCTTCTCATCTGATTCTTCACCTTATATTCTTTATTTTGTCTTTTGGCACATTCAGTTGCTGCCTGATTTTTATCTACTTCTGGTTTGGTTTCCATTCTTGCTTGACACTCATAGGCTTCTGCTAAACTAAGCAGGGAAGGCATCTTAGATTTGTTACCAAGTAAAAAGCACCACAGTCGAGCTGGATATAGGCAAACAGTTTATTCAGTTCCACACACCGAACACAAAGTAAAAAGACCCACTCTTAACGCTGTAAAAGTACAAGTAACGTTTTCGTCATCAACTTCATCAGATAAATTTCACAATGCCATAATTCCTTTATATAGACACACTAATTACAAATGAACTAATTAAATCCAATTAATTAATTAATGTAAACAACAGGATGTCATTAAAAACTGTCCTTATATGGTCATGTCAGTGTTATTTTAAAATCCATTTTACTTTTAGTTGATAAGAATCACTTTCATATATTAGAGTTCAGAACAATATTGACACTTATGGACATAGTGTTGAAAAATAATTTCATTTTTTTTCAAGGAGAGTACTTCAAGCAAGAAGAGTCTACTCTTCAAACACATAATAATTGACAAATACACAGCGAATGTTGTAAACCTCAAACAGCCACATCCACAAATTTTTTCCTTGGGAAAAAATTAATTTGGCCATTATTGGGAATTGCCCTTTTCTTCAATGTAGAGTGATCTCAGAGTTGGTATACTTAGTTATGGGGTGTGTGAAGGGGACACAGACACCCACATCGCGGAATGTGGGGGCGATTCGCTCCCAGTTGGATTAGCGTTTTAAAGGTTTTTTTTTTTTTTTAATGGCCATGTGAATTTTTCCAAGGAAAAAAATCTATGGGCGTGGCCATTCATGGTTTACAGCATTCTCTCTGCATTTCTCAATTATGTGTTTGAAGAGCAGACTCTTTGATCACGTAATATAGACCCCATAAAAAATTATAATCCATATTATTCAATGTTATAGGTCTCCAGTTGTTTATCTCCTCTTTATTTCCTTTTTTAAATATACATTTTATAACTTCTGTACATATTTTTTTCTCATTAATGCCAGTTTCTAACCATTCATTCATAACTTCTAGAAAATTATTTTTTGCCTCTCCATTTCTTTATACATACCATATTCCATTCCATCTAGTCCTGTTGCAGAGTTCATGATAATATCTTCTAGAATTTCATTCAGTTCTTTCATAGTTATTTTTTGTTCTGAATACTCATTATCTTCATTATTAAATGTTTTGCCTATAGAAATGTGTTCTATGTTTTCTTCTCTTTTAACAAATAATTCCAATCCATATTCATTAATTATTTCATATGTCTTATTTGTTTACCTTCCTTATTTTTAATTCTCTTATTATTTTTACTTCTTTTATTATTTTACTGAAATATGGTGCTACCTCTTCTTTTTTCCTTGTAAACAATATTTTTGTTTATATAACAAGCTGTTAATTATAATTTACTTAATTTTATATATTTCGCTTTCTTTTTCATAAAAGGAATTTTTCTTCTCTATTAAGTCGCCGAATGCTTCTTGACTTAATATCTTATATCTCTATTTTACTTTTCTTCTTTTCTTCCTTATACATTCTAAAAACACTTTTTTATATTACTCTTTAAAATTAAGCCACCAAACAGTCCAATTCCTATAAACATCTCTCATATTCATATGATTTTTCCATAATTTGATAAGTTCTTTTTTCTCTTCTAAAGATAATTCACTTTTCATTAATTCTCTTTATTCATTTTCATATTGTTATGTATTCTGCATTTTTCCTGTACTTTAACCCATATAGCCACATGATCTGAAAATCCAGCTTACTTAATTCCTTTTTCTACTTCTAAGCTATCAAATATTAAAAAATAATTAATGTCCTAATTTCATTCCTTTTTTAGGTCCAGTGGTTATTCTCCCAAACATTTAACTTACCATTTCTCATAATTTCTTTAAACATTTTAACATCACAATTGCTCTTATTTTTCTTAAATTTCAATTAAAATCATCCACCACTATAATGTCCATATTTACACAAACATATTCAAGAATATTTCTAAACATTTCACTCTCTTTTTTGTTACATATGCATATATAGCTATAATTCTATACACATATTTTTCCATCTCAAGTCTATTACTATAATTCATCCTAGTTCCACTATGATTACATCTAATACTTTAATGCTTTCTTGACATAATATACATATGGCCGAGCACATTTCTTTCCCCATGTTCCAAACTACTGCACCATTGCAAACGTTTTCAGTTTGTGTTTTTTCTTCCTCTGTTAATAATCTGATATCTTCTAAAACAATAATATGTGTATCTACTGCAACACACCCTTGTAATATACATATTATCCTCTTTAGAGTTTTTTATACTGTTCAATTTTAAAGTTAATATTTTCAGCTTTTAAGAATACTTAGTGTAATAAAATGTTTATCCCTTTCCTTTTTTATTTTCCCTAACCATGATATTTTTGAATTTTATTTTCCTTTCTTTAAATCTTTTCCATATTGAATTCTTTTTTATTTCTTACCATGTGCCAGTCAACTTCTTCCTCACTTGTCTCCTCTGTTTCCTTTTCCTTGTTGCTTTCTTTAACTTCATGTATAACCTTTATATCAGTCACATCTTTTGTATCTTTTTTATAACACATTCTTTCCTTTCTCCTATATAACTCATTTTCATTTTTATTTTCTTGCACATTCATTTCACATTCTAGCCATGAACGACTAGTATTGCCACCTTTTTTGCATTTTAAATTAAATGTTTTGCATTATGCCCTGTTTTACCATATAAATAACATCTTTCTCATCACATTCATTGATTAAATGATATTTTTTACACAAAAATAACAAATCTTTGGTTGACCCTTGTATTTCATAAAACTCCTATTACCATGAACGTTAATACAATTAGGTACATGCATAACAATATCATTTTTCATTTTCAGTATTATTCCGCAATCCTATCCCCCAGTCCATAGTCCTCTTTCATCATATATTTTTATATGTCCATTACTTCTTATATATGGTTAACAAATGTTCTTCCAGTTTTTTTGCTTCAACTTCATTTTTAAACTGGATCATTATTCTTTTTCTGTTTGCCTGTAAAAAGCCTGTACCACATATTCTGATCATGGATAAATATTTTTATTTTGTTCATTTGCACCCAAACATTTTCTATGGCCTTACCAGTCTCAAATATTAAGTCACAAAAAGTCTCATTATTAATTAAAATAAATGTTCTTACTTCTTTTGCTTTGACACTCAGAAGTGTTATGACAGAGTCCCAAACCTCATACCTGTCCAGACTTTTTTTTTTTTACTGCTCACACAAACTGTATACTTCTTTTTTGTTTCTTTTATTTATTCTTTCTTCTTTGTTCCTTCTCCAACAGATTGTGCATAAGTTTTTTGTCTCTGGAACTTTTCTGGCACAGTCTCTTCTTCTCCTTTTTCTTCTTCTATTTTTTCCATGATGTCACTCCATGAAATTGCTGTTCCACTTTCTGGCTCAATTTGGGTTATCATTTCTTTCAAATAATCATCCCGCAACCCCCCTTCCCAATTGGAGGATTGTAATTATGCATTTTTCAGAGGTAACTGTCTCTCCTTCAAACAATCTCCTCTGAAAGATTTCCTCTGAATCCATTTCTATTTCAGCTACAATCTCCTTTTCCTCCAAAGTCATTGTTTTTTTTTTCTGCACCCACATCAACAGAAAAAATTTCTGGTAGTGATTCTACCATTGTTTTATCTGCACCCACATCAACATAAAAAGATATCTGGTAGCAATTCTACCATTTGACTACATTTTCAGCAACTTTCATTCCAAATTCAGTGCAAGTTGAACCAGCCATGCTTTCTCCCTATTTCTACAGCCATCTCCGCAGATGGAACAGAAACAAGAAGTCTGTTATGTCACACACAAATGCTTCCTCCTAATATCAAGAGTAGGGGAAGTACCCCAATGCCCTGGCCAAATTTCCCCCGACTGGTTTAAATGCAACCTCAGGTCTTGCCTGAAAAGAGGCTACTAGCCTAGTAAGATTAACCCAATCAACAAAGCATAAATAAATAAATAAACAAATAAATAAATATTTTTTTCTTTTCAATAATTACTTTGGTTAATAATTATATTCACATTAGATTATGGTGTTACATTTATGTAAAAATAAAATCCTGGGCAAAAAAAAAAAAAAAAAAAAAAGGAATTACTTTGTTTTTTTTTTTTTGGTTTTGGTGGTATTTCTAAGAGTTTGATAGGTTTGGAATGAAAACAGGGATTTATTGGCTTTCCTGGAAACCCAGACTTTATCACACTGCTTCATGAGTTGTTTGGTGGAGAGAGACAGCGGAGGAGTTGGGAGGGGAGAGGGTTGGATTTGACTCTTTTCTGCCTGAGTAGGACTAGTGTATTTAGACTTTTTAGAAGTGTGGTCAAAATGTAATACAGTATCATTGGGAGGAAGTTTTCTTTAGATTGTTCCAGCTGTATATGCACAAAGTTTCACAGAATTGTTCACTGTTGAGCTTTGAGTGG
Source organism: Protopterus annectens (assembly GCF_019279795.1). Classification (NCBI taxonomy): domain Eukaryota; kingdom Metazoa; phylum Chordata; order Ceratodontiformes; family Protopteridae; genus Protopterus; species Protopterus annectens. The sequence continues at coordinate 945,582,836 of NC_056747.1, forward strand.
TTTCCTACCAAACTGAATTTTACAGATTTAGGTGGCAGAGAACAAAAGTGGATGGTGTCATTAGGATGGTGGTCTCTCAGACAGTCAGACAAAATGTCCAATTGGTTAATATTTGTGTAGTCCCCCTGCCTACCTTAGTGATGGGTGTTAAGCCTAACCCTACTCCTAACCTTAACTCTACACCATCTCTTAAAAAAGACCTGCTGCAACACTACCACAATTCAGAGTAATTAGATGTTAGTGTTTTTAGGGGTTTATTGTAAAGTTCATAAAAGGATATTATTTTCCTTTTGCAATCTTTAGCAGGTTCGATATATATGCTCAAACTTGTTTGTCTTGTTTTTTTGCTTTTGACTTTGACCTTAAGTTTGATCACACATATTGTAATCATCATATAATATATATATATATATATATATATATATATATATATATATATATGTTTGTGTGTGTGTATGTGTGTGTGTATATATATATATATATATATATATATATATATATATATATATATATATATATATATATTTAGAGAGAGCATGGAAGAGATAAACATTTTCTACACTACAGCCAGACACATGCTTTCGCTTTTACTGTAGAAAGCTAATTGATACAGTTGTACCTATTAGTAAACAGATAGATGCTACATGCTCTCTCAGCCAACTGGTTTCTATTGTTTCCCCTAATCCCATGAGGTTTAAATGCTATTAAGGCATGAGATGTAACAATTTGCTGTGGTGTATAGCTGTTCTCACCAATTTTTTTTTATTAAAGTACCCTGGTATATAGTGTTCCCCCAACCTATGTCTTCATTGTTCTCCGTGGTGTCTAATGTATTCCCCCATTCCATTACATTTAATTGCCATTAAGGCACAATGGTAAAGGTTATCCCTGCTGGCTAGTGTTCCCCTAATCTACATCTTTAGAGTCAACCCTAATGGATAGTTGTCCCCCTGACCCAATATTGCAGGCTTTGTTAGTCTAACTTTATGGGCAGAGATATAACAGCTACTCTAACCCATTCCCCCACTCAGGCACACAAACAGCCACAAATTAATTACACACACACACATACACCAAATCTACCCCATCACTAACCCTCCCTACTGTACCCTCCCATGTAGACATGCACTTACACATATACTCACACATTCAGTCCCTCACGTACTTACACTCTCACAAACTACTTAGCACTACCTGACCACTTAACTTTCCAGCACTCACCTCTACCACAGTGGATGAACATGGCTCTTTTATCATGTTCATTACCATGAGCAACCAGGAAGAATTGTGTGAAGTTATATAGAGTGATTCTCTGAATTGCTTAGTTGCATAAATGCCTTTCAGCAGGGAGTTCTGAGGGAGAACACATGGCTAATTAGCACATACCACTCTTCCAAAATGCCTCATTAGTATTTAGTATGGCCACAGAGGCAGCCCACCACAGCGCTGCATATCTTCATTTTGCAGGACCATGGTAGGGTTGTCTTTGAATATGGAAAGGTTACCATGAGGTGTACCTTTCTGAATTTGACCCTTCATAACCTAAATTTATACAATTTTGTTTTATTCCTTTAAGAAGACCATGATAAAGAAACTGGAATGATAAACTGTTAAAATAAATCAAAAGAAAAACATTCAAATTCTGGCCAAAAGTAATAAGAGTTTTGGAAATATATAACAATGGTGCCACATCAAACTAATTCATAAAGGATTTTATGTTTTATGAAGATGTTTTATGTAGAATACCTTTTATAATTTTGGAGAACATGTGCATATTGTAAATAGTTATTTAGCAGTTCAATATTTAAGAAACAGATTTTATGTAAAAATAATTGTATTATAATCTTATTAAATATTTGTAACTGGTGTGTGTGTGTGTGTGTGTGTGTGTGTGTGTGTGTGTGTGTGTGTGTGTGTGTGTGTGTGTGTGTGTTTGTGTGTGTGTGTGCGTGTGTGCGTGTGTGTGTGTGTGTGTGTGTGTGTGTGTGTGTGTGTGTGTGTGTGTGTGTGTGTGTGTGTGCATGCTTGTGCATGTGGATGTGTGTGAATTCTACAACTAAAAACAATTTTTGGGGAAAAAGAAATCCGTCATGCTGTGCACACAGATTTCTATAAACCTGTTTTATCTACCCATAAATGAACAAAAGGAATATCACTGAGGTACTTTAAATGATACTATGTATTTGCAGCAAAATGTAGCATTGATATAAAGTGCACTAATTTCTATATGAACATAATTTTAAGATCTGTTACCTACATGCCAACAATATCACATGCAGTAACATCAGACTGCAAATGAATTTGCCAAATTTTTATCCTTTTTGATCTATATGAGAATAAGTAGTTGATCATAGTAGTTGCTAAGTAATTAAAACTACCATAAATGCACCAGCTGACAATTACTTTTAATTGACTAGCAATCATAACAAGCAGTAACTTAATGATTAAGGCCTGGTATTTATTTATTATGCTTTTCAATATCATGTTAGACAATATCAACCAAAATAAAGTAGATTATGTTAGATTATGGTATACAGTACAAGTCAATTCTTGACAATGGTGTTTGGCTTGTGGCAGTTCCCAGTTCATCTACAAGTGATTATGTCATTGCCTATGTACATGGAAGTTATTAACTGCTGTCATAATGAAGCTAAATGGTATAATTGTTGTCATATGGTAAGTAATACAGCATAATTATGCCATTACAGTGGTCAGTTCTGAGCAAACTGCATTTGATGACTGTGTTTTCTCATGGTGAGAGGGGAAACGTTCCCCTAACCACCTTGTATTGCGTTGCATCCTCCTGCAGCCCTGCTAATGTTGTAGCCATCTGTGGGATTGCTGCAGCACAAGGTAAAGGAAAGTCCCAACCTGTTGCAACACAGTTAAAGGGATCAGTATTTCTAATATACTGACCCATAATACTGATTGCATTGCTGGAAGTGAAATAATTAACCTAGTTCCCATGTGGGGATCCCCCCTCCCCCACAACCATTCCCTTCCACCAAATAATTATAATTTGCTTGGAGACTGCCTGGTCTTGGAAGAAATTAAATGTTTCATATCTGTGATTTCAGTATGAAAGGACTTTATTCAGCAAAGAAGCACTTTTAGCACATGAGATTCTATTAGGAGGGAGATAAACATTAAACATATTTTGTATTTGCAGCACTTTAACAAGTATAAACCTTCTTCTAGATATGAATAGGTAGCATATAAGCATGCATATTTTTTTCTTACTGCCTAGTATTTCGCACACCTTTTGCAAATGTTTTATTTGCCTTTATAATAGATTGTTTTCTTCACATAAGAACATCCTTTAACTTCACTATAAAGGTGCTAAAGTTGATTTTTTTTCTTCATGACCTATTTAGGTTATGAGCATGGATATAACCTTGTAGGAATGAAGAAAGGATGTAAGAAAGAAAGAAAAGAGAATGTTTATATTTTGAAGGCTACTGGAACTACTACAATTGTTTATATCCACTTGTCTATTATTTACTGTACACTGATTTGTGTTCTATCATATATGTTATCTATCTGAGATCACAGAATTTTCATTTTGAGATGGTGGAGGGGTGCAAAAAGGTAAACTGTCAGCCTAAAAAAATTCAGTTGTGTTTTGCTCTTGCCATTTGTTTTTCAGGCACCTGTATTGTACTATTCGCAGATAATAACAACTTATTTCTAGGGCAACTGTATTGTGTTGCGACAAATAGTAATATGTTCTGTACGTTCTGATGAAGTGTACAAGAGCTAAAATATTAATGGAAAATATATATATATATATATATATATATATATATATATATATATATATAGAGAGAGAGAGAGAGAGAGATGCTGTCGCCTCACAGCAAGAGGTTCTCAGGTTCGATTCTCGGCTGGGGTGCCTTCTGTATGGAGTTTGCATGTTCTATATATAGTGGTTTCCTCCGGGTACTCTGGTTTCCTCCCACATTCTAAAGACATGCTTCTGGAGTGTTTCTCCCTGGGCCTCCACTGAAAACAGGATCTGTGGAACCTAGTTGGACTTTCCCAGTCAACAAATGAAAAATAAATGTAGATATAACTATATATGGCTGCACATTAAAAGTAGCATCCTTTACTGTGCCTTGCTTGTTGTTGAATCCTTGTTCTACAGTTTTCTAACATTTTATATTCCTTAAATATGATGCAGTGATTACAGACAATCCTCTTCAAATGTTTACATGAACAAGCTATTTCAGTGACTGATCAATGACCAAACCATTATTTGTAGTTAGAAAAAAAACACATTTAAATGTCAAATATGTATTCTTATACTCACTCTTAAACTTTGCAAAATTGTAGAATAATGCAGACCCATGGGAAGAGAAGAATGCAACAGAAGGCTGCGTACTGGCAATGCACCAGAGAATATTTCCGCCAAAGAAATTCCATGCATGCTTAATTTTCCTGTCTAGAAAGCAGAGTCCAGGCTGGAGAACAAACAATTTCTATGTCCTTATAAATAATCCCTAACAGCCAAAGGCTATGTGGCCTCCAAACATTGGCATATCTCAGAGTGGAACAAATGGAGTACCTTAAAATAGTATATGCATTTGCTGGGTTTGGTATTCATAGTGCAGGTTCTGTAAGAAATCAGAGTAAGGCAATCTGTGATATAATCTGTTTCCAGCACTCCAAATGTGAACAGCTACAGTGTACCTTATTCTAAACACTGTGCTAACGTCAGGAATTCCTATAAGATACTAAGCATTTAACAGATGAACTGTTTCATCCTCAGTGGCCTTTCATTACAGGGATATATTTGATGAAAAATAAACCTAAATTAATTGTTCATGATGATGCTTTTATTCATAAGGGAATCTTTAGAAAACCAGAATGCTGATATTACAACAGGAAATTCTTCTAAATACTGTAACTGCTTATACAGTAATGGGTGCTAAACTTCAGGGAGAGTAAATGTGCAAACAGGTCAGAGAGCTGCAACAAACAGGATTTTGTTTGGACCTTTCTTCTCCTTAATTGCTCAATGTAGTCAGTCAAACTGACCTACTTTTCTAATTATTGCCCTAATATTTATCTGAAGAAAATTTCCATTGAGCACCACTGTTACTGCTGTCATGTGACACTAAAAGAGATAGGTAGAGCAAACAGGGTTCAACCATTGTTTGTAAGGATGGTCACTGAATAATAGAAATTGAGTCGCTTACATTACATAATAAGTAGGAGATATTTATGCCAAAGCAAACTGATGTCATATAAAAGGACACTTATAGAGCAATGAAGGGATTGGAAATATTATTTTGATAAGTCAAGGTGTGACAATTTTTGACCTATATTCTGCCAAGCTAAAGTAACACAGGCTCTCAGACTTCAGGAACCCCATCCTTCTGGTAGCTCTGTAAACTGTGGGCCAGTGTAACTGTGATACATTTAGAAATATCCAAACAAGCCTGACCACAATACTGAAAAAGCAGGGTTATTGCTGCAGTTCTAAGGAACGTAACTAAAATCCTCAGAATAGTAAAAGTTTAGTAGTGCATTTGGGGACTATATACAAAGTGTAAGGTTGTTATGCCTAAGACTATGCCTCATAATAAAACGTACAGTGACTTTGGAGTTAGTATCTATAGTTGGCAGGAGTATGGCATGCAGGGGGTTTGGCTCTTGGAAAAAAAGTTGAATAATACTATAAAACAGAATTTCATAACTCACTGTTCTATTGTTGAAACTGCAAATAATTGTTTTTGCAAATTCAGAGCTCACACAATCTCTTGTTACATGACAGAAGGTTGTGAAAGTACAAACAGACATATACAAACATGCCCTCAGATATACACACACAGACATATACACTGAAACATGGAAAAAAAACAACATTCATATTGAAGATCTTGCCACAAAATAAGTGAATTAAAAGACAATGGCAGTATGTGTTTGTATGATGTCATAAGGAAACTCCTCATAGCCCAGGCAAAAGCATGCGATAGCACCATTTATTTTACCACAACACTGACTAGAACTCAGAAACACATTGTTGTCATTCTAGGAGAACTAGGAAACCAATAACATCCAAAGGAAATGCCACATAATTCCATGGAAGTTTATTTTTTCAGTATGGGAGTCAGTTATCCTAATACTTAGCTGCCACATGGTTAATATTAAAATAATGTGAATTTGTGGAAGGTGTGGTTTAATCAAACATGGTTAATATTAATATACCATGAATCTTTGGGAGACATGATTCAGTCAAGGTTTGGGCTATGGTCCTGAAACACATTATACCTCCACATATCTGTGCCACTTATACTCAAATACTTTTCACTACAAATGTATTCTGTCTATACTTAAGATGTGTACTGTATGTGCGAGCATCTGTATCTATTTCTATTTGCAGTGTCCATATACTCTGTACATAATATCCGTGTACAGGCATTTCTTGTGCGCCCTTTGTAAGTATGCACTGTCTGTGTTCCTGAGAACTATCATATGTAGCATAATGACAGCACCATTTTAAAACAAAAATGAACATGCACTGTAGAAGCAAGTATTACTATCTGAGTAAACAAACTGTAAAGTACTTTAAGCACCCCACACCATTTTTTGCACAGTTCTGGGCTTACCTTCAAATGACTGAGACTGGCTGATTGGAATACATGTAGATTTAGCCCATTAGGTATGAATAATGCATGTACTTCATGCTGTTGTAACAACAAAGCCATAGAAATGGATAGGTAAAAATGCTTCTTGCTTTTCTGTTTGTAATGCCCACTTCCAGAACGGGAGTGGACACCCCCTATACTCTTCTGCTGTGGTCTTTAAAAATATCTCATGACACTTATGGCAATGGGTGTGGGGTGTATTTTTGTATGACTTTTTTGTATTCTTTTATTACCTTAACAAAAAATGTATGCAGTAGGAAATCTCTTTGCATTTCAAAATACCCAGGCCATCAGTGAAGATGTGGGCAAGGATTGTCACTGTGCATCCTGTGAAGTGCTTAAAGTAAGATATGCCATAAATAATACATGCAAACTGTGCTGCTCGGTGTAATTATCAGATCCACTGATTTCTCTGACATTCACTAAGGATTCTGCTCTAATTACATCTACTCCATTCCTAATGAGATATAGCCATGATGGAACACATCTCTATGCAGCACATTTAAGAAGGTTTCAGTGTTGTGTGTGTAACAGCATCCTATTAACTTCAGCCCCACTTTACGCCACTGCTATGTGCTTCACATGTCTGCATGTCACTGACATACATAACACAATGTGGCTACCACTGACATGCATAGCACAATGTGGCTGCCACAGCAAATGGAAGGAAGGAAGGAGAACTTCAGGAGCATACTGTGACTTTTTATGCACTTTAAATCTTTAGAAAGCACCCACTGCACAACTGAGGTATAATGTATACTGTATGTTATAGTGCGCCAATCTTTCAGCAGTATAACTGTGAAAGTCCTACTTATTCATTCTGATAGTTTTCTTGTGTCCTCTGCCAGTCTTATCAGACTATATTACCACACATGCCTGCTCGTACACACACACACACACCCACACACACACACACACACACACACACACACACACACACACACACACACACACACGCACACACACACACACATACACACACACACACACACACACACACACACACACACACACACACACACACACACACACACACACACACACACACACACACACACACACACACACACACACACACACACACACACACACATGCACACACATGCACACATGCACACACACACACACACACACACACACACACACACACACACACACACACACACACACAAAAATCATACCTCTCAAATGTTCAAATTTTTGCAGAAAGTCCAGAGTTTTGCATTATTTTTGGTCTATTCATCATAAAATGTGTGGTTTTCTGCCAAATCACTGAGGATTAAAGTCACTAAATAATGACATACATTTGAGTTTCAGACTTCATATCCTTCAGAAAAATGCATTCTAGCAGATTTCCTGTTATTCTACCAATTTTCTAAGTTTATAAGAGCAATATTCAAAATCTCTTCTTAATTTGAGGCCTTTCTTCCCTCATTATTGTAGGCTTTGTTCAGATTGTTTGTGCTAAGAAGGTGAGAGGTATGCACACAAGCAGAGACATAGTTGGTCACCTGGTGCCCTTGACACTTCATGAGCACACACTCCAAGCTACTAAATACATTCAAAGTCACAATATCAGCCACCGCTTCTTAAATGAATGCTGGTACACATCTTAAGAATAGACAGAATACATTCTTAGTGAAAAGTATATGACACCCCATCAGAAATGCATTCTTAGTGAAAAGTATGTGACACCCCATCAGAAACTGTCGGATAGTACTTCCTAACAGCTTGCACTGAGGGTAGCTGCACCCCTTTGCCCCACCCTAGTTATGGCTGCATACAAACAAACTGTCACCTTAAGCTATGATGCTTGTGTACCTGTGAAACAAACAACTAATGTTAAGCCTCTGGCTTTCATCTGACATGCATCCTAAGCCACAAATATGAATCCAAAGGTTTATGTAGAAACATACTGTGTGTATGTGTATAAATACTCTACATGTATTTGCTTTTCAGAAGAGTGCTATATCTGCATGTATTCCCTGCATGGGAAATCTCTGTATGAATCTTGCACACTCTGTATTAGAAGCATTTTCTGTGTGTACTCTCTGCATGTATCCACACTTTTGTCAAAAGTACTCACTGTGCACATAATCTATATCCACATTCTATATATTTATGTACTCTTACAGAACCATTGTTATATGCATTCATTTGACTAGAAGGCTTGCTTTAATGACTGAGGTTTCTAGGAACTAAGTTTTTTTTTTTTCATTCTTTTAAAACTTTTTTTTTTTTTGCTATTCATGAAAATTTCAGAGACATGTTATAAGTGATTCAGAATCTTTTGTGCAATGATTGGACCACAAGGCCAAGAGTAAATTTATATAGATAGTTTAGAGTCACTAGTGAATCCATATATCCATATAAGGGTAGAACTTGTCTAGGCTTGTAAGGGTCCTAGGGCCATTAGCCTAGTAACTTCCTATGATCCTATGTTATTGGGATAATTAAAACAAAAAACATAAAACCAGCTACCATGGCTAAAACCATAAAACTCTTTATTAAATAAAAAGACAAGCACTTTTGAACAACGCATCCTTCCTCAAGTCAACATATAAATACATAAAGCCTCCATATTTAAAATAAAATAAACCAGTCAGTTCAATGAAATAGTTTATGCCCCTTCAGAGTGGGTTTTATAGGTACACATGCATCCAGCCCTGGTGTCTTATTGGATTGTAAAGTAGAAATCTAGTTCATTTCACCCATTTCTGTTCTAACTAAATCCCCACCCTGAAAAATCTCTCTCATTACTTGCAGAACAATAAACTTAGACGTCTGATCATTATCGCAATGTATATGTTTCACAAGTGAGTTAGTCAGTCTCTGAAAATGAATATCACTCACGTTGTAAATTATGTTATATACGTTGTCTATTGCTCTTGCCAACATAAAAACTTACACATTGTTGGCATTTTGCAAGATAAATAATGTTCGAGGTTCCACAGTTACATAGACACTTGGGGGAGTAAATTTTATCTGTAATAGGATGCTCAAATGTATTGTCAGAAGAAATGTACCTGCATGCAGTACAAGCTTGACAGGGAAAGGTACCTATTTCTTCTGATGAATCAAAAAAGTGATTCAGACTCTTTTGTGCAATGATTGGATCACAAGGCCAAGAGTAAATTTATATAGATAGTTTAGAGTTACTAGTGACTCCATATATCCATAGACATCATAGATATCTCCGTAGAACTTGGCTAGGCTTGTAAGGGCCCTAGGGCCATTAGCCTAGTAACTTCCTATGATCCTATGTTATTGGGATAAGGGAGAAAACTGGAGTGCCATGAGAAATACCATGTATGCATAGAAATAAATATCAGAGCTCAAGACCGAACCACTAGCCATAGTAACATAAAGCAGGTAACTACTAGGCCCCAGTGCTGCCCTCTGCACTATCACTGTTTATGAGAATTCTATATATTCTTCCAATGTCTATATGGGCTATTTCCTGGGGATATGCCTTATTTTCTCTAAAATCATCCTTACTTTCAAACTAATAAACTTCAGTTATTGTCCTGTGCAAAAAAATAAGCTAAAGTTAAATCATCCCCATAAAGTCAAAGTGGATATCTCCTTTAAACTCAGAGACAACTTTTTCTCAAGGCAATAACTGAAAATAATTTTACCATAACTGCTCAAGACAACTGGAACAGCTTCCTAGCAGAGATATGAAAACTGTCCCTTTACTCCTGATTTAGAAAAAAACTCATACTTCACCTAAAAGGCAGGTTTTTTTGAACTTGCTTCATTGATGAGATGGTGTTTCTCTCTCCTAGCACCAACACCAGTGCTAATGAAACTATAAAACAGTGTAGCTCTTTTTTTATAGTGGAAGTACCAGTCCCACTTATCATCCCTCTCTGTACATATGCATAAGTAATCTGATTGTAAACTTCAGAATATTAGTATATGTTTACTAATTTGCAATTTTCATCTGTAATATTTCTGTATGTTGATAAACTGGATATAGCCCAAAGTTTCTACAGTGTTTGGAATAGTTACAACCAGCTTATAAGGTGTTCACAGTGATCTTGATTGCTTCTTCAGAATCAGTATAACAATGCAAAAGTTTTAAATTTAATTTCACATGTTACTCACAATGCATTATTGTATCAATTGTATATTGCTGCGAACTTCCTCAGAGTTTTGCAGTGCTTTTGTATTGTTTCAAGTGGACCCAGCCCCATCCGTGCTAAGACAAAATATGTTCTTGATTTACTGCATTCACACTTACTTTATATGGGGATCACTAATGTTTTTTTTTCAGTATGCTGAAAGTATTTATTTAATTCTTTGACAAAATTATAATTTCTACATTTGTTGGCTTTTTCTAGTTCTGTTTGCCTCCAGATCACCTTGCAGAAGGGCAAATTAGCCAGGGACTTAGTTATTTGGTAGTTTTGTTTTTTTTTTTATCTGCACTTGACAGGTATTTTTGCTGTTCTTTTATGCTATGTTAAGAAATTCTAGGAGGGTCTATATTAGAACACCGAATGTTCAAAATTTTGAGTGTTCTAATATCAACCCACTGAAAATATCGAAGAAACAGAAAACCAAATTTTTTCCTAGGGAAAGAATTTGGTTGTCCGTTTCTGTTGCTTTGGTATTTTCAGCACTGTGGTGGAAAGTGATGGGTTCGGTTCAGGTAAGTGTGCGATTGTGTGGACGTGAGGGTTAGGGCGGGTTAGGTGAGTTAGGGTTAGGGTGCAGGTCAGATAAGTGTGCGATTGTGTGGACATGAGGGTTAGTGCAGGGTAGGTGAGTTAGGGTTAGGGCGCGGGTAAGGTGACTGTGTGATAGCGACAGACCTTAGGGTTAGGGTTTGGGTTAAGGTAAGTGGATAGTTAGTGGTGTATGTATAGTTTAGTGTAGGGTTAGGTGCAAGAGTTTAGGTGTATGTGTGTGGATTGCTGTTTGTTTGGTGTGCTTGTTTTGTGTGTATGTATTTTGGAACAGCATTTTTTTTCCCTAGGAAAAAATTAGCTCTTCTGTATGTCCGATGTTTTAAATTTTCGATTACTGGAGTTCGATATTAGAAGACTTAAAATTTTGAAAGTTCGGTGTTCTAATATAGACCTCTCTAGGATTATCCATCTTGTGGCAGAAGGAGTTTACTTGATCCCTCTGAGTTGGGAAGCACTCCAAGGAGCTCAAAGTGTAGTTATTTATTGGCTAGAGAGCATAGAAGTCAGTTTTCAAGCTTTTTTTTTTCTATGCTATAAATCAGGAGAGTTACAAGGCCCAACAAATTGGCCTTTAAATGCATTATGTTTAATGTGCCTGGGGCAACAGCTAGAATAGTCAAGATAGCTGTTTGAAAAGGTGGGTTTCCTGTAGATTTTGGACCCAAAGCAACCTTGTCAAGTGTCTTTAAAATAGTTACATCCAAGTAATCAATAGTGTCCATAGCATGCTCGCCTATAAAGGCCAAAAGTGGAGAAGTGTTATTGATGTAAGAAAGGAAACTAGGGTTCTTCTTTCAGCTTCTCCTAGTTAGGGGTCGCCACAGTGGAACTCCAGTCCACTAATGATTGGCAGTAGATTTTTACTGTGCTGAGGTGCCAGCTCAACACCCAACCTTCAGTGAAGGCATGCCCATTCTACATATGTCTTTCAAATGCCACTCGACCATGGGGAGAACATGCAGACTCCACACAGAAGGCACTCCAGCTGAGAATCGAACAGGAGAACCTCTTGCTGTGAGGCAACAATGCTACCGCTGCACCACCGCGGAGTGCAGTTGTTTATCACAATCCTTCCATAGAATAAACATGTCATCCAGGTATTGTAAATAAAAGTGCTAATGTTCCGTAAAAGAACTACCCAGGATTTTTCCCAACTATACAACACTAAATTTGCAAATATGGATGCACAATTTGCACCCATAGTTACCCTCTAAACTTGTCTGTAGTATTCACCCTCAAAAGCAATAAAGTTTTTTAATAAGATGATTTCCATCAATTCAGTGATAAAGTTAGCAGTCAGGCCATCCAAAAAGATTAAATCAGTAATGGCCTCATGAAACAATTCTAAACCAAGGTGGTGAGGTATGGATGTAAAAAATCAACAACATCCATTGTAGAAAAACTAGTGAAGTTGCTGAAAATTTCCTGCCAAATATTAGCCAGAAAGTTGTTAAGGCAGCTTGTATATCTCTAATTTTCATTAGTTTGAGAAGGAGGTAGACTCTGTAACCAAAATGTTTTATAAAGAGGCTATCCACTTGATATGTTAAAACATATTGGTTGCAAAGTTAAACAAAATTGGGGTACTAGATTTATGCCACTGCTCAAATAAGCCACTCCGAAACAACCAGGAAATGACATTGGGTCTGCTTGTTCCAACATTTTGCACATTTACTGGTTATCACTTAGAGTGGATTTGTGAAAAATACTAAAGATATTTTCATTAGAAACTGGAGAATTTTTAAGACCAATGACTCCATTTACAACACTTTGGGGATGACTCCTTTATTTGTGTTTAAAATGGGAAAAACATAAAGCAGTTATTTCAAAATCATCCTTTTACTTCTAAGAGAACACATGAGTACAAGAAAATGTCGTTCTTGTCATCAGTAGAGTCACATTTTAGAAAAAATGGAAGTACCAGTGGGGAAACCACCCAGAGAGAATAAAACTGGGTGATGGTAAATGTGCCAGTAAAGGAGTGATTCACATAGCCATATGTAAAAATGCTCTTGTCTTTATATATAGGGAAAACTGAGTGTCAGTTTCATTAAAGGATATACGAGCATCAATATGCCATTATTAAAGGAAACAGAAACAACTCTTTATGCACACATGCTCATAATTGTGACAACTTTACAATGTTTCTTTTTGGTATCATTGAAGTTGTGCCAGTGGACATTAGGGGAGGCTCCTGGGAAACTAGACTAGAAATGAGAAAACTGGTATGGCAATTAAAATTGAATGCCTCAAGTGAGAAGGGACTGAACAAACATATCTCACTTGTACCAGTTTTAAAGAATAGAGCTACTCAACTTTAATTAAAATATATATTTGTACACTGTTTTATTCTATTTAAATATTGTTTATTAAATGTATTCACTTTTTTCACTATTTACACAAGCAGTACGTGTATGTACTTTTTAAGATTATTTAATGTTTTATGGTTATTCTCTAACTATGATAGTTTTATTCCACATAATGTTTAACAATGATTTTTAAAGTAGTTGTTTCAAGAGTATTTCTTTTTTAACTACTGGATTCAACCAGTGTTTAACTTAATTAACTGATGGTAAGCATGTGACTTGGTATATTTAAATGGGACTTGGTGTAAAGTTATTTAAATGGGACTTGTATTTTCACTTAACAGTTCTGAAGAAGCCCTAAGTATACAGGACGAAAGCGCTAAACCATTTTTATTGTTTTGTTCTTGTAAATAAATTGCCTTAATTCATTTTATGTACTGTTTCTCATATGGCTGCATTTGGATTTATACTTACTTTACACCTACTTCAAAAGATTTTTTACTATGTTTTACTGTGTACCCATGGAACTCTATTCAGCAGACAGTCTGCAGTGACAGTCTTTCGGCATTACATGACCTATTGGATTAATACAGAGTTTTAAATTGTGGATGCAGTCATATGCTGTTACTTGGTTTGCTTGGTAGTTGTTTGCTGTTTAATCTGCACTTTAGAGCTACTTTTGCTATGCTTTTACATTAAGAAATTCCAGGATCATCCATCTTGTAACAGAAAGTGTTTAACAGGTCTCTCTAAATTGGGAAGCACTCCAGGGAGCTGAAAGTGTGATTGTTTATTGGCTAGAGGCATAGGAGTCAGTTTTCTTCTCCCTCTACTATAAATCAGGTAAGTTTCCATGGAGATGTCCACTGAGCAGTGGTAAGCAGTGCCCTGTATCGTACCAAACACCTAGACAGGAAAACGTCCCTATAAAGTTAGGATTAGGTCTTAAACCCAGTTAATCACTAAAGAAAATAACACAGCATGCGAGAGATGCAAATGCAACTTCATTGAAGGCAAAAATCTTGCATACAAATATGGTTGCCAAGAACACCTGAACTACATCCCTCACACATACCACTCATCACATACACAGATTGTCTTATGCTGAGGTGCTTAAAAGAAACTTTAAAATCTCAAAGGCCACCAAAGCCACCTAATGTCAATACTGCTCTTCAACAATCACTAAAATACACACAAAAACAAACACCAAACACCTCACAAATGCCTCCATCCAATGGTTCCCCAAGAAAAAAGCCCATAAGGCAAGTATACACTTTATCTAATACTCTTGCCACTGGGGACTTCTTTGCACAGATGTCCCACTCACCAGGTTAGACAAGGAGAACATAACAGTTAGTTGCCTACCTGGAGCCAGGATCCACAGTATCACGCACACACTCAAGTCACTGCACCCCAGGTACTGATATGATTCCATCCTAGTCCACGGAAGTGTAAATGACCTGAGACATACCTCACTGGACTATATGAAAATAGACATAATGAATTTCTTAGAATATGTGTCACACATAGGTATGAGCTTTGCATTGAGCAGCATTCTACTTTCACCAAGTATGATGCAACAGCGCAAACATAAAATTATTAATTTTAATAATTGGCTTAGTTTTTGGTGTCACTCCAGGGGGATCCAATATCTGTCAGCATGGGAGAGCAGGGTCAACAGACCACACTGCTTTGCCAAGAATGGGCTGCATCTATTCCCCTAGGCTTTTGGATATCGGCTAAAATTTCTACCCCCTTTTTAAGCAATGCCAAAAATAAAAAACTGCCAACATAGTGAAAAAGTCTGCAAGCAACCTTATGGTGATACTGTTCAATACTATGAGCCTAGACAAAAAAAAAAAAAAAAAAAAAAAACTCTACATGCTTCAAGCTCTCCTCATTCTGGAGAATGAAGACATCTGTGCCATGGCTGAGACTTGGTTTAAAGCCATAGAAAGTACTCAAGCAGTGCAAGGCTACAGTGACTTACACACATTTAGACCTACACCAGCACAGACTAGGGGCAAAGATGGAGGTGTCTTGATCTACATTAGCAAAAAGCATACCTTCAGGTTGGTTAAACAGGATGATACCATGGAGTTCATCCACATGCAAGTCACCTTAGGTAAAGTCCCTCACCATATCATGGCTATCTACAGGTCACCATCTATGCCGCTAGAGTTTCACGACTTTTATCTAAACCTACTAGAGGTGCTCACCTTCCAAAAAAACACCCTATTCATGGGTGACTTCAACTACCCCTTTATAGTCTGGGAAACTTATACTGCCTAAAATGTACAGGCACAATGCTTCCTGGACTTTATTAACACAAACACCTTGGAATAGATAGTGTATGCTCCAATCAGATCAAACATATGGATCTGGTACCCACCAACATGGGAGAGTGTTGTGAATACACCCTCCCCTCAGTGTAGCATTGCATCACGAAATTATTGCTTTTGAAGTAAAATCAACCCTGAAAACCCAGCTTAACCAGTAACAGTTAAGAATTATTCTAAGGTAAACTACATCCTAGTAAGTGACAGTTTGTAAAAATTCAAGGTTCTGCCTAACCCCAAAACCACAACTACCTATGCAGAACTATTCATTGTCCCAATACCAACATACTGCATAGAGGCTACCACACCTAACAAAATCCAAAACAAACACTAAGAACAGACTTCATTTGTGGAATCCTCACCTAAACAAGTTATATAATAAAGGGAAAAAAACTCATAGCAAAAATCAGGAAGAGCAACTCTCATAAAGACATGTTGTCTCTTATACAACTAAACAAGAAACTAAGAGGTCTAACTAAGTCCATCAAGGCCAACTACAAGTTCAAGATAGCTTTGTAGGCTAAGGACAATCACAAGGCCTTCTTGAGGTATATCCAGAGCCTTAAAAGTAATGCACAGCAGAGTGCTGAATTGGTGCTGAATGATACTACCATCACAGATCAGGGTGACATAGCAAATATGCTAGCTGACACATTCAGCTCAAACTTCACCACCTCCCCCAGTACCTCCAGGTAAAATCCTCTCCAACATACTTACCCCAACTATTAACACAGACCAGGTGCTGGCATCACTCGCTAAGCCAAGAACACTGTCTCTGTGGGTCCTAACAACATCTCCAGTTGCCTCCAGAACAATCTAAAACATGACCTGTCAGGATCACTTGAGGCAGTCTTCAACTACAGCCTCAAAACAGGCTACATTCCAAGTGAATGGAGGACCACAACAGTCATTCTCCTCCAGAAGGGCAGATCATCAACCACCTCAGGGAAAGTACAGTTGTGTAAATAAACTTATAACAGTAGATGTTTGAATGATCACTGCTGCAGTAGTCTTAGCTATACAGCTTATATCCTGCCAAGGACATCACAGTCGACTAGCCCCCCAAAGCTTCAGGGTACCTTCCAAGCATCCAAACTGTCAGGCTTCTCGAGATGAGCTGAGTAAAAGACAAGTTTGGGCACCACGTCTTTCAGAGCTTTCCTGCCAATGGAGAGAGGCAGGCTGAGTCCTGTAAGGACAATGTTAGGAAGATCAAAAATAAATAACCCCATCCTGGTATAAACAAAACACCAAAAAACAAGGGGGGCGAGGGGAGAAAGGGAGCAGCTACTGCAGCAGTGATCATTCAGACATCTACTATTATGGTAGGTTTACTTACACAACTGTACTATGATCATTATATTGATCACTGCTGCAGTAGTTATAGCTACAGGTTACTACATTTGAGAGGTGGAAGGAGAAGAGACGAGGAGCCCCTGGAAAATAATCCTTTCAAAGCCTGCTCAAGACCTAGAAAAGGAATCAAACTTATAGTGCTTTGTAAAAGTATGTACAGAGGACAAGGTTGCAGCTTCTAGTATACCTCTAGAATCCAACCCTTTCCAAAAAGCTACAGATGAAGCCAAGGCCCTGGTTGAGTGGGCCTTAACCCTACTTGGACTAGTTTTGTTGTGGTGAGTATAAAAAAGGTAATTGCCTTAGACAATCATTTAAAAATAGTCTGTTTTGACATAGTTGTCCCTTCTTCTTACCTACACAAGAAATGAACATCTGATCTGAAGATCTAAAAGATTTTGTGCTGTCAAGATAGTACATGAGTTGTCTGTATACATCCAAGGTATAAAGTATACTTTCACCCTCATTTCCGGTTCAGGACAAAATGGGGATGTGCATAGTTTGGCTTAATGTAAATTCAGGTACCACTTTAGGCATAAAACAAGGATTCTTTCTCAAAGAAACCATGTGTCTGTGGAAAAAGATATAGGGTTGACTCACTATACCAGCTTGCAACTCAGATACCCTTCTTGCTGAGATCAGAGCAATCAGTAAAACTGCTTTCCTTGTTAAGAACCTCAAATCAATCAAGTTAGCTGGTTCAAATGGAAGCAAGTGTTAGTTTCACTAACATAAAATTAAGATCCCAAGCAGGGGCCACCAGTTTTCTTGGAGGTGTCTTATGCAAAACCCCTTTTCAAAAACATTTTAACATGAATCCATTAAAAGAGGAAGATCCATAGGCAAACATGCTGATATGGCCTATAAATCAGTCTTGACAGAGAAGTAAGAAAGACCATAGTATAGTAACTCACACAAATTTTGTAAAACCTGAGAACAGCTATCCCTTAATGGGTGCTGGTTATGTTGTTGGCACCAACAAGAAGACCTTTTCCATTTGTTACTGTATGATTTTCCAGTAGCAGGCTTTCTGCCACCATTAGTACTTGTTGCACATCCTCAGTAAACAGGTGCCTAAATGGAATTAAGACCCTAACATCCAAGCAGACAGTTGAAGTTGATTGGTGTTTGGGTGTATCAAACAGCCCTCTTCTTGTGTGAGTTAATCTAGTGTGTGAGGAAGCATGGTGGTAATTGCCACTGGCCATTTCCAAAAGAAGGGAGAACCACAGTTGCCTGGACCAGAAGGGAGTCACCACAATGATCTTGAGGGATTCCTTCTGAATCTTTAGAAGTACCCTGATTATTACTGGAAAGGGTGAAAAAGCATACAGGAATATTCCTGCCCAAGAAAAAGAAAAGGCATCTGTCTTCCAGACCTTCTTGCATGGAATCCTGGAGCAGAATCTTGCCAGCTGATTGTTGAGAGAAGACGCAAACAGGTCTACTTGAGGAACTCCCCACAGATGGATCAAATGTTGGAAAACCCCCTGATCTAGTTTCCATTCATGGGTATCTGCTCTTTTCCTGCTAAACTTGTCTGACACACAGTTTTGCTCTGGCGTATGTAGGATGCCTGTACAATAAGACTGTATGGTGAAGTTATATCCCTAGCTAACATGGCTAGTCTGCAGAGGAGATACAACCTGGTTCTCCTTTGTTAGTTGATGCACCACATCAACATGACTGTGGTATTGTCTGTAACAATGTGAAGAGGTCCTGAGGACCAAAGATGATTCAGAGGGTTGAGTGCCTTGATCAAGACAAGCATATTTTATATTTGTATGCTTGCGTCTGTCCTTGGTGTCCTACACACCTTACACTTTTATCCCTCCTGAAACTGTCTCCCAAGCAAATGTCTGTGGTGTCTTTGGTGAATGACTGCTTTGGAACAGGGAGAAAGAAAGTGAATTTAGGGATTTCTGTTGTCTCCACCAAGTGATTATCTGACAAACTCCAGCACTGGGATCTGAAAAGACAAGTGACATTGGTTCTGGAAACAAAAGGATTTCAGATACCACTGAATCTTTCTCAGTGGAGTCTTGTCAGATGTAGCATGAGAATCATAGAAGACATGAGACTCCAATTCCTGAGGTATTCCCTGGTAGTGACCAAAGCCTGAGTCAAAAATCCTCAAAATAGATCTAGATTTAGATATATTCTTTTCCTGTGGAGGAAAAGCTCTTTGAACTGTGGTGTTTAGTTGACATCCCAGAAACACAATTCTGTGAGAAGGTATCGAGAAAGAGTTTTGAATGTTCTCTTGGAATCCCAGCTTCTGTGAGAGATCTCAATCCCAAGTGAGAGATTCCTGACACTTTGAAAGAGACTCTACAATGATAAGCACATTGTTTAAATATGGAAAAATGGATACCATGCACCCTGCAAGAACTATAACTGGAGCCAGACACTTTGTGAACACTCTTGGTGCAGTGAATAGTCTGAAGGGTAAAACAGAGAAGTGATAAGGTGACCCTGATTCTCAAAACTTGAAGAGCCCCCTGAAGTCTGGATGAATTGGAGTATAATGATATGGTTCTAGGTCATAAGATCGACAGCCACTTTCACCGACAACAGAAACATCGACACCACATTATCGACAAACCAGAAACACGACACCTCACATGCCCGACAAACAAGTAACCGACGGTCCACAAACACGAAACCCCATACAATGCACACGCCACAATAACAACAATCAACTAACAAAACACATCCCCTTATCCAAAAACCACACACAGAACACAAGCACACCAAAATCCTCACAAACCCACACTAAACCTCACACACACAACTATGTACAACCCTAACCCAAACCCTTACCCTAAGGTGCGTCACTATCGCACACTCAGCTAACCAGCCTAACCCTAACTCACTTAACCCACCCCTAACCCAAAAATACCACTACCGCACACTTACATAACCCGCGCCCTAACCCTAACTCACTTAACCGCCCCTAACCCAAAACTGCCACTACCGCACTTACCTAACCCAATACCACTACCGCACACTTACCTAACCCGCGCCCTAACCCTAACTCACTTAACCCACCCCTATCCCCACAGACTGTCACTATCCACACTTACCTTATTCGCACCCTAACGTCCGTCACCACCGCATACTCACACAGCCTTCTTTCCAACTCACTATCCCTGGCGTCGGCGTGTTCATCCGTAGCGTCGGTCTTCCGAGTGTCGATCATCTGGTGCCTGCTAATCCGTTGTCGGTTATATCGGCTGTCGATCTTCTAACCTAGACCCAATGATATGCAAATGTTATATATAGTGTTACCAGGAAAACTGAATGAGGAAGAAAAGGTAACAGGTTGTGAAGTGACACCATTTTGAGTTTAGGCACTATCACAAACAGCTTTAGGAAAGAAAAAAAGATCCAGAACTGGTCTCCAAGCATTTTTTCCTTGTCCCTCAAAACATCCTTGAATAAACCCCTTTCCCACTTGTGAAGAGGGAACCTGTTCTATAACTCCCTAGAACAGCATGTAATGAAGGACAGGTGGAAACAAAAGAATCTAGTCTAGAAGATGAGGACTTACCCCCTGGAAAGGAGGAATTTCCTCCCACTGCCATCTGTAATTTTGTTGAATGATCTTCAGAACCCATTTGTCTGAAATTATTTGTTGCCAAAAAGAAAAGTGGAGGTTCAGACTTTCTGGAAGAAAAAAGGGGCTGGGACATGGGAGCAAAGCCTCTTAAATAGCATTTTGACTTATTGGACTGTCTTGGTTTTGGGAGTTTCTAGAATTCATATTGGAACCCCATGCCATTTCTTCATAAATGTCTGTTTACCCGCATTTTGTTCAGATTGCTTATTTTGTTTCTTAGCAAAACTGAATGAGGAGTTAAAGAATCACTTGGAAAATCTGGAAAAAGAGGGCTGAAAAATTACCTGAGGTTACGTGTATCAGTTTACCAGAATCATACACTTTTTCCCATACTTATCAATAATCTTCCCCATCCTTATCAGAAATAGTAGAATCAAGCGTTTAACAGAAGAAAGATTAACTAAAGCTATAGCTGTCGGGTCGGGTTTGGGGGGAATGTACAAAACTTAAAAGACTGAGGAACATTATACATCCTATCTGTCTGTTTAGGGGTAGCTGGCGGACTATAAGGAAAATGGCAGGCAGTAACACACACAGTTTCCATTCCTGACTGAACTGGAGGAATGGGTGCAGGTTCTGGAAATTCCTTCTGTAACACCTCATACTATTTTCTTAGAGAGTGAGAAACCTCGGTTTTCTCTCCACTGAAAATGCTGGCACATTCTAGAAATTGTTTCAGGGAAAGAGAACCCCCCACACAGAGAGTCAGAAACTAAGCTCTCTTCTGAGTCTAAATCAGAAATCTGAGGAGAAAACCCTGTGTCTGTCCCTTCATCCTCCTGTCTAGGTTCAGAATCCTGAATCTATCAAGAATGGAGGAATCCATCTTTCTCTTACCAGAACCTACTTTACAAGGAGGTTCAATAACCTGAATTAAACCATGAACCAGACCCAGTAAACTACTCCTGTTTAAAGAAATTTGAGGATAAGTAGATGCATGTTTAGTTTTCTGTTTCTTTTTGAAAGGAAAAATGGGACCAACAGTGTTATTAATGGCAGCAGCAGCTTCCCCAGGGATGGGCACAACATTATGACAAAACAGGGAAGCTTTCCCTGCTCCCTCTCCCAGGAATAACAAGCATGGCTCTCCCTTACCCACTGAGGGGACCCCAACAGCTGCAGAGGATGTGGGTAACCCTGGGTCCATAATGGCTGTAGGTGCTACACCAGAGGTAAAAGATGAATTGTGTGATGTACAACCAATGGCCACAGCAGAGTCACCCACCTGCGGCTGAGGCAAATTGTTAGCCTGCTGTGATGGCATAGGCTGTTTGTTAACTTTTTCTTTTTGTGTCTAGAAGAAGGGCTGACCATGTGGCCAACAGATTGCTCCATGGTCAAGCTGAAAACAGCGCCTCTTTCCAACTGAAAATAAACAATAAGTGCTGGTTAAAGCCAAAACCCACTTTTTCCAAAGACAAACACAATGAAAAAGCACTTTAAAACATTTTGCCAGGCCCACAAACTAAAATAAACACAATTTTTCCACAAAAATGGCTTTCAGTAACTTTAAACAGCTTTTAAACTGACAGAAAAGAGATCTCCAGTTTAAAACTACAGTACAGTCTCATGACAGTCCATTAAAAGGCTCTGTATTAGATCACTGAAAAAAGCGAATGGTGATTAATCGACCCTATGTAAGCGAAAGCTTACAATTTCAAACTGTCAGAACAGCGATTTTTTTCCTAGGGAAAAAAATCGCTGTTCTAACAAAAAAAAAACATATTTTAACCATTACATTAAGTGGGGGGGTTTGCTCCCCACACCCCCCTACTTAAATATACCAACTCTGAGACCGCACTACAGTGCCAAAAATGACAAAGTAACAAAGTGGCCAAGCAAATTCTTTCCCAAGGAAAGAATTCACTTAAAAGCCGCTTCGATATTTTGCCATTTCAGGCTTTTGAGTTCGACCAAGATGCATTCAAAAGAATGCGTCTTCGGTCTTCTAATAGGGAACCCATTAAAACACAAGCTCTTAGATTTAAAATAACTTTACTGAAGACCACTGTATCAGTAATAAACAAAATTATTAAGTGGATTTTTTTCCCCCAGTGGGAACGTATCTGCCCAGCAAAGGAACAGCACAATCTGACTGCCGATCCTCAAAAGCCTCAGAGGAGCATCATTTTCAATAGCAGTGAAGGTCTGAAGGGCTTGGCACCTAAACTTGTCTTTTAGTCAGCGCAGCTTGAGCTGCCTGACAGCTTAAGTGTGTGGAAGGTGCCCTGAAGCTTTGGAAGTTGGCTGGCTATTATATTCTTGGCAGGGTATGACCCATATAACTAAGGCTACTGCAGCAGTGATCAATATGATGAACCTCTATAGACTCATAAATCTAATGAGTTTATTATGCCAAGCCATGGAATGTATTATCATGGAAATGATAAATAAGAACACTGACAACCTACAGATACTGGAACCACCCCACTCTGGCATTATTAAGGGAAGACTGTACCTACTTAATCTGGTAGATTTCTTTGAGAGAGTCACCAAGGCAATGGATGGATGCAAAACAGTGCATACTGCGTATCTTGATCTGGCCAAGGCATTCAGTATAATACTCCACTCAGGCATTGTTGACAAGCTCTCTGAGCTAGGCATAAATTCCTACACAACTCACTAGATTGCCAGTAGGCTCACAGAGAGGACCCAGGAAGTCAGGATTGTTGAGACCACCTCCACCAAGTGACTTGCCACCAGTGAAGTACCCCAGGATCTGTGCTGGGCCCACTCCTGTTTGACATCTACTTCTTGGAAGTCAATGTTAACATTTAATGCCTCTGTCTCAACAGGTTTACAGATGACTTGTAATTTGGGAGCTATTATAGATTCCCCCAAGACAATAACACCTTGCAAGAGGGTTTAACAGAAACAAATGACAAGTGTCAAGGCCATGACCTAACTCAATGTGCAAAAAATCAATTATAATGCCCTTTGAAAAACTGTCAACCAAGTTAATTACTCCATCGATAAAACACCCCCAAGAGTTGACCCAGTAATAAGGAATCTAGGAACATATGTACACAGCAATCTGACCTTTGACCAACACATAGCTAAGATACTAAGAAAATCATTCTATGTTGCCCAACTTTAGTAAAGGTATTGCATCCAGGTCCAAGACAGTTATAGTACCACTCTACTCAGCCCTTATCAGACCCATCATAAAAGTACAATGCCCCCTTTAGCATGTACCTAACCAGGCACTTGCAACAGCTAGCATGCCTTCAAAGGTTCCTCACCAGGAGAATCCAGGTTATAAGTACCCTGCCCAGCAATGAACACCTAAATGCAATGTTTCTGTATTCAGTCTCCTACATGCTGCTGGGAGGGGATCTTTGCCTGGCTTTGAAGGCTTTCTCAGACCCAACCCTGATGGGTCTGTTGCACATGCACAAAACAAACAGCAATAGAAACACTAGATTCAGGTATCTCAACTTTGCTTGTGACATAAGCAGAATGTACTTGAGAAACAGATATGCATCCCAAAGGATCCCTGCATTATGGAATAGACTCCTCATCCATGTAAAACAGAGTTTATTCCTGATGCTATTCAAGTGAAGCCTTGACAATTAGATGGGAAATTGTAAATTTAACCCTGGTCTAACCCCCATATCCATTATAGACAGAGGCCGTCAAAAAGAAAAACATTATCCTAACACCCTTATACAAATCCTTGAGTTACTTCCCTACTAATATGCCCCTCCCCCCCATATAGATGCCCATGATACTTAAGATCCAAATGGGTTGGCGTGTGCAGCTAGGCTTGTATGGAGCCTAGTGGTCATTTGCCTAGTAATAACCAATGAGTCTATAAACCTAAAGTCCTTGGTGTAAAAGCTTACTATTGTTTTTCTGTTGCCTTTGTGCCTTGGTCATAGCTAAAAATTGTATTTAATTATTTATTTTTTATTTTATATTTGATGGCAGGGAAAGTCCGACTGGATGCAGGTCCATTTTCAGCGGAGGCCCGGGGAGATAAGCCCCACATAAAAAAACAAAAGTGACAATACATTTACATACTATTATACATAAAGGAACATATTTAAAATTTTTACATAGGTGAGTAGAACAAATGTCTTCAGAATAATCATTGTATGGAAGAATAATTTATTTAAAAAAAACTTGTATGGTAAGGAATAAGTAGTTAATGGATAAGAGGTGAAGGCTCTGCAAAAATGATTATAGTACTGGAAGGAAAGTGAATTAATCTGGTGGGTCACATGGGCATAGCCAATTGTTAGAGTAGTGGGTGTTGAGTAGTTTCTTGAATAATGAAACAGAGCTGGTAGAAGTTATGTGTTTTGGGAGTGAGTTCCAGATTTTAGCTATTGTACAGCCAAAGAGAGCTTTGCCTGCTTCATTCTTATGTTTAATGACAGTTATGAGCTTTTGGTCAGTAGACCTTAAGGGATGGGTAGTAGTGTAGGGCTGTATTAGATTTTGTAAAGCTGGGGTTTTGTCAGGGTGGTAGTACAGTTTGTGGGCTGTGAAGAGTTGTGTAGTAAGTAGTTGTTGGGGCAACTCAAGCCAATTGAGCTGTTTGAGGGAGAGACAGTGATGGGATCTATTTGAGGCGCCAGTGGCAAATTTAGCGATCTTAAAAACTTTAAAACACAAATGGAACACTGGAACAAAAAACCACAGGAACCAGTCCGAAAAACCACTCCAAGACAAATAAACTTTAGCGCTTTCATCCACTTTAATGACGTGAACTTCATCATTAATAACAGACAATTTCCTATCCCTCGTTTAATCACTTCACTTAGACCAGGGAAGGTATCAGCTCCAAACAGAAGCGGCCATAAAGCTTCCTTCTGCTCTAATTTGTTGTTTGTGTCCCCTATAAATATTCCCTTATCTATATAATCCAGAACAAAAAATTCTTCCCTGGTCTAAATGAAGTGATCAACATAAAGTGTTTTTTAGTTTATAGATAATTATTTATAGTTATATTTATTATATAAGTTTCAATATTTATTTTATTATATAATATATTATGTATTTTCACATATACATGAATTTTTTTATATACATTTCATTAGAATTGATTAATTATTTTGAATTATAAAAACATTGTACAACTAGATGTTATTATCAAATAAACTAAGAATATGATGATTGATTCATTATATATTTTTTAGTAAATTATGAAGGTTACATCACTTCCTGTCATTGAGTATTTAAACGAGGGATAGGAAATTGTCTGTTATTTCTGATGAAGTTCACGTCATTAAAGTGGATGAAAGCGCTAAAGTTTATTTGTCTTGGAGTGGTTTTTCGGACTGGTTCCTATGGTTTTTTGTTCCAAATTTAGCGATCTTGTTATAGCAAGATACCATTTTGTTTTGATCACTCTGGCGAAGGTTAGTCAGGATTGGGGAGGTGTACAGTAGGGTGGATAACAGGTGAGTTCTTGTGACAGCGGCTTTGGTATAGTTGGTCATGAATTGCCTGTTCCTATACAGGAGACCCAGTTTTTTGTTTACTTTTTTGATTGTTTGAGCATATTGCACTATAGAGGCAGAGGGAGAGGAAGTTGATATCTGATTGTATATATAGAGAATAGTAGAGACCCAAGTATTGATCCTTGTGGAACTCCTATCGTTACAGGCAGAAGGGGGGATAGCTGGTCCTGCCAAAGCACTGCTTGTTGATGGTCAGATAGATAGTTCTTAAACCATGCTATGGTGATGGGGTTTATGTTAAGGGTAGATAGAGTGTTAAGTAGTATGCTATGGTTGACAATATCAAAGGCTTTAGATAAGTCTAAGAATACAGAAGATACAAAAAGACCGTTGTTTCTGTAGGAGTTAACTATATTGGTGTAAGAGGGTAGGGCTGTTGTGGTGCTACGGGAAGGCCGAAAATCATGTTGGGATGTTGTTATAAGGCTATTATTTAGGAGGTTTTGCATTAGCTGGGAATGTACTACTCTTTCTAAAATTTTTGATAAAGGTGAGAAAATTGCAATCGGTCGGTAGTTGGTCAGTTCAAGGGAGTTGCTGCCTTTGTGGAGTGGAATAATATGAGATATTTTCCACAGGTTAGGTATTTTACATTCAGACATGGATCTGTTTATGAGGATAGACACAGGGTAGGATATGGATTCAGCTGATAGCTGAAGGAAGTCAGCTGTAAGTTTGTCAGCAGATAGGTAGGTTTTAATTTTTGGAGGAGTTTAGTAATAAGTTGAGTGGGTGCTGGAAATAAGAAGAAGCTAGAGAGAGACTGTTTTGTAGTAGGGGTAGTGGGGGTTGGAGAAAGGATGGTGCCGGTAGTGCTATTTAGGGTGTTAGAAAGGGCTTGTACTGTTTCAGTAAAGAATTTGTTGAATTGTGTGGGAGTGTTCTCATTGTTGGTTGGTAATATAGGTGTGGGAGTGTCAGTTTGACCTGGGTGCAGTAGTCTATTTATTGAGGCCCAGAATTTCTAGGGGTTATTAGTGTGTGTTTCTTTTAAGGTTTTGTAGTATTTGGCTTTATCAAGTTTAATGAGTTGTTTGGTCTTATTACGGAGTGCAGAGTAGTTTTGTTTTGCAGTAGTGGTTCTTAGTTTATGATACTGAGCCCAGGCTCTGTCTCTATCTTTCATTATGGCTTTAGTCTCTTTTGTTAACCAGGGGGCATAGTTTGTTTTAAGTCTGATGGTTCGGCCTGGTGCATGATGGCTCAGGACATTGAGAAAGGTGGAGTTAAAGTAATCAACTGCTTCATCTAGAGGTAGTTGCTTTAGGGGGGACCAATTACAGTTTTTTAGTTCGTTGTTTAGGTCCTTAGCTTTGAAGTTCTTTTTGTTTTGAACTATTCTAAGGGTGGATTGCTTGCAATGGTGGGATTTATTCCAAATAAGATATGTAGGTTGGTGGTCGCTCAAGCTGTCTGGTAGGCAGCCTGATTGGTGTGCGACAGAGGAGTTAGACAGAAGTATCCAGTCTAAGATGGAATGACGATTAGATTTTTGTGCAAACCCATGAAGATTAATATGGGTAGAGGGGTTGTATTTGGTACAGCTGGACTAGTCAATGTTAAAGTCTCTAAGGATTATGGTCTCCTGTGGGTGAGAGATAGCCATCCAGGATAAAAGGTCCTCCATAGTGGTAATGTTGTTTCCTGGTGGAATGTAGAAACCCACTACAACTATATGTTTGTTAGAATTTATTTTTAATTTAGCAATAATCCGTTCGGTATGATTAACTTCTTGGGGGCTGTAATTAACTTGTTCCAATATGAGATGATTTTGATACATTATGGCTACACCTCCTCCTTTTTTTCCTATCCTATCCTTCCGTATAATGTTATAGCCAGGGAGAGTAATTTCATTATCATGATGTTCTGGTTTAAGCCAGATTTCTGTTAGTATGGCTAAATCAGGTTTATAAAAGGCAAAAAGGGCATGGAGGTCTTGAACTTTGCTGAGTATACTTCTAACATTGATGTTTAAAAATAGAAGTGAAGGGTTAGATGTATTGTTGAGAGGATTTGGTTGGTTTAGGTTTGGATGGGGAGAACAGGTGGGTCCTGGGTTAGGATGTATATCACCACAGCAAGTGAGTTTTTGGGTTAGAATTAGGTAGAGCTTAAGTAGTTTTTGAAGTATTTTATTTTGTTTTTGGGATGAGCAGGGGTTAATTTTGCTGATTGTTTTATTATTTATGTAGGAGTATCGAAGGATTGGGGCAAGATCATGTGAGGATAGTGGAAAATGTCGAAGTTTTAGTGAATTGTCTATAGTGTTAGTTTGCCACTGAGTTGGGCTAGTGGGATTAAGTTGTGTGTGGTAGGATGTGAGTATATAAAATAAAAGAAGGACAAGAATAGTTACTATGTGGAGTGCTACTTTTAAGTGTAGGATGGACATTGTGATTGATTGTTCTTCGTATTTTATATTACCTTAGTGATAGGAGGGGAAGGGTGTGTTAACACTACGGTGCAGTTAGAATAAGTTTGGGATAAGGGTGTGTCATAGTATATTTAAGTGGGAAATTATTGGTGTGACCTGAGTGGTGGAGTGGATGTGTCGGTTTTGGTGGGAGGGGTTTAGCAGGTATAAGTTTAACTGCACTGGGGGTGGGTGGTAATGGGGGTAGGGTAGAGGAACGGAGTGAGCCTGCAGGGCGAATGTAGCGGGAAGAGCTAGGCCAAGGAGATAGAGAGCAAGGTAAGGGAAAAAACAATCAGTCAATGCGAAGAAAGTGAGACAGTGATAGGCATAAGATAAGTGGGAAAAAAAGTAAATTTAGTTAGAGAAAAGTGTAGAAAAAAGTTCTGAAAATGACATAGAGTAAGGTATGCTGTGAGCCACTGAAGAGTTGACTCTGGGACACTATACATGATGGATAACAACTAAATAGAATTTTAACTTTGTAATTGTAGCAAAAACCAGGTTGAGCAAGGTTGGGCAAAGAAGATTTCAGAGAGGGTTATATCTTTTGTAATGTATCTAGTCTAGTAGGGCTAAGTGAGGAATACACGGGCGACAGGGTAGTTAGGTGGGTTTGGTAGCTAAAATGTGAAAAGTGGGATAGCACTGCCACCTAGTGGCCAAATCTTACAACAGCACTGTGGTGGACCCGGAGAGTAGCATAAAAAAGGAAAGAACAGAAATGGGGGCCAATGTGGAGAAGGGGATCTAGTTGGAAGAGGCTGCTAGAGAACATGTGGCTGAGCTCTGTACTGGGGCAGTACTGCTAAAAACAATTATAGTTCAGATACATACACTAAACAGTTCTGAAGGGAGGTTGATGAGTTTAAGGTTAGATTGCTCTCTTTGGTGATCTTTTCTTAAAAAGTTGATGTAGCAGGGATCCTTGTAGCTATATCCAGGGCAAGATATTCAACACAATGGTGTTGGTCAAAAATTCAGTCCACCTACTTGGTTAACAAAAATACAATAAAAAAAATAAAATGATTGATTAGCTACAGTAAACTGTCTGAGCATATTGGATTTACCCTTGTCCTAGTCATCAGTGTTGTAGCTGAAAAGGATCTGAAAAGGATCTCTTCACTTACCTAGTTAAAAATAGATACAGAAATAAATACAAAAATTCAAATGGATTTTATATGCACATGCATCTTTTGTGTAGATGTGCAGTCTCTGTGTGTGCATTCTCTGTGCATGTATTCTGTATCCATGTGTGCAGCTTGCACTTTTGGTGTAGGAGCACAATGTGAGCAAATGCATTCTCTGTATATACATTCAATGTGTAGAGACATTCAGCAAGTCACTGTGCATGCATTCTTATTGATGTACTCTCTGTCTGAAAGTATACAGTCCCTCTATAAAAGAATGCTTTATGTGCACATATTCTTTGCATGCTCACACTTGGGATGTATATATATTTAATTGTACTATGTGCAGAAACACACTCTGTGTTCATACATTCTCTATATGCACTCTTTTTGAACATGCATTTCCTGAGGCACTGTGCGTGCATTTCATTGTGAGTGCATTCACTGTATGAATGGACACACTCTCTGTACTGAAGCATTCTCTGTGTGCATACATTCTCTACATATGTACCGCTTGTATATACGACTGAGTTCCCTGTGTAGAAACCTTCTTTCTGTGCATAGATTGTCTTCATGTACTCTTTCTGTCTGTCTATCTGTCTGTCTGTATGCCCACATGTAGAAACATTTTATGTATATGTAGTCACTGTACACATGTATTTACTGCATCTCTCAATGCATTATCTGCATGCATGCATGAATGCACTTGATGTACATAAGTTTTCTCTCTCAATATGCATGCTCTTTACATGCACGTGTTCATGCAGTTTTCATCTGTTCTACAGTACTGTGCATGATTTAACAGGGACACTGGTTTATAGGTTAATAAAGAACCAATGTTTGTCTCATTATCCTGTGTATAATACTGATGGGAAACAGTTTACCTATGGAAATCTGAACGTGGGAGCAACTTGTTTTGGAGTTCCTCTAATCTTGCCTTCATAGATCATTTTGGCACATAAGGAAACTCTATAATTTTTAATGGACTTTTTTGTTAGTCTTGTTGTTAGGGAAGGTTAGGGAAGGTTATAAAAGGTATTTTAATGCTTTATGTCATTTACCAAAACAATAATTAAAAGACTCTGGCACTTTCAGATTTCACAGATCAACAGATAAAGACCATTTGAAGCTGGTAGGGCAGTAGCAGGGACCTGTGACCAGCTCTTTTAGCTCCACTGTAGCATTACAATACATCTCTGATTTAACTGAAAATAACATGAAGTGACAAGTGCATGGCTTAAACTCAATCATATGGGGTAAATATTAGGTGAGAACGGGGCCTTGTTACTTCACTAAGCTTCCTGTAGTCTTTTCCCTCAGTAGTCCTGCTGGAGACCCCAACCTCCAAAGTACAGTCTGAGTGCACCTGGATAAAAAAAATAAGGGGTTGGGGCTTTTCAGATTAGGCCACTTCAGTGGCATCAGACACTCTTGGCAGGAGGTGATACTGGTTTAAAATTTTGATGGCAGACATTGGTTGAAAAAAAAGTTTCATGCAAAAAAGAAAGAAAATGCTGAAAAGCATATTTGTTTCATAAAACAGCTGTGATTAGCAGTTTAGAAACAAAGCTTCTTTGCATTTACAGAGCTAAAAGCAAGATAGAAGTGTTCCATTGTAAATGAGCTCTGACATTCCATATGAAATCCAGAAATAATGCCAAAATGCAGAGGAGGTTTTGAGTAAATTAATCAATATAATAAAATGTTTTAGGAGCATCCCTTCAGCTTTCTTTTATACCACATTCCTCTTCATGCCCACTTGATGCTATGGCAACCTTCTCACGTGTTATTACGATAGCACCATGCTACTGAGAACAGTGAATCACTTATAATATGTCTCTGAAATTTTCAAGAATAGCAAAAAAAAAAAAGTTTGAAAGAATGAAATGAAATATCAAATAAATGTCTTAAGTCACAAAGACTTCATGGTTCATGTTAGAGTAAAGACTAGACTCAAAACCAACGCAGAGGAGAAATTACAAAGGCATATTCATAAACAGGACTTAAGACATCCATAAATGTGCAGTGCAGCGCTGTAGTTGACGTTTCCTGCATGTCATCTGGCTCATTCATTGAAGAAGATCTTGAAAAAATGAGCAGAAACACTTGCTGTGCATGGTGGAGAACTGGCTTTGTCCATGGTATGACTTCCACTTACAGAGACACAGGCCTGTTGTCTAAAACCATAGATCCCTACCACCTCAATCCCTGATTACATGCAGGTCAAGTTTCTGATAACCATTTGTAAGCATTAGTCTTCAAACATGTTTCATTCAAGGCTTGATCTCCAGTACAGAGAACAGCTTAACATATAGGCTGCTAGTAAACTAGGCATAATAAAACAAACCTGGCTCTTGGGCAAGCTAGGGAAGCAGGTTAGGTGACTGTTTACCTCCATCCAGACAGCAGCAGCTCTATAATCTGCGAGTATAGGTAAAACTGCAACAATACAGGCGATTTTTTTGCGCATGTTATTAGATGGCATTAGTAAAAATACACTTCTTCATCAGCTGTAAATATAATCCTCACTGAAAGTGAGACAATGAGTAAGTAGGTCATGATGAGTAAGTCAGAGAAATCTTATCTCTATAAATTGTTTACGTCCTACCCATATATTACTGTTACCTCTAGGTTTATGCTGATGCTAGAGTTTCTCTTTGCAGGGGTTCAGGGTTCTAAACTTATTATCCCAATTACTCTCCTGATAGTAAGTAATTTAGTTACAATCTTTCTCCTCTTTGCACAGAAAATAAGGATAAAGTAAATGTCCGAGGGAGTGCATGTGTGTGCAGCTGTTCACATGTGTGTGTCTTTATGTATATGGGGTGTGTGTGTGTGTGTGTGTGTGTGTGTGTGTGTGTGTGTGTGTGTGTGTGTGTGTGTGTGTGTGTGTGTGAGTGTACATTACCACAGAAAACCACAGCCTTAAAATCAATATTCCCATTATGCTACTAGTCATTCAATTTCCTTATTTAAATGATTCTATACTTAGCTAAGGTCTATGTATAGCACAAAGGGTTAAAACTATATGACTGGCTAATAAGCAATGCACATATACATAGGATTTATTTATTTAATCCCCACTTGCAAACTGATAGAGTCATTTAACCAGAACAAAACGTTCTAGTTATGTGTAAAGAAAGGGACTTGTGCTTCTTAGGTCTAATACAAAAACAAAAGTCTGACTGTTGATGCAGCATAATGATGCAGCATTCAGTCCTGAGGCAGTTAAATAGCTTAAACAGTACAACAACATCTGAAAACAGTGGCAAGAGATACAGAAAAGTATTTATACTACACAGTAATACACAAACATATGAGCAGAGCTGCAGTTAACTCAACCAGCACACAATGTCATTCCCTCATCTGCCTAGCTAAGTGAAGAGCAATCTGACACTCCAAGAATCTAGGTCCATACTTAACAGATCTGCTCCCCTCAGCTCTATGCTGTGGAGCAAAAAAAAAAAACAGGGAAAAAAAAGAAAGAAAAATATCTGTTCCCCTGTCTGGCAGGAGAAAGTCGAGTCTGTTTCTTCGCCCTTCAACTCAAAGTCCTACTTCAGGACTAAAAAAATACCTCTTATTCTTTTAAAACTGTAGCAAACCCATTAACTGTAATAAAAAAGAGATAGTCTAGAAGAATGGCACAAAAACAAAACCCTACAAGATCTACAAAACTACAAGCATCTCCAAAACCTAGCCAAAAAACAGGTCAGCATAAACAGAAAACAATTACTTTTATCCTCAATGTAACCTAAAATATAATCCTAAAAAATGAGGGTTTTCAGTAAAAAAAAAATCTTACACCCTGGCACACTTAATACTCTAAACACTTGTGCAGACCTCTCTCCCTTAAGGACTGAGGTCAGATTTAACTCTGACTTCATAGACTTTATAGCTACTCCTATTTGCAGTTCCTTACCATACCACTCCTAGTCAATACAGCATCCAAACTCCAATACCCCACTCCAACATAAAACATCTATTAAGAAAACTCAAACTTTGCTGTTCCTCTTTCAACAACTTATCTTCAGAATACCACTACTTTGACATGAAGACAGCCTCCCAAGTGAAAGATAACCATAAGGCCTTCTTCAGCTATTTCAGACAAATTATGGGCAGCACACAACAATGAGCTGGTGGTTAATGATGTCACATTCACTGAGCCTGGCAATATTGTAAACCTGTTAGCATACAAATTCAGTTCCAACTTTAACCCTCTCTCACCCCGAACCATTTACCCCCAAAATACCCTCAAAAATAACCTCTCCAACTATAACTAGGGAGCATGTACTGGCTTGAATCACTAAAGCTAAGAACATGGCCTCACTGGGTCCTGATAACATCCCAGGATGCTTCTTTAGCAGTATAAAATTTGACTTATCAGGACCGTTGAAGTCATTACTTAATTATAGTCCTAAAACAAGCTTTGTGTCACATGAATGGAGGACTGCGATGATCATCCTCCCTTCTTAAGGGAGGACCTTCAACAGATCTTGGACATTACAGACCCATTAGTCTAACTAGTATTATTTGCAAAGTCATGAAAGAATTATAGTGAAACCTATCAACAATGGCTTAGGAGACCTCTAGACACTGGATCTGTCCCAGTTTGGCTTTGTCAAAGGAAGATCATGCTTTCTGAATCTGGTGGACTTCTTTGAAAAGGTCACTAAGGCAAAGGATGATGGGGAAGATGGTGCATACTGCCTACCTAGATCTGGATGAAGCATTTGACACAATATCCCACTCGGGCATTGTTAACAAACCTACAGAACTAGGTATAAAACCCTTTATAACATGCTGGACAGCTATCTAGCTCAATAATAGGACCCAGGAGTTTAGAACTGGTGAGGGCACCTCCATAAAGAGACTGTCCACTAGTGAAGTCCTCCAGGTCTCTGTGCTAGGACCACCATCTTTGGCATTTGCTTCTCGAATGTCAAAGCCAATGTCAAAGGGTTCTGACTAACCAAGTTCACAGATGATTACAAACTGGGAACAGTTAATTGAATCTCACCAAAGATGAGAATACCCTTCAGGAAGGTCTAACACAGATAAACACTTGGTGCAAAAGCCATTGCTTAAAACTCAATACCAAGAAATGCATTATAGTACCTTTTTGGAAGACGGCCACCCTGCGTAACTATGTCATTAATAAACCACACCTAAAAGTTGGTTCACTAGTCAGGGATCTGGAAACTAGTGCAGATATTAACTTAAAGTAAAGTAAAATCCACTGCTCAGCAAGCAAACGCTGTAGTTCCGTGAGGTAGATATAATGTAAGTCACAAAGGAAGCGGAGTACAGCAGAAGTAAGAACAAAACTCCAAATTTAATTTCAAGAATGTGCACTTATAACATACGGATGAGAGCTTTCACCATTACAGCTTCTTCAGATCCTTGTATAAAAGTCACAGTAGACCTCCCCTTATATAAGTAGCTCAATTAATCAATTAAAACAATTTAAACAATTAAAAGCAATGCTGGAGAATTTAAAGAACTCTCCCATATATAAACATGTTAATGTAAAGTAAGACAAAAATATATAAAACTTGCATAGTGACCTAAAAACATGTAAATAAACATTCTGATGAGTTAATATTGAT
Organism: Protopterus annectens; assembly: GCF_019279795.1. NCBI lineage: Eukaryota > Metazoa > Chordata > Ceratodontiformes > Protopteridae > Protopterus > Protopterus annectens. The sequence goes on from NC_056747.1 coordinate 945,618,426, forward strand.
AAAATACATAATCAAGAACATATACAAATAAATGATAGTTCATTTTATGTGCCTGCGTTGTCTCAGCTTAGGTTTTATAGAAGCTCTATCATTCAACCCATGCCCCCTATCAGCTTTCAAACGAATAATCCAGTCAGTCTCCTTAGATTCAGTAAGATTCATGATATTACCACCCCTCTTATTCACAACAATTATCTCTAGGACCCGGAACAAGAAAGTATGATCATTGTCATTGGTGGTTATATGTTTTGCTAAGGCATTGTGTAAATGCCCTTTCTCATGTGGTAAATATGCTCTCTCATTCTATCTCTTAACGGCCGGTTAGTTTTACCAACATAGAAACTCGGGCATGCCTGACAAGTAGCTAAATACACCACATTAGGTGTCATACAATCTGCATCTGCCTTGATGGAGAAAATGGTGTGTAAATCCGGGTGTATAAACACCTCACTGCTATCAATAGTTTTAAGGGAATCCTTCTGTGTTGCTGAACTTGTAACCAACAGCATGGCATTTAGGTCTATAGAGGTCATCCTACCACTTTATTCGGCCCTCATCAGACTCATCGTAGAGTATAATGTCCCCTTCACTATCTACCTGACCAGACACATGCAACAACTGGAATGTCCACAAAGGTTCCTTACAAAAAGAATACAGGGAGTAAACACAATGTCCTTCTCTGATTGCCTCAAAGCCCTGTATCTTTACTCGGTATCATACCTGCTTCTGAGAGTTGATCTTTGTCTGGTGTACAAGGCATCCCTGGACCCTGTTTTGATGAACCTTTTGCACATCCGCAAAACAAATAGCATCAGAACTACTAAATTAAAATATATAAATTTTGCTTACAGCATAAATAAGACATGCCGGAGAGATGGGTATGTTTCTCAGAGAATTCCCGTTCTCTGGAACAGGCTCCACATCCATGTGAAGTAGAGCTCCTCCCTATCCCTATTTAAGTGCAACTTGGACCAATGGGTGGGTAATGGGAAATTCACCCCTGGTCTGGCACCTATGTCTCTGATGAACAGAGGCAGTCAGCAAATCACCCCTATAGAAATCAAATTTGTGGGTCAGATTTGGGTTGCATGGCTAGTCTTATAATGGCCCTAGTGGTCATATACCTAGTATACACCTATGAACCCATAAACCTATGAACTGAAAATTCACCCCCAAATTAGCTCCTCTGTTTCTAATGGATAGGGGAAATGTAAATATCCCTGCATATTCTTGTTCGGCCTATCTGTGAGTTATTTGTATGCAAAATATAAGGGCTAAAAACTACCATGGGAAAGTAAGACTTCTTTAGATCAACAACTTTAAGATCAGTAGTTAGTAAGTACCTATGAATGTATGAAGATCCTCTTTTTATTTTCCTCTTTTGTTCCAACTGTTATAAAGCAATCAACATACATTTCACCAAGACTGGTGAAAGTGAAATTCCATTGACAGCCAGTGATGATATGTATTTTATTAATATCAATAAATACACTTCATTTGAGCAATTGAAGCCAGATCTTTTTTTTTTTTGAGTTCCGGAACTTTGTTTGGTTACAACTCTTTTTGATTTACATTCTATCACATTTTTATGTATTGCTTTCAAGAGACACTCCAAGACCTCTTGCTGTGACATTATTTCCATCAGTCAGTTATGAATCCTAACCCTTTCCAGGTTCCAGACATACCTTCTCCATCTTACTTGTTCATCACTTGCTTTCTACTTCCCCCAGTGATGTAGTACATCTTTACCAAAACCCCATTTGCCTTTCTTCTTTATGTATGCATTTACCTAAAACTCTTGGTCTTTCCTATTCTCTATCCCATCTATTCTTAGCATTTTGTGAATTATCTATTGTTCAGAATGTATTAGAATAATGTCTTGTCCCTTGCCCTCTAGAAATGGGCAAGTATCACAAGTTGTGTTTATACTAGTCCACACTACTCTTGTCCAGCATTAGAATAACCTCAGTACCTCCTATGTTTACTTTCCTACTGACACATCCCCATATCTTGCATGCCTTTGTACTATCGTCTCTCGTTGTCCTATTTCCTTTACAATGTGTGACTTTAAATAAGTTTAGAAAATGTCCTTCTCTGACCTTTCTACTATAACATTATGATGTTCTGGATAGTGCAAAGAAAGAAAGAAAGGGATATGGAATGTGATTTCCAGGTTCATCAGCATTTACTTTAAACAACATTATAGATACAAGCTGTATTACCACTAGTAATTTCTGAAAGTTTGCATAGACTAGAGAGGCCAAATCATACCTCTCAACCTCTCAGCACAAGACATCTGGACAAAGCCTAAAATAATGGGGGGACAAAGACCCAAGAATAGGGACAGATTTTAAATATTGCCCTTATAAGCTTAGTAAGTTTCTAGAATAAAATTATTTTGGTTAGTATGCATTTTCTGAAGGATATGAAGTGTGAAACTCAGATGTATGTCACTGTCTTAAACTCAAATGTATATTATTATATATGTCATTATTTAGTGAGTTCAGTCTTCAGTGACTTGTCAGAAAACCACAAATTTTATGAGGAACAGACCAAAAATATGAGACAAAAATATGAACATTCTGCAAAAATCTGGACAGTTGAGAGGTATGGGCCAATTTAATGAGATAGTACTTAACTGGCTACCTTTTCACTGGAGGTATAACTTTTCATTTGTTTCGGCACAAATCCAATATACTTTATTATTAGGTAGTAGTGTATCTGTGGTGGTCTTTTTCAAACAAAGCCCATATCACATTATACAAGGTAAATACAATACAGAGAAACTTCTTCAGGGGAACTCCTCCAGGATGGCTGTTTGAGCCAAAGCTCCATACTCACGCTAGGGAATTCTACAAGAAAACAGCTGGAAAAGCCCTCAAACAGTGAATGCATGGACTGTATCCTGTGCAACCAACACAGAACAGACATAGCATAGCAAACACTGGAAAATGTAGTATAAGATGCAAGCAAAATATTTGCTGTAGTACAGAAGATAGCTAGAGATATACACTTCTTAAAATGAACCTTTGAGGGACAAAAGTTAAAGTACATAGAAAATATTAGAAACATTAGATCAAAAAGAAAACTGTAGAATACGGAGCATTAACTAGATGCCTTCATAACTACTGGAAGAAAAATAGAAGAGGACTGTCTGGCTATTTATTAGACTGGCTAAAAATTGAATCCACCGAGAGAGCAGGAGCTAGAACTAGACAGAATTCATTGATTGTAAAGAAGAGCTGATATGGAAGAGCATCCTAGACATGTTCAATGTGAACACCACTCCTTTATAACAAAGAATTAATAACGACTGCATGTTGATCAGTGCAAGAAAACTCTGTTTAAAGGGCCCAGATAAATAGGAAATAAAGATAACTCTAGATTAGACAATGCATGCGCTACACATGTGCAAAGAATTTTCTTCAGTCCAAGATAAGCTGAGAGAAAGACGAGTCATCTCCAAACTGCAGTACTTTGTCTTGCTGTTGGTAGGAAACATTGTAGACCATCAAGTGGTTTTAAAAAGCCTGAAAAAAACTTGGGAGCTCCTATTCATGGAGAAGGAAATGAGGCAAACAAGAATAACAAAAATAGATTTCACTGGAATGGAGGAGATGGAGGTAGACTCTTAAGTAATAAAATCAAGCAATCAAAAGCAAAGCAATGGGCACAGAATTGCTGAACATTAAAACAAAGGCATAAGGGATATGGGAGACACAACTGAAGACCGGATAAATTGAAGCATAAATTGAAATTGAGATGGAAATCCAAGAAGGGGAAGAATAACATTCATTCCTCTACCCAGTGCAGTGTATTTCAAGGAAAGCAGCACTCAAACAGAGAAATAATATAGCAGAGAGACAAAGGAGAAGGGAAGAAATGGGCAGGAGAGAAGCTGGGGTGATCCAAAAATCAAACTGCAGAAATAAATCACACACACCAGAGCAGATACCGAAGCAGTGAGAGGTGAAGAGATAAACTGAAAGAAACACTATAGAAGCAGCTGCATGGACAAGGAAGAGGATGTCTGCTTCTAAAATCAATGAAAAAAGAGCACAGGGACATACAACTAGAGTCTGACAGGCAGGAAAAAGGAAAGATAGCAAAACAGGCGATCTCTGCCTAACATACAAAGCTTTGTCAAACCCAGAGCTATTGGACATGCTCCACTTAAAGAAATCCTAATCCCTCTGAGATAAATGCTCTAGGGACCTAAACCTTGTCACCAAAATAAACAGAACATGCTGGAAGGATAGATTTTTGTCTCACAGACTTCCCATACTCTGGAACAAACTACCTATCTATAGCAAACAAAGCCCCTCATTAGCACTCTTCAAGAAAAATCTTGATGATTGGTTAGGAAATAGGAAATTCACTCCAGTGATCACTTCTGTGGCTCTGCTCGACAGGGGCACAGGAAAATAATTTTCTTGGGTGGCAAAAGCCAGGGTACCTTTTTGGATAGGCTTATATAGGCCCTAGGGCCAATAGCCTAGTACCTACCCATGAATCTATGAAATAGTTAAGCACTAACCCATGCCTGGGTGTGGGTAATGCTGGATTTATCCATGGTTGGTGTGGTTTGGTCACGAGGGTGAAGCCCGAGTGGCTAAACAAAGACAACCATGGGTAAATCCAGCATTACCCACACCCAGAAGTGGGTTATTGCTATTATACAATGACATTATTTAAGAAAAAAAATACTTACTTTTCTTAAATAATGGCATTGTATAATGCCTCCTTGCTGCCCTTCCGCAGCTGTCTAGTATTCTGCGGCAGTTCTGATGTACTGTGCATGCGTATGCTTACGCAGTACATCAGAGCTGTGGGTGGAAGCAACGGAGAAAGCAAGATCTCCGTTACTTTTTACAAAGTTTCTCGCTATGTTAAATGAGTTTAACATAGCGAGACAGCTTTAAAAAAAGCAACGGAGAAAGGAAGATCTCCTTTACGTTTTTTAAAGCTGTCTCGCTAGGTTAAACTCCTCTAACATAGCGGGACAGTGTCCAACGGAGATCTTGTGTTCTCCATTGCTGAAAAAAAGACTTATACCAATGGAAAAAGTCCAGGCGACCGGACCTTTTTCCATTAGTATAAGTCTGATTTACAATGTACACGCTGACCAATCAGTGTGCCCGTTTTGGAATATTAATGGGGGGTCATTGTATAATTGGAAATAATGCACATGCACACCCAGAGAATAAAGTAATGCTCAAATATGCATGTACAATGCAGAACCCCATGTAATGGTCTGCTGTAAGTATTTTAATCACACTATAGCCGCTACTGAGCTAACTTCTGAAATATTCATTGTAGAAATACTAGACTGTATCATGTTAGCAATTGTACTGTATGACTGATTAACTGCGTATACATGATAGAAGTTTTCTAAAGTAAGCCTTGTGTTACTGCATTGTATCTCCATTCAGGTACTGTCCTTTAATTCCCCACTTGGCTACAACCTACAAATCCTGCTTTAAAGAAGGTCGCTATACTTGGCACGAACGTACTGACAAGCTCTATTCAACAGTCCCACTACAAATTTAAAAAATAGCCAAGGTCAATATTTACCTACAGTAAAGTACAAATAAAGCTTATAAATATTACATTTAAAGCTAGCGTACTGGGTTCAAAGCACGGCAGTAAACCACCTAATCCCAGTTAATTACATCAACTCCCTAGATAATTCTAGCAGAAATCATAGTTTACATTAACAATAGAGAGAGGGAATAGTTTTATGCTTGGTGAACTATATTGTAGAATAAAAGGTTACTAAACACTTACTTTATTCACTGGCCCTTGGAAAGTTTGGTGCAGATTTAGCCCTGCTCCACTCACCCTCGCACCACTTGGGCTCGCTCCGCACCCCACCCTGCCCCCATATCTCACCCGCCCCCAGTAGTGCCACATTTATAGCTATATAGCCAGACCCCACCCCTTTTCTAGCCATACACAGCCACTTCCCTATCATCTCTCTCCCAATTCCGTCACTTTCCAAATTAACCATCAACATCCCTCTAAGGCAATTTACCATCATCCTAAGGCAATGAATACCATCCCACCCACTATTTTAAAGGCAACACTCAAAATCATACCTCTCATTCTACCGCTTATAATTATACCATACCTCCTAACTAGTTATGAAGATCAGCAATACTCAGGATTCCACCACCCTAAATATCAAACCTGTACCCCCTTATCTCCACTTATTACTGAACATACCACTTACTATCTGGCCTCTAATACAACAAAACCTAATAACCTGTATCTTAACAAATCAAACCAAAAGTACCCTAAATCCAAATATGGTCAAAAACTATTATTTAAACTCATGAGACTATTAGATTACCTAAGAAAAAAACATAACTAAAGATGGAGACATCCATCCTAACCCAGGCCCATCCTCAACCCCAAACTCTGATAGCCCACAATTTTCTCTCAGGTCATCTAACTCCCTCCTAATTTGCCACCTAAACATAAGAAGCCTAAACAACAAGGCACATAACCTACATGCCCTTTTAGCAACTAACCTCTCTGATATAATGTGTCTAACAGAAACCTGGCTTAAGCCATCAACCAAAGATAATGAGATTTTACCACCTGGGTATAATATGCTCAGAGCTGATCGTACAAAGAAAAGGGGAGGTGGGATAGCCGTGCTATATAAAAGCACACTTAACGTCATAATTAACCCCATTCAACCACCCCAGATCTCCAATGCTGAAACATTAGCTCTAAAACTACAACTAAACAAACAAAAAAGTGTAAATCTAATTGTGATCTACATCCCCCCTGGGAACAACTCTGACACACTGGAGAACACTCTTAATTGGATATCTAACAACTACCCTCAAGAAACTATTGTTCTGGATGATGTTAATATTGACTGGAACCAATGTTCTTCAGACTCCAACCCCACCCATATAAACCTCCATGGATTCTCACAGACCATATCCTCCTCCACCAGAATAGGTAATTCTAACCAAAAAGAGAGTATCCTTGATTGGATTCTCATTAATAGTCATCTCCCATACGTACATGTCTGGGACTCTTTCCAATGACCTTACTGATCACCTCATCACATACATAAGGAAAGACAAAACAGTCAGCTCTGGACTGTCCATTAACAGGTCTGTCAGAAATAAGAAAAATTTTGAACTCACAAAATTTCAAACGGAACTCAAATCCTGTAACTGGTCAAATCTAAAGTACCTTCCCCTAGATGAGGCAGTAACATATTTTAATGCCACATTTCTTACCATACTTGATTCTCATGCTCCAAAACTGTCAATCAAAATTAAAACACAAATAGCACCTTGGCTAACAAAAGACTCCAAATCTAAAATTACACTTAGAAACAAAGCATGGGCCAAATGGCGTACTATCAAGTCACCCCTACATCGTATTAAATTCCAACAGCTAAGAAACGAGACTAAAAAAGCCATCACACTTGACAAAAAAAAATATTACTGCCATCTACAACATAAACATCAAAACAACCCTCAAACATTCTGGGCGGGTTTAAATAATCTTCTCCATCCAGGTAAATCCTCCACTCCTACCCCAGGAACATTATGCGATAAAAACCCAGTAGTAGTAGCAAATACCTTTAATACTTTCTTTACTGAGACTATTCAGTCCTTAGCCAACCAACTATCTACTACCTGCTCCTCAATAACAGATCCTATACCCAAGACACTACTCTCCTTTAACCTCCAACCCGTCTCCACATCCTTTATCCGATCTTTATTGAAGAAGCTAAAGCCAACTACCCTTTCTGCTGATCTTCTCCCAGCTGAATATCTGAAAAAAGCTGCAGATGTCATAGCATACCCCATCTCAATCTTAATTAATCGAACCATAACAGAGTCCACAATTCCCTCATTATGGAAAATATCCTATGTTATACCACTCCATAAAGGTAGCTCATCCACAGAACTATCAAACTATAGGCCAATAGCAATATTGTCACCACTTGCCAAAATCATGGAAAAGTGTGTGCACAAACAACTTCTATACTATCTCATCCAGAATAAACTACTAACCAACTCACAACATGGATTTAGACCCCACTACAGTACATCCACTGCCCTCCTCTCTTTTACCGATATAATTAACCATAACCGGAATAACAAAAAAATATCCTCAGCTCTCTTTCTGGACCTGGTTAACCACCAGCTACTTCTCCACACTCTGAAAACCCTGTACTTAGACAACCAAGCTCTCGACTGGTTTTATGCCTACCTCTCTGATAGGCAACAAGCAGTACTGTGGCAGAATAAACTCTCTTGCCTGTTACCTAATACCATAGGTGTTCCTCAAGGCTCCATATTAGGGCCTCTTCTCTTTTCAGTCTTTATTAATGACCTCCATACAGTCATCCCCGATGCCACCTGTATTCAATATGCAAATGACTCTACACTAGTATGTTCCGATACCTCTCCAGTTAACCTACTATCTACAACACAGCTCATTTTTACTACAGTAGAAAACTGGCTATCAGGTCGTCATCTGATCTTGAACCCAAACAAAACCAAACTACTACTCTTCCACCCAACCCATAAACCCTCTCCTACATCCTTTACCATACAGTCCAACAACGGGACTATCATTTCCCCAGACTCCTATACAAAACTATTAAGAGTTACCATTGACAATAAACTTAGATTCGATATGCATATCAACCAAACCATTAAATCCGTTAACAAGAAACTCGGGTCATTATATAGGATAAAATCCTTCCTAACTCCAATGGCCAAAGCGGCCATTGCCCGCTCACATCTTTTCTCTACCCTTCTTTATGCCTCCCCCATGCTTAGTAACCTTAACAAATCTGACCTAAACAAACTCTCATGTTGTTATAATCATATTGCCAGATTTGCAACTGGCATGCCCTATAGAACTCACCACTGCTTTAACCTAAAAAACCTTGGCTGGATAGAACTACCAAACCTTCTCCAGCTGAACCAACTCATAGAAACATTTAAAATTCTCAAACAACCCGATAACACCCCTGCACTGAAAAATTTAATAATCCCCTACACCAATCTAAGCTGTCTTCGCTCATCAAACAGGCTACTTGTCCAAACAATCAAATCCTATAACTCAGGGGGTGATTCTCTGTTTGCCAACGCCATTGGAAAAATATGGAACTCCATCCCCTTCAACCTCACTCTTACTACCTCCTTAGTCCAATTCAAAAAGAGTCTAAAACTCCATTTTAAGTCACATTGGCTTTGCCAATGCTCTAACCCAGATTAGCTCCTCTTCGTTAAACCAAGATCATTCTTTTCCTCAGGATTATCCAAGTTCAAAAACGTTAAACTTTTATTCTCAAATGACCTAACTCTATATTTCCTTGACTTATTTCTGACCATATGGAAGCCCCTAAATATTTTCTAAATGGACAACCTAGGCAAGGGACCTGTTACCCCAAACAAGAACAATGTATAGTAACTAAACTCAAAATCTATAATTGTCTTATTTTTAAGCTAACATGTTTTAAAATTCTGTATAAGAACTGTCGTACTTTGTGGTTGCGATAGCTAGGATGTTTTGTAGCACTATGTAAACTGCTTATTTTTCTTCTCATAAGCTTTACTATATGTAACAATATGTAACTATGTAACGTGTATGTAACTATCTGACTATGTTGGAGCTTTTCTCCCCGGGCCTCCGCTGAAAATGGACATGTATCCAGTCGGACCATCCCGGTCAACAAATGTAAAACAAAAATAATAATAAAATAAATAAGACATTTAAAGGTAAATCAGATAATAAAGGAAAGCTGTAAGGGTACTGTCAGTAGCAAAGTAATACAAGTAAAAGTAAAAGTGAGGGGAGAGAGAGAGAGAGAGAGAGAGACAGAGAAAGAGAAAGAGAGTGTGAGAGAAAGAGCAAACAGGGAGGGAACCCTGACTGAAGTGTAATGTTCCAACCTACCAGCAGGGTAGAATGAGAAAACTCTGCACAAACAACTTTATGCTTGAAACTGCAGGAATGTATCCAACCAATCAATGGCAAAGGACAACTTGAATGATAAATAGGAAGTAAACATGCCCTTGGGGGCATCTATATTACAAGATCAAAAGCTTAGGTGATTGAACACCTAAACATCAAACTTGTAATATCGAACCCAAAAACACCAAACGGTGCTGGAAAGCAGGTCGGTCGATCACAGAAAAAAAAAAAACTTTACACTCAAACTAAGTGGGGGGTGCCCCCCACACACCCCTAACTAAATATACCAACTCTGATATCGCTCTACAGTAGACAAAATGGCTAAATCAGGCGAATGCCTAAGGGAAATCTTTCCCTGCGTTAAATCGGCCGTTCACTGTATTTTGCTTTCAATATTACAAGTTCAATGTTTAGGTGTTCGGTCACCTAAGTATTTGATCTTGTAATATAGACCCCCATGGGGGAATATAAAGTGTAGACTCCTGTTTACACTTGACTAGCAGAGTGTACATCGTGTGTTACTGATGTGTTGGAGGGGCAAGCATGAAGCCGTTTCTGCTGTAGGAGGGAGGCAGGGGAGAGAAAATGCTTACAAAAAATGGAAATGAAAAAGCCACACACAAAGGAGGAGGACTAAGTGCAGTGCACTCTATTGCTACAGGAAGAAGAGAGGGGGGAAGAAGGGATATGCAAAATAAAGAGTGCAAAGATAATGACAAGAGTGGTCTAAGGCAAGATGACTAGATGACAAAGTTGCCATGAGAAATGGTTAAGGCACAGGAGAAAAAAGTAAACACATGTAAGATTGCAATATTTTAGAATGGGAAGACGATTAAAGTAATTTGACTTCTAGTCTTAAGTACCTTTGTTTCAGGTTTCTCCAGGATTGCTAGGTTATTCTTTTGTTTTGACCCCCACCCTACTCCCTCCTATCCTTATTTTCACTGTCTTCTATAGGCTGCAATCTACTATACTTTTCCTAAACTCTTTGAACATCTCTAGGACAGTCACCCTGCTGATTTCAAGTTTTCTGTCAGTAAGAGCCAATCATCTGTGACAATGAAAACGTTGCATTCTTTCTGGTCTCTTTCATTTCCATGTTAATCACTTCCACACTGAGTTGTTTGAAAATGATTGGTGAGAGCGGGTACCATACCTGGTGCCTCTTTGGATTATAAATGTCTTACTAGCATACCTCTGTGACATTATTCTTCATAGGATCAAAGGACTACAGGAGTTATATGGCAAATGAGCCTCTAGGTCATTTTTTGGGTTTCCAGTTAGTTCCCACCTTTAGACTTTGCTTCCTTTTTCAAGGAGGGCCTGGCCAGTCATAGCAGTAGTGAATTTATAAAAGGTCATTCAGGTATCTATCTCCTGTTTAAAGACCAAAAGTGTGTCACACTGCCTAACTTGAAGCAGGACCTTGCTCCAGAGAAGAGTAAGGCACAGCATGACAAATATATCCCTATTCCTTCTTTTATTTATTTCTTGAAATATGTTTAGATGCCTGGCCCGAGTGGTAGCTGGGCATTTTGATTTATTGAAATATAAGAGGGCTTGGACTACTGGATCCTTTTTAGTCCTAGAAGCATGACACATCACCTTTAAGGAGTCTAAATGAAATTGAGTGTATGGACAAAGCCACCAGTCATTCTTATCTTTTAAGCCTCTGATCTTTTTAGTTACAAGTTTCTGGGGTCTTTCCATTTGCTTAACATGCTTAGTAAGATACATCACAAAGGGGGTATTGTATTTTAATCAGTGCAGCTTGAGGAGAAGTGAGGACATCTTTTGATGTGGAAGAAATACCTTTTGCTATGAGCTGTGCATGGTAAAATGATTTCCTAATTACCACTGCAATGTTATGGTCAAACATAAAGGAGCTGTTCAGCCAAGTAGCCATGTCTCTCAGCACATTTTCATTTTTTTTTTCCAAAAACATTTTTATTAAATTTTGTTAATAAACATGGACATAAAGTATTAGAAATAAACAATATAAAACATAATAACAATTTACACTATGTACAAACATCCATGATAAACATTCGTTTTATCCAGGAAAGGTAGTCAATATTTATCTAACAATCTTTCCAATTTTTGCCAAGCTAGTCTTTTGTGTTACATTTGATGATCTCTGATAAATAGTTTGCATTTATCTTTTACATACAGATTTTGCTATTGAAATAAACTCAGTAAACATAACATCTTGCTTATTTTTCCAGTTCAATGTAATTATTTTTCAAGTAATAGCTAGAATTAACCAAAGAACAGGTAACTGATGTCTAGGAATTACACTTGGGGTAGGGACACTGAATAATATCAAACAGCTAGTAATTTGACAGTTATCAGACCACAGGGCTTTTGCAAAATGTCTAAAATCACTCCAGTATTGTGTGAGAGTTCTACATTCGATGAACATATGAACCCAGTTGGCTTCAAAAGTATCACCACACCTCCAACATTTGATTTCATTACACTTGGTTATAAGGTCAGTTCTGTGTGGAGTGTAAAAGCTTCTATGAATAAATCTCCAGGTATATAGTCTCCAATATAAAGATGAAGTGTTTTTTATTGAATTTAATAACTGTTTCTTATTATCATTAGATAAAGGTTCACCGTTAATCTTTATGGAGTAATTCCAAAAAGCTTGGTCAAAAGTAATCAAGTCTTCTTGTAGGATTTTATATACAGGTGATATGCTTAATTTATATTCAATGTTCATCGAACTACACCATATGAATAGTTGTATCAATCTTGGTATAATATCAGTTTCCAGATTTATTGACACTCTCACTTTATTTTCAACAAACTGTCTTAAAGATTGAGTACAGAGCCAATTATTTTGACAGACATTATATCTGGCTAAGAAAAAGTTAATTGGTTGGATGTTCTTATTGCCCATAAACTGGTGCCAAAACTTTAGATTATTCTCTTTAAGATTCTGCATCTTATTGATATTGAAGGTATCTAGGCAATCTGATGTATAAGCTAAGGAAAATGTAATGAAAAAGGTGTTCTTTAAACTATAATTGTCAATTATATTTTTGAAAATATAAAGTAGTTGGTTTATACCATGTGAGAAGTGGTTAAATTTCTTATTATATAGGCAATATTCACGGAGTATCCAAAATATTTTCTTAGTTCCAAAGGTTTCCTTAAACTGGGTTTCTGAGTTCTAAGAGGAGGTCATATGTATTTCATGTATTTGTTTCCAGCTAGAGGTGTATATGGATGAAATCCAGTGTAGTATTATATTAACAATAACAGATTTGGAATACAATTCTATGCTGGAAAAGCCAATCTCTTTACTGTCCCAGGCTCTAACATACCAATTATAGGCTATTCTTGGTTTCTTTGGGAACCAAAGAAAAGTTAGTAATAGGGAATCTATTTGTTTAAAGAATTTTTTAGGAGGAGGTAAAATCAATGATTGTATGTAAAATGAAATCTTGGACAAAATAATCATTTTATTAATGAAAGTCTGTCTTCCATGATGAAAAACATTTTGCTCCACTTTTAGTCAAGTCGCTGACTATAGCTACTAGTTTAGTGAAGTTAAATTTAATAGTCTCATTCCACTTATTCTTAATACTTGTTCCTAAATAATCTATCTTATCATTTTCCTAGTTGAATGTATTGTATTTTTGTAAATTTCTATTTATTTTCTTATTGATTAATAATGTTTTGTTTTTATTTTAAAACTGAGCCCTGAGATTTTTCCAAATAGAGTTATGGCATTTATGATATGTTGTAAAGAGCCTTCTATGTCACTGGATGTTAGTAGAATATCGTCAGCAAAAAGATGAACTTTTGGACAGTATCCCTCATTAACTTGAAATCCTTTGATATTTGGGTTATTTCTAATAAATGAAGCAAAAGGTTCCACTGATAAAGTGAAAAAAAAATGGGGATAGAGGGCAACCTTGTCTAGTTCCCTTATGAATTTTTACTGGGGATGATAGACATGAACCAATCTTAACAAATGCTTTAGAATCATAATAAATATTTAATATCAGTAAAGTTAAATTCTTTAAAGATTTTTTTGTAAGTATGACCAACTAAGGTAATCGAACGCCTTATCAATATCCAGACTAATAATAATTAATTGTTTCTTGATTTTGTTTGCAATGTCTATTAGAGATAGTAGCTTAATAATATTGTCGTGCACTTTTTTATGTAAGATAAAGCCAGTCTGATCAAAGTGTATTAGACTGGGTAATATATTCTTTAGTTTTTTGGCCAGGATAGATATGAACATTTTATAATCAGTATTTAACAATGATATGGATCTATAGGATGCACATAGTTGGGGGTCCTTACCTTGTTTCAGAATGGGGGAAATTATTGAGTACTTCCATGAGGGAGGGAAAATTAAGTCTCGTTTAACCATAGAGAATGTGTTTAATAATAACTTTATTGTGTGCTCTGTAAGAATTTTATATATTTCTAAGATTATCCCATCTAACCCTGTGGCTTTATTATCCTTCAGATTTTTAACTTGTTCTTTCACTTCTGCTAAGGTTATTTGTTTATTTAGGATACTATTTTGTTGCTTTGATAGTTTAGTCTTGATATTTTCTTCTAGAAATGTATTTATTACATCGTCTGAATTTAGTGGTGATTGCATGTCATTGATTGACCGATAATAATTTCTAAAGGCTTCTAATTTTGTGTCTTTTGGCTTTTCCCAGTTAGGGGTCACCACAGCGGAACTCCGGTCTGCTAATGATTGGCAGTAGAGTTTTATGTGCTGGCTTGCCGGGCCTAATGCACAACCTTCAACGAAGGAATGCCCATTCACGCATGTCGTCACACAGAAGACGCTCTAACTGAGAATCGAATGGGCAACGTCTAACTGTGAGGCGACAACGCTACCGCAGCACCACCACCACAGATGCAAACAAATTAGTAAACAAAATCACATTAATGAAATTAAATACAAGAATAATAACACAGTAAAAAGAACAACTGATTATGGAGGTATATTATTCTAAAGGCTTCTAATATACCTCCTTAATCAGTTGTTCTTTTTACTGTGTTATTATTCTTGTATTTAATTTCATTAATGTGATTTTGTTTACTAATTTGTTTGCATCTGATAGCTAATTTATGTAAATGTCTGGGGTTTACTGAATAGGACTGTAGTTTAATCTTTTCTAAGCTTATAGCAACCTTATGATTAGCACATTTTCATTTTGAAGTACTGTGTTATCTATGCTATAAGCTGAAACTAGGGGTTGTTTACCATATGCAACATAAGATGAAGCTAGGAGCTGTTTACCAAATGCAACAATGTTGCACTTTTTGGTCTTGAGCTTAAGCCCATTTTTAGTATACTAGCTATTGGCAAGTGCAACCTCCTGTTGAAGGATTTGTATGCCAGAGAAGGACTTGAAGACAACTTCCAGCTTGCACTCTTCCATAAACTTTGTAAGCCAAAGATTCTCATTTGATAAGTGGAAATTGGAGACACACTTGAGGAAATGACAGGGAAATGATAAACAAACAGCAGGACAACACTGGTGATGGGGAGGACTGGACAACAAACAGGAGAGGGAGGAGACACACACAAGGAAGGTGAATACTGAGATTTAGGATGTGGTGGATATAACCCTCCAATGTCCACATTGAGAAAGGTCAATCAGCACACTGACTACCCTCCCCACTGGACCTCGCCTGAGGTGGTGAAGGGTGAGCCAGAAAGTGGCATGTATCTGCAAGCAACATAAAGATCATCTGCAAGGGCATCCGATGCAGTCTTCCAGCTGCCAATCAACCAGCTCCCTTACCAGTTCTGCCAACTCCAGTCGCATGGCAAACTACACATCCTTGCCAGTCCTACTGGAGGGATACAATAGTACTCCTCATTTGTGGTTGACTGCCAGAGGCCACAGGTAACATAACCTTGATACCCCACCACACCTGGTGAGGAAGAAGGCTGGGAGTCAGGTGGAGCTCTGTTAGGAGAAGGCTGGACAAGTTGGGGGGGGGGGGTCTGGGCCTTAACACTGGCACAGCCATGGCAGGTACTGTGGAAAAAAGGAACATAAATGGTAAGAGAAAAAAATGACAAACACAACATAAAACAAGAAAAAGAAAGATAATGGCAAAAAGAGAGAGAGAAAAGGAGAAAGAAAAAAAAATGACAAAAGAAAGGGAGATTAACAGAAAACAGAAAAAATAGTGTCAGTTATGTGACATATGACCTACGAGAGTGCTACATTGCTGCATACAAAACAAGCAGTAAATATGCTGCTATGACAAGTCAGAAACTCCTGTCTCTTTCATTATCCCATGGCCCTATGGTAGGATTTGCAGGCATGTGTGCAGTCTCACATGACCTACTGCACTGACTGTCTGTGCAAGTGTATATGATGAAGTAGTGGCATGGTACCAATGTGTATCAAATGTTGTGGCCTCTATGATGACTACCAAGTCTGTGGAACCCCTACAAGCAGCAAACAGGGAAGCATTACACACCAGCCCACATAATATGACCATATCAACATAAGCATGTATATGTCAAAAAAATGTTTGACAAACAGTGGCATCTGTCTGAGTGAAGCATGAGCAATATGCTGTCAATGGCAACACAGCAAGCAAGAAATATGGGGCCTCAACACAACTGCACCCACAAAATACTACCTCCCCACATGCACATGCATGTGCACATAACACACACACACACACACACACACACACACACACACACACACACACACACACACACACACACACACACACACACACACACACACACATATACACATACAAAACCACAATGACTTCCCATCATGGCAAACACTCAAATGTTTCCCCCCACCCTTTATACAACCACCAACCTCCCACTGAAATAAACATGTACACTCTAATTTATGCAGTGTGCGCAGGTGAAGTATGCAACAACACTTGTTAGGTCAATGATAAATATATGCACTATAGAAGGCCAGACAGGTCCACATGGGTAGGAGCAAATATCTGTGAAACTTATGTTTTTACAGTGCATATTTGTTTATTCATTTATTTCAGTTCATTAAATTTTTTAAGTGCACTGGTCTAGAGACCCTTGAAATCGGATGTTAAAGTACAATGACATAACCACACACACACACACACACACACACAAACAACACATACAAAACATTCTAATACAGAGGTAGCACAGGGAGACATGCAAAATAATCGGTGTATTATTTAGAAATTGAGTGAGGGATTAAGTGTAAGACCACAATATTCCTGATGTGTTGGGAATACTACTCCTATAAGGTCTTTAAGGGATACATGTGGGTAGGAATCTAGTTTTTGTGTGGTTACAAACAACATGACATTAGTTTTCTTAGTATTTAGAAAATGTTTATTGTGCAGCCAGCTAAACAATAATCTGCAGTTGTGTTTGGAGGTTCTGATTAATTTTACTGGATTTAGCCATAATGATTTCATCTGCATGCATTATGAGTTGTAGGTCAGGTATATCTAAGGCAATGTCATTAATGAAAAGAGAAAACATTAGTGGGCCAAGAACTGAGCCTTGTGGAACTTCAGTCTAGAATATGCTCTTCTCAGAAAAAGAGCCATTATAAATATTTGAATGTTTCTGCCTTATAGGTAGCTATGGAACTATGTTATTGTGCTGTCTATGAAATGTAGTTTGCAGAGTTTCTGGAATAAAAGTTTGTGACTGTTTTGAATGATCTGGTCATATTGATAAATACTCCCACAATAAACATTTCATCATTCATATTAGATATTAGAGCTGTCATAGTACTGATGGAATCTCTGAAGCCATGCTGCTCACATTGGAGCCCAGAACTATTACTGCAGCATAGGAGTTGTTTGTACAGCAATTTTTGCAAAGATTTTAGTAACTGGAAACACGTTACAAAAAGGTCTATAATCTTTAGGTTTGGAAGGAGATACGATCTCCAGTAGCTGGATGGCAACATAATGTTTGAATGCATAGAAAATTATATCTGTAGTGAGAGAGAGGTTAAAAATGTGTGGAAGGGTGTTTGCAGTTTTGTCAGCCATCAGCTTAAGGAAAGAAGATTGGAGATTATAGCAATAACCCACGCCTGGGTGTGGGTAATGCGGGATTTACCCACGGTTGGCGTGGTTTCGCCCTCGGGACCAAACAAAGACAACCGTGGGTAAATCCCACATTACCCACACCCAGAAGTGGGTTACTGCTATTATACTACGACATTATTTAAGAAAAGAAATAATTACTTTTCTTAAATAATGGCATTGTATAATGCCTCTTTGCTGCCCTTCCGCAGCTGTCTGGTATCCGCGATAGTTCTGATGTACTGCGCATACCTACGCAGTACATCAGAGCTGTGGCCAAAAGCAACGGAGAAAGCAAGATCTCCATTGCTTTTTACTGTTTCGCTATGTTAAATGGGTTTAACATAGCGAGACAGCTTTAAAATAAGCAACGGAGATGTCCGTTGCTTATTTTAAAGCTGTCTCGCTAAGTTAAACCCATATAACATAGAGAAACAGTAAAAAGCAACAGAGATCTTGCTTTCTCCGTTGCTTTTTTTTTTAAAACCTGTCTCGCTATGTTAAATGGGTTTAACATAGTGAGACAGCTTTAAAATAAGCAACGGAGATCTCCGTTGCTTTTTTTAAACCTGTGTCGCTATATTAAACTCTTAACATAGCGAGACAGTGTTTTAAAAGAGACTTATACTAATGGAAAAAGTCCAGGCGACTGGACCTTTTTCCATTAGTATAAGTCGATTTACAACATGCACGCTGGCCAATCAGCGTGCACGTTTTGGAATATTAATGGGGGGTCATGGTATAATATTAAATTTGGACTCAGCTGGGACATGTTTTAGGAGCTATGATTTGGTCTGTATGACAGAGACTTCATTAAAAGGGATGGTGATGTCATTGGGCTAGGGGATATAATTAAGAACTGGAAGTAAAATTATGAAACTGGGAGCTGTTTGTATTGATTATGAAGTTGTCAGTAATTTCTGTAAATGTAGAGAGGAGGATGTGTGTGTAGACTTTGATAAAGCTGGGGTTGTTATTGAGAGCTGTATTGCTAGTCTTGGCTGGAGGGTCTTTTATGTGACTATTGCTGGATTTAACTTCCCTCCAAAATAATCTTGGCTGAGAGGTGTATTTGTGTTGACTTTGTCTTAGGTAAACTGCTTCTACACTGTATGTGTCAATTCTGATAGATTTACAAAATTCTTGATATGTCTTATGGAGTTCATTGCTCTTAAATTCTGCTTTCCAAGCTTTCCAGGATGTATCCCCTTTAGTTTCATATCATCATTAATTATCCAAGGGTGTATCTGGGCTCTGATCCTCTTTTGAGTCAGGAGGAATAGGAGATTCTGTATATTGGTAAGTAAGGTAATCTAGTGATAAGTTAAGGTTTGTTTGGGAGCAAAGTGGAGACCAGTCAATGTTATTAAACAAATGATTAAGGCAATGGAGTTTATTCTAGGAGGATACTTCTGTTAGAGGTCAATATTGGGCTTCTTTTTCTGGTCTCATATGACCCCAGAGAGAACTGACAGTGCATTAATTGTATAATGTTAATGTGTAGTCATTGCCTGCTTGTGTGTTTCATACAATGATTTTCCCGTCGTAACAGATGTTACCTTATAAAATATTTATACCTATACAATATTATGATACATGTCAGTGCAAAATTTACATCATATTTACATTTGACATCATAGCTATTTATTTATTTATTGCCATTTGTTTACTGGAAAGTCCAAATGGACACAAGTACCCTTTTCTGGCAGAGACCTGGGGTGAAAAGCGCCAAGGTATCATAATTAAGGCGATTGATATTTACAATAACAAATTTTATAATGCAGTTTCAGTGAATACAAAGCATAATAGCCAGTATAGTACAATTTGTTTTGATATTCACAAACATTAATATGCAAACATTGTATTGAGAATTTACAGACAGAAGAGTGGTGCATAAAATAGGCATGAGCAATTTAAGAAATACAACAGAGTAAAAATGAAAATGAAATGCAATAGGGCTTTGCTCCCACCTCCCACCCTGACAGCCCTTTTTTTTTCTTCCAGAAGGTCTGATCCTCCACTTTTCTTTTTGGCAACAAATAATTTCAGACAAATGGGTTCTGAAGATCATTCAGTAAAATTGCAGATGGCAGTGGGAGGAAATTCCTCCTTTCCAGGGGGTAATTCCTCATCCTCTAGACTAGACTCTTTTGTTTCTACCTGTCCTTCATCACATGCTGTTCCAGGGAGTTACAGAACCAGTTACCCCTTCCCAGGTGGGAAAGGAGTTTATACAAGGATGTTTTGAGGGTCAAGGAAAAAAATGCTTGGAGACCATTTCTGGATCTTTTTTTCTTTCCTAAACCTGTTATATTAGAGGAGATATGCAAGTTTGAGTGTTAATAGAGAAGTAGTGATGGAATAGTAATTTGACTGTGCTAATTAGAAGCAGTTATAGTAGTTTAAGAAGTACAGTAAAGTGAGGTATTAAAAGGGGATACACAGGTTGAATGATTTAGTGTTTTAAAGGGAGGAATAAGAAATTTGATGAAGGGTGCTATGAGAGCTATGTCTCAGATCAGGAGTAGAGACAAAGCCAGGAGGCAGAAAGGCAGTCTTTTAGTAGTGGTTTGAAAAGATTAAGGTGTGGGTTAGACCCAATTAATAATAGGAATTTTGTTCCAAATTATATCTACACTATTGGAATAGAAATTGACCACCAACAGCCCTTTATGGTTTGTAGATGAAAAGCAGCTGTTGATCATTTGAGCAAAGTACAGTTACTTCATTGATAATATTTAGGATGTAGTACTACAACTGAATACTGCATCTTATACAGGTACACATTCTGCTAGTGTGCATGGATAACTGGCATTTACATTAATGAATACTACAAAAATTTCACAAAATCATATGCACCCCTTCACTTGTAAGCCACTCCATTCTTATGGAATGGGGGGAATTTCAGAGATTTCCACCTGAACTGCAAAAAAATTGTTAAAAATTCTTAATTAGATGTCCAATGCAATCATATAATGCACAAAAGAAATTAAAGAACAGTGGTACCATTAACAATGCTTGCAAAACATCCCAGGAGCCCTTGTGCTGATCTTTTCTTTCCAACAGCTAAGAAGGTCAAGATGGTACCTCCACAGTTCACTGTAGTGGTGCCGGCACTGGTCACCAAAATAGTCAACATGACGCACCACCCTGCCACCCAGACAAGGCTGTACTAGGTATCCACTTTATAGTGGGAACCCTCATGGAATTTGCCAGTCAAGCACTACCAGTGGTCCTTATGCAACAGGTGTAAGAAGATTTTATTCTCTTTGCTGCAGAACATTGGAGACCTGCCAAGATCAGTGGTCTTGAAAGCCATGATAATTCATCATGTCATGTTCCTAACTTCTGTGGTCACAAACACTGATTTTTTTCAGCATGTGATTTGCAACATAGGACAGCTAATTAGTGCAACTAGTTGTGGTGCCCCCACTGCTTAGCAAATAACTGGAGAACGTGGTATGGTGGTATTAGGGTGTGAACACTGGCATGGAAATTCTGAACTAACGTCATGATGCCTGACTGTGATAACAGTTTTGCTCTTTAGCAACTCTAAAGGCTACAAACCTAAACTGGATTGTTCTACATCCCTGCAGGCATCACCGACACACTCACAAATGTTCAAGACACTTCATAGGCTCTCATGCAAGTACACATAGGTGACCATCGTTACTGGGCTCGAAGCTTTGAAACTGCATAATATAGGCACTCACATCTACCATGGGCCTCATTGTGCTGCATAGGATGGCTAAGTGGCAACAAAGAAGACTGTTCACTACAATGGCAAAAAAGAGTTCTAAATTCAGCAGTTGTCTTTAAGAGGTAAGTGTGTGGGAAAAGTATTGTTAGTCATGTCTCTTTTTTGAGCCTCAGGATATCCCTGACAGTGTGGCAGTTTACTGTTTATGTTGCTGCTTAAAGGCACAACCATGTTGCCACTGTGTTGGAGAGTGTTACCATGACTGAATGCCTATTGCCATATCCAGCTGAGAGGGGGTTATTACAGGGTTGCAGGCTAACTCCCAATACATTTATGACTTCTGTGTGTTGATATAGTACATGTATACCTGTAGGCCAAGTACAGACTGGTCAATGTTTAATGATATGACAATTCTCTGAGGGCTTGTACAGTGTGCAAATTTAAACAGAAGTTGCTAGACTACTGACTTGTCAGTGTGTTTGGGAATCTTGATGTAGGTATTAAAAAGTTAAATGCCTAGTACACAGGTACATGCCATTATGTCAAGACATTTGTGCAATTTCCTGCAAGAAGTCAATACTGTGGATTTCATATTTTGCTGCTTGAGGGGTGGGGAGAATATATAACTCTGTGAGAGGAATAGGATACCCTGAAAAACTTTATTAAGCAGACTTAAAGGCCTCAAATGCTTACCCACCTAAACCCACATGACCCTGGTATATTGTTCACACATCTGCGGTATTACTGAATTTGTTGTGGGCTTGGGAGAATATTTTTGCTGTTCCATACAGTATGGAGCCAAACAATTTCTCTATGTACACAACTGTATGGACTAATTGGTGAATGGGTTATGGGTACTTTGTCTCACTATTCTGTCTATCAGTAATGGTCCTCAGCTGTGGAATATTGTGACAGGGCATTATGTGTAGGCACTGTGAAACCTTACACTTTATGTTTTTGTGGGTATGGTGCTAGTAAGGCCTATGCACTTAAACACTATAAGGGAAGCCTGTGGACAATATGTGAATGTATGTTATGAGTATGGAGCCTATGCTACTACAGACACAAAGGGCAGTGCTACATATTGGGATGTGTGAGTCCCATTACATTCTCAAGGTATGTAGTGACATGTACAGCATGTGTCTAGCACACTGTGTTTGTGCACACACCATATCTCCCAGCATACCACATTTACATTTGAGCAACCACATTACATATTGCAATGCCACATGGTTCTTGCTTCACCTGCCCCTAGACATTGTAGTTGTATGGGATATGTCAGGCAATATTGCAGCATTTTTCACAGATGTATTTGCTTTCCATTTCAGACAAGTATACACAATGTGAGAAACAAAGGAAAGGTAAGTTTTCCTGTGCAGAAAATGGCATCCTGGTATGGGTTCACTATCTTCATGGTCATCAGATGATCAGCCATGAAAAATCTAACATTCCTTCCATGACCTCATCATTTGAGTCTTTTGGAACATCACTAATTACATAAATATCTTTGGTGGCCAAAACAGAACTTACAAATAAGTCATATGGTGTGCTACTGATATAATCAGTGCAGCCAAAGGTCAGGCAACCCACCTGGCACATGAACAAAGGATGATGGAGGCAGCCCATTGAGCAAGCCATCACTACTGGAGATGAAAGAGCTCCTGACATCTCTGGTCAGGGGAACCAGATAGCTCTGCAGTCCACAGTGGAGTGCTAGGTGATGGAGTAGAGATAAGCATGACACCAGACATATCTCTTGGTGATGTATCAGGTGGGTATGTCTTAACATGGATGACTATCTGCAATAGTAACTTATTGTGTGATTTAGTAGAACTTACAACCATGACAATTTCATTTTGCAGGAACATCTGTGCTTCAACTTCAGAAGTCATTCACACAAGGCGTGTTGCCTATTATTTTCCTGTATCACTATATTATGTAATAGTAGAAGTAGTTCATTCACAGGTTCGCAGATTTGTAGCTATTAGTGAAAGGTCATACTTAGTCCGGGTGATCACTTTTAGTGTTATCACAGTTGATGTGGTATCAGAGTCCTCCACCATGGATATACAGCTGCCTGATGTTGAGGAAATGTCCAGCTCTCATAAGGATGTCAGCCAAATCCTGGCATGATCAGTTGTCACAGTGTCAGCAGACCATACCTGTGGCCTTCCCAGGAGAGGGTGACCCTATGCACAGGGATGTGCACCGTCTGCACATATGTCTCATGTGGTTTCCCAGGGTCTGTCTACCAGATTCAGCAGGATGCTGCAACATCCTCTAGGGCTATGTCCTAGCACATACTCACTCAAACATGTGTTGTGTCCACCATCACACACTGACTCAGAAATGGAGACAGCACCGCCTCCTCAGCTAGTCTACCTCAGTCTCCAAACAACTCCCTCATGCATGTCTGACACACTAAGAAAAGTACTGTTCAAACACACTGCCACAAACACAATGCTCATTGTTAATACTTGTCACTGTGGCCATACCCACCTATGCATATGATGAAAAATATGCCCTGCCTCAGTATTTTGTTACTTGGTTAAACTATAGGGATACACAGTGTAGCCAGTCTATGCAAGTTATAGTGCTGTACTTTGCATACATCCTTTTTAATTTTCTGCATAATGCTTTATTATGGCCCATAGTTATGAACTGTCCCTTAGCCAGTGTCACAGCATACTGAATCCACCTCTGTCTAGTATAGTCCTTCCCTGTAGCTGGTTCCTCCACAGACTCTTCATTAGGCACCTCCTCCTTCACATGCTCCTCTCCTGCAGCTTGCTCCTCCACAGGCACCTCATCAGCCACCTCCTCCACTCCTGAATCTGGAACTTCCTCCTCCTGAATGTATCTGCCTTGCTGTAACTGCTTGTGTATAGTGATACTGTGGAACATTGCACAAACTACAGAGATTTTACTGTGTGTTGCAAGGTCATCCTGCAGTGCACCTTCAGACAGTGATAGCAGGCCTTCAGCAGTTGCAACACACATTTGACAATGGCCCATGTCTGTGACAGAGCTGTGCTATGGTATGATGTTTTCTACAAGGTGGCATTACCATGGCTCCAGGCCATATTGTATATCACCAATAAGCTCTCCCTTGTTAAAATTACCCAGCACAAACTGTTGTGTCATGCATGAGAGTCATGGGCATTTCTGGGCTGGCCTGCAGACACACTGTACATTATACCTTGTGCATTACAAATGACCTGGCAGTTGATAGAGTAGAACCCCTTAAACCTAATATTCCTTCATCCCTGCTCCCAGGTAGGGCCTTTATGGCAATGTAGTTGCAGTCTATAGCTTCCTGTACCTCAAGGAAATAGACTATGTCATAAAAAGCCTGCATGGTGTTGGCTCTCTCCTCTTTGGTATGTGGAAACCACATATGCTCTGCCACATGATTAAACATAGTATTGATGAACTGATAAAGTATACTTGAAGAAGATTCTTAGGATTTATCCACTGTGTCCCCTGTTACTCCCTGAAAGGGTCCCGAAGATAATATTCTCAATCCTGCACGTAGCTTAGTGTCCACAGGGACAGGCACTCTACACATCCCATGGGCCAACATATGAGAGCAATACATTTCAACCAGCTCCCACATAGTGCCTCTGTCCATATAGTTAAGTCCATAAGTCTGGTCTTGTGAACAGCATGATATGTAAGGCACAGATGGATGGCACAATGTCACTGAAGGTGATGACATGCAATACCTTCACAATGTGCAGCAACCTTCCAGCAGTGATAATACCTTCTTGGCAATTATCATGTTCATGTTTTCAAGCTCTGCATCCCATAACTCTACATTTCAGCTGCAGTCAACAAGTCTGGAATTAACTTCTGTCAGTGTGTGATATATATGCATCTGAATCATTCTCATATCGTTTACCTTCATTTGCATTTGCAGTTGCCCTCTTTGTAAGACTGTTGCTCATTACAGTGTCATTATACTACAATGTGTATCTTATTCAAGCTGCACAATTTAACAGGTTTCGGCACTCATGCTCAGTGTATCTCTGAATCACCCCTCCCACACCCTGTGCATGGCTATTCTTCCCAAAAAATCATCTACCAGAGTACAAAAAACTGTCTTTGAATCCCAGGTATTACTGACTCTACACTAAATGAACTATATAAACTAAATACAAGGTCTGACAGTCATTTAAATATTTCAAAAACTTATTCAAATCAAAAAAATTGATTTCTGTCACAGACTAATTTTCTTGAACTTTTCTAATAATGAGAAACATTCAGACCAATATTTATAGAGTTACCATTAATTCTTTGTTTGATAGTATCAGTTTCATTTTTATAATTAATAGGGGGTGTACTATTCTTTACCCTTCTGTAACTACCAATTCCTTGCAAAGATTTTACATGTCACTGCAAGCAGACATCAAAGGAAAGGATATTGACTTTGCTTGACTCAAAGGAATTGGAGCATTAAATAAAAAATAATGTTTAGTTAATTTATAGCTGACCACAATGCCTGAGAAAATCTCTGAACTTTATTCCACAATTCTGTTACTATATAGCAGCCATAAAACATACACTGCCATTCAGCCTTATTTACTACTGTACATCTCCAATGACAATCATTTCCTTACTGTACATTTTACTTACCTTATAAGGTATAAGGTTTTTCCTATTTATAAATTTCTGGATTTGCTCCCATGCTTTACAGCACATCGGGCAATGAGTGCCCTTCAGCACTTGTTGTTTCTGTAGCAGGTATGGGTTTTATGGGGCTGGATTGTTAGCCTGAGACCCAACCATCTTCAGAGGGAGCACCACACACTCACACCTACGGCCAATTTAGAGTGCGCAATCCACCTACTGCATGTCTTTGGAATGTGGGAGGAAACTGGAGCATGCTGAGGAAACCCACATGAATGCATGGAGGACCTGCAAACTCCTCATAGAAGGCACCCAAGCCAAGAATTGAACAAGGGAACTCTTGTTGTGAGGTGACAGCTCTAACCACTACACCACTGCACCATCCCATTTATATATTAGCATGTATATATTCTCCAAAAAAGGAATATATTAGGAATATTCAGAAACAGCAAATAGCATTATATGAAATGATATGCTTAGAGGGGGGATTCAGAGACATAAGTAAGGCATCTGCAATACAAGAAAATACTGTGGTATTCTTGGAGTGCAAATGATTGTGTAATAGCATGCAAATGAATGCTATCATGCTAATGAGACCCATTGCATATGCAAATGACAAAATCAAACATGATGAGGCAGTTCTGAGATGTGTACAGTCAGTCCAGAGATCTGCAGCACTCATTTGTTCTGAACACCTGGATTGCTCAGTGTACAGGTGTTTCACTTGTGTTAGTATGTTAGGAGCAGCAACAGCATTAGCTAAGCTGCAAGTATTTGTAGCTTGTTTCAGAGCTGGTGCCCTCAATGTTGCATGGAGTCAGCCTCTGTGTCACAGCAGGATATGTATGCAAGCAGCTAACATACCATGACGGCAATGACTAGGTCACTATTAATCACTGTTGTGTGGACAGAAACACTATATGGGGATTAGTAGACATATACTGCCCTTGGTAACCATTTTAACTGCTTTAGGCAGTCCCATAATATACAGATCAAACGGCCAAAAAACAAACTTACATATACTAAGTCCTAGATGACCATTTATTGGAATATTCCCTTTTCTCAGCGGTATGGCAATCTCTGAGATGGAGGTTAGAGCATGTCAAGGAGTGCAGACTGGCTTGTCCCTCTGCAAAAACTAAGTTTAAGGGAGAAAAGCAATTTTCAATATTTGCTCTTGTCCTGCATTTTCATTGTTTTTGTTTGTTTGTTTGGTTGGTTGGTTTGTTTTTTTTTGGTGTGTTAGCACTCGGTTTTATGAGTGCTGGCATTTCAGTAGGGAGACACTGCCCTCACATGAAATCAAGAGGAATGGCTGGACTGCCTATCCCACTGGACATAAAGGTTTGTGTAGCATGAACAATCCTTCTTACAGGGACCTTTCAGTGCCTGACACTGGACATGTCGGCAGCTATGCATGATTCAGCCTTGTGAATCCTACAACAGTTCCCCTGACATAATGCTGTGGCATGTGGAAATGACTATATGGTTTCCACAGACAGGAGAGAAAGAAACAAAATTATGCAGCCACTTAGCAACACAGATCATATTCCTTTTAGGGAGGTGGTTGATTGCACCCACATGGCTATCAGTGCTCCACATGGCATGTGGTCTGTCATCTAGAAGAGATTCTACTCATCATCAGCTGTCAGGTGGTGTACAATTCTCAAGATATTATATACAATATGAACGTGCACCATCCAGGCAGTAAGCATGATTCCCACATCGTGCATATGTGTAACATCTACCAGCATTATGTGTGAGTTGATTTCCCACAGGGCCATCTATATGGGCAGCAGGCCACTAATAATCTTGCTGACTGTTGTGTTTTGCACAAGAAACAGGATATGCCTTAGAAGCATGTCTAATGTCCCAATCTGAAACCACCATGTCATGACTGAGATGACATACAAATTTGCATATTTGCAGACAGAGAATGCAGTTGAGGTACTAGTCCTAAAGACACTCTCTCATTGCCTGGATACATCTGGTAGTGCTGTGCAGTATGTACCTGCAGCCATTTATTCATGGTTTGCTCCATGTTAAACACTACGACAGTATGAAAGCAGCTACAAATTGGGAATATCACACTACTGTTTGACAGACCTGCTATAGAAGCAGAGGGGAGTTGTGTGCAGAGTTACTGCAGGAAATAACTGCAGTAGCTCCTTATCCAAGGCAAAGGCAGACACAATACATTAAGACACTGGCAAGGAGGCAGTGTTTGACCCGCAACTATGGGTCATGAAAAGGGCCACATAGAATAAAACAGATGCATGCATTAACACATAGGCTATGCATTACAGTGCCTTGACTGACTATTCTGTTCTATACGCATTACTTTACTCACACAGACTTGAAGAGTTGGCAGGGCACAATCATAATCATAATCATACAGGTCAGGTGGGGCACAGTGACAGGTGACATCAGTATTACCATAGGTATAAGGGCACAGGAGGTAGATGCAGTAGTTACACAGGTGGTTAGCAGGGTGGGAGGATTTAGGGTTTAGATCATTCAGTACTGGGATAAAGCTTCCATGTTGTAGTTGTTAGCCAGATGTATTGCGTGACCCTTAAGTGTTGAGGTTAAGTAAGCATCACTATATGGTGTAGCACTTTTGAAGAATGTGCAGAAACCCAGATAAGGGTCACCATGCTGGGAGTCAATAAAATACCAACATTTATTATCCCAACCATGGCTGGACATGGTACTCAGATGGCCAACATCTAAAGGGATGGGGTGATGTGGAACTATGGGAAGCAGTGGTTGGTCTGGTGTAGATGTCCCTGCAATGGAGTCAGATGAGCATCAGTCATGACCATGAGATTGAAAATACTTTGGTGTGGTGGCTGCCATGGTCAGAGCTGACAGTGACATATTTGTCTGGAACATTGTTTATTATCTGCATAAGCCTGGCCTGTAACCATCTACCATGTATCAAGACCCTTAATGGTCATGGCTGGCATTTGTCAGAATCCTCAAGGACACACCAGTGGATACCATTTGGGCCTCCACTGCCCTCAACAGGTATGTTTGCTCCAGGCCCCTTTATGTCATATTACTCTGCATGAGCTGCCAAATATCCTGCAGTCCCTAAAGTGGTTGACATCCTTCTGCAATCACACAGCACGCTCACCGTCTTCAGCTGCTTTCTGTGCCTTGATCACTGCCCTGCACATCTACTTATTGATGCCAAGTGCAGTATCCAGGTCAGGGAAAGACCTGGAGTAATGTTGGTGACAGTCACCAACATACCTCTTCCCTATGCAGTTGAGGGATGCGATCTCTGGTAGTGACTTGTGTGTAGCTTTGGCTGGCTAACAGTGACAGAACACACAGTGCTAAACACAGGTAATGCTGAAGGTTTAGCATGCTGCGCTATCATCATCTCATATGAAGGTGGGTTTATGTGCATGTCATTCAATGTTAGCATTGCTGACAGTTCCAATGTGCACATTGTTATCATTGTGTGCCACAGGTGACCTGTTGACCTCAAGCATGTGTCATCCTGTTGTGCTGGATCCTCCACCAGTGAAATCTGTGAAACATAAAAATAACATATCTCCTAAAGTGCTGGAACTTATACTTCACTCACCCCAACTCATGGCACACAGACCAGTACAGGCCATATATGTGAACATAATATGGACACATACATAATGTGTGGCATAGCTTATCACAGTTGTAACCCCAATGTATCTGAAAGAAAGATCATAGGTGCACCACTGAATACCCCCTTCACAAATGTAGATTAGTATACAACTGAAAATGTACATGCTACTACCAACATAGAGCATCCCCTATCGACACTTGAATAGTCATCACCAGACCACCTCCCACATCCAAGACACTGTTAGTTATGACAGTCCAGTCACTTGATCCAGACAGGGTTATTAGGAATCGGTATCTTACTGTAAGCCTCTTCTGTTCTTGGAGTCCATCTCCTGTTGTGGACTTGTCTCTTGCCATATATTGTGACTTGGCCATGGCATGAAGTATCATCTTGTTGACCCTGCAATGCAAAGGCACACCTAGTCTATTATGGCCATGCACAGCATTAATATCCTTTCCCAGAAAGCCTTGTCTGTTTTACCTTTTTCATGAATCTATTTGTCAGGTATGCATAGGGCCTGCAATAAAACTGCCGTCTCCTAGATGGAGAACTTTTTTAAATGTTGTCATTCTCTTGACCACATGAAAAGACATGTACACCTGGGGTTAAATATGTTAGTCAGTGTGTGTGTGTGTGTGTGTGTGTGTGTGTGTGTGTGTGTGTGTGTGTGTGTGTGTGTGTGTGTGTGTGTGTGTGTGTGTGTGTGTGTGTGTGTGCATGCATGAGCATGTGTGTGTACGTGTGTGGGCATGTGTATCACTCTTCTTGACAGACTACTACATCTCAGCACTGTGCTCCTTCTTTCATTTGCTGGCAACATACCTATCTGTTATTGTACTGGGACAATTCCCATCCTGTCCCATACTGACAGCAGCAATAAGAATATTACTATTACAGACCTTCTTGCAGCACTTTGCTGATAACCAGAGGTGGTGCACACTTCCTGTGCCACTTGCCTCCATCTCTACACATGACCATAGTCTAATCTATGTAACAGAACTGTTGTTTCCCCTGTAGCATGTCTAGCAGTCTGTGCCCACAGGCCACAGTGTAGCCCCCCTGATGGGGCATTCATCTGTTGTGCCTTTGTGCTATGTTGTCTGTGAGGGTGTCCCCCCAACATGGGACAGTAACTTTTAATGCCCTTCTGTGTTCTCTGGCAGGGTGAGCCCCCCTCCCCCAGCTAGACAATAACCTAGTATGCCCTTGAGCTCTGTTGTCTGTTCCAGTGAGACCCCATTTAGCTGGACAGTAATCTGTCATGTGCTTATGCTATACTACCACCAATCTACTGTTTCCTATCTGTCCCTGCTGTTGTCATGCACCACACATGCTGAGTGCAGAGCAGAGGTAATAAGGTGTCTTATTGTTGCACGCTATACTGGTATTAAAGTACAAAGTCTTCACTGAACACCTATTCCTGATATGCTCATATTAAAGTGCTCTTCTGGAATAATGCAACTGCACTTTTATCACACTGCAGTGATCTTAGTAGCATGACAATTATGATAATGAGGTAACTTGGCACAACCATCTCTGAATCATTGCCACAATACATTCTCCTATCACATCCAGGCAATACTTTGCCCATTCCCAGGATAATAGGAGATATGCACATTATGTCAGTGCACAGACACTGCAAAAAACATACAGCTGCTACTCTGCACTTGTGATAATTTGAATACAGCACCACTGCTGCCTGATGGTGCACATCACATGGTGTACATTACATGCAACCATGTGCACAGAGCTACCATCGTGCTCTTCATGAAGAACTGTTGAGTAGACATGGCCTCTTCATGTGCTGTTTTCAGCAGGTATCCTACCTGCTGCAGCCACAGAACTAAATTTTTTAGTATCTGATGCTCAGGGACTGCCAGGAGTGCCTGCCGGGCCATTATCTTTGCCACTTATATAAGACTGATGACTGACTCCAGCTTGCAAGGGCAATGAATGATGACACTGACTTCACCCACTCTGGAAAACAGTGCAGACATCACTACAGGGACTTGCAGAGCTGCCACCTCAAACTGCTCTGCCAGTATGAGGCATAGGTTAGCAATAGTAAGCCAGAATTTTACAGTAAGAACAGTATATGAATTTTCTTCTGGTTGTTGTCCTTTGGTTTGTTTATCTTCTGTTGGCAGAGTTGTGTTGTACTCAATAGTCTCTGTTTCCTTTTTACAATGGCTGAGATGATAGCTTTCAACAGAGAGGTCTGTCTAAACAGATCGTACACACACATTGTCCAGGTGGTGGTGTATGTACACTATGCCCATTGCTATCATTTGGGGTTGGCATTCTGTTTGTAAAAGATGTGTTCCATTTATTCTTTTCTCATTTTCATCTCCACATACAGCTTCTGCTATGGAGCAAGATGTGGAGCAGCAGTGGCCACCTGAGTCTGCTCCAGCCAATGCTGATTGTGCTGGTTCACCAGACCTGCCATACAGCAAAGGGATGGATGTCATTCTCTGAAGACAACCTGGGTGGCCCACTTGTGGACACTTTGGCCACCTCTTAGGAGGGTGGCAGAGGCTCATCTTTTGAGAGGGGTCTCCCATGATTACAAGCCATCGGGTGTGTTGGCTTGTCACATTCAAGGTGTGCCAATAGCTGGAAACACTTTGTGGAACCACATAACTTCTACAGGTGTAGCTGATGGAAATTTATGACTGGCCAGCCCCAACTATTAGGCTGTGAGGAGCAGAGCATGCCCAGAGAGAGGTGACTGACCTCTGCATGGGAGTGTCCTTCAGGCTGGTCAAACATATCCTCTGTAATCTGCACTGTTTCTCATCACAATACCCCCCCCCGTTATGTGTCACTCCCCATAACTGTTTGTAGTCCACTACTCCTTATCACCAATTGGCCTTCCTCTGTATGTGTTCATCCACTCTTGTCCCACCTTTTCTGCACACACCACCCATCTGTCTCTCTACTAATTTTATGTTTATCGGTCTGCTTTGTGGCTTTCCCTTCCCCCTCTTTTCTTCCCATACAAACACATTGTTGCTCTCTTTATCTGCCATTCTTCTTCAAAAAATTAAAATGGACACCTCTCCTACAAAATGCTCATCCTCTTCCCACATCTGTATTACCTACAAGTTATCCTCCCTGTGTATGCATTACTTTGTTTGCCCTTGTCCTTTGCTGTTTTTCATATCTCACCCTTTCCTCCCTATTTATACGATGAATTGAGATGACATTTTCTATGCTGGCTCTCTGTCCTGCCCAGAGTTCCCATATTACAGCTATGAAGCGCATTCTTTCATGTGTGAATACGCATAGCTTTGAGTGTGTCAGCTTACTGCTCTTATCTCATTGGTCACACGACCAAGCTTAGTTAGTGTGGCCACTTCAGTATAACCTCACTAGCATGGTTGCTGCCAAGACAACAGCTGCTATGATTACTATACAGCTCTTTTCCCAGAATGGTAGTGCTATGCTGACCCTACTCCATAGCTAAACAGGGTCAGACCATATTGCAATACAACATTTTTGACATTTAGCATAGTTCTTTGCATTCTGAATCCTCCAGAGTGCCCCTATTTCCTTCTTATGCAATGTCAATGTCAGTAATTTATCAGTTTTATTCAAGTAGGGATATTTCACTTGATTCAAATACTTATAGTATGTATTCATGCTTTTGTTTATATATATATGTATATATACGATATTATTATTTTATACAACTGAGATAAAGTTGTGTTTTAT
The DNA here is from genome assembly GCF_019279795.1 of Protopterus annectens. NCBI lineage: Eukaryota > Metazoa > Chordata > Ceratodontiformes > Protopteridae > Protopterus > Protopterus annectens. The sequence continues at coordinate 945,652,118 of NC_056747.1, forward strand.
ACCTTTTTATTTGTTAACATTAATTTAATATAGTTCAGTTAAGATAGACATAATTTAGCTGCTCAAGTGACATAGATAGATAAAGCCTTGACTATGGTCCAGCTGACATGGGTTTCATTAGTGGCCTGGGTGACTGATGGAGCAGCAGGGAGGGATAAGTGTTCCCATCCCAATTGAGGGGGGTGGTCACAAATGCATTCCCCACACAGCAATCCTTTGTGCAGGCCAGGAATATGATGGGGAGTGGTACAAGGAGGAATTAGGGTGTGGACTTTCACTGAACTTCTTCAGAGGTGGGGTGATATGTTAGCATGTCCCCACTGCATGCATTCATAGCTCTCAACTGTCCAGAATTTCACAGAATGTCAGATTGTAGATTTCTGGCAAATTGCTGGCAAATCACTGAGGACTGAAGTCAGAAAATAATGGCAGACATTTGATTTTCAGACTTAATATCCTTCAGAAAATTCCTGCTAATGCAAAATCTGTTATTCTATCAACTTTCTATGTTTGAAAGAGAAATATTTAAAAAGTGTCCCTATTTTGGGGCTTTGTCCCCCCATAATTTGTGATTTGCGGCTTTGTCCAGATTTCTTACTATAAGAGGTTGAGAGGTATGCATGCCTTCCTCGGGACACAACCAAGAGGGGAAAAACAGGGTAGGGCATAATAAGAAAAAATCCCTCCACCAGAAAGCATGGTGGAAAATCCCTAGGACACCCTTAAGATCTATGTCCGCCATTTTTTTCCAGACCACTCCATGTCTAAGCAGGATCAGGCCACATTGCACTACAGCATTTTTGACATTTAGTGCTGTGCTGTACATTTTGACTATTCCAAAATACCCCTCCCCATTGCCTTCTTAGCAAACAGCAATATTAGTGATCAGTTTTATTGAAGATGGGATGTTCCATTTGATTCATATATTTCCATTATGTATTTGGGAATTTGGTTACATAAGATATTATTATTTTACACAAATTATATAAAATTGGCATGGGTTTTATTAGGGACTTCAGTTACTAACAGAACAGTAGGAAGGGATGGGTGTTCCCATACTGGGGAGGAAGGCAGTTCTGATGGCATTCCCCACGTAAAGATCCCTGGAGAAGTCCAAGAACATGATGGGTGCATGGTCCAAAGAGGGATTAGGATGTGGACTTTGAATTGCTCCGGAGGTAGGGTGATGCTTCAGCATGTCTCTATAGCACGTCCACCCTCAGGACATAACCAAGGGAGTGTAGGGGATGGGAAACAGGGTATGGCATAAAAAGAAAAAAAACTCATCTGAAAGTATGATGGCCAGACCCCCCCAGGACACCCGTAGGATACATGCTGACCCCAACATTCAAGGGGAACCAAAAAAATGATGGACCGTTTCTGAAGTAAGCAAACTTGTCTCAAGGGAACCAGAACAAATATCTTTTAACAGAAGCTTTCACACAAATTGTTTTAGTTTCTTTGGACAGAGGTTGTTTACTTCATTACAGCTTTTTTTTTTAATTTTCTTATTCTCTAGCTCCGAATTTACCCAAAAGCACACAAGAGATGCCTGCTTGTGAATATTTTTTTTCACCAAGACATCATCACTACCTGTATGAAAAAATGTTTCCCAAAGTTTGTCTTCGGATTATCATGCCCTTATCATTTTTTTTTCGAAGAACTCAGGAATACCAGATCTTGGTTCTCCGGCTAGGAAAACAGTGATGTGAGTGGAACTGTGAGAAAAGTTATAGAGAAGACAGGTGGCAGGAGTGGGGATAATGTATAGCTGTAGTTGCTTTAATTGATTAATTAAATGTCTCTGAGTAGTGAATATTTAAAATTCCATACAGAGACAAATGACTTCCTCCAGCATAAAGAACAACAGCTCGGCAGCAAATATTATAAACAAATAACTCAGCTAGCAAAGCTATGTTTAATTATTGAGTGCTTCAGATGCCATACAAAGGAAGATTTTGTTCCTGTCAGTGATCTTCAGTGACAAATTTGTCCTTTGAGAGAAGGGAGTTTTTGCCAAATTTTAACCAGACTGTCATGAAGCATAGAATGCAGTAAAATGTATATAAAGACATATTAGTCCATGCAAGAAACAAAAATACATCAGAACAGCAATCTGTCCAGTGAAGAATAGTAAACTTTTTAAAAAATGTTAACCAGACTCAAAATCTGCAACAATATGAGACATTACATAGGCTGAATTATCTGCATTTTTATACCATTCCACTGTTGCTTAGCATTTCCTGAATTCTTAGTTTTAGATATTTAAGAAAAAAAATGAAGAAAAAAAAAACTAAGGGCCAAGAGGACTTATTTCCAAATATGTGAGCATTCCAAGGCTAGCAAAGATTGCAGAGTTGACCAGAGTGCAGCTTACCTCATATTAAGGAAATGAAAATAAAATATACCACTGAGTGCATGCCACCTGTGGGTGGTTAAGACCACTCAGTGCACCATCAGATAAAATCTTTCTCCCAATGGTGTGCCACTAGTGAATGCTTTCACTGAAGCAGGTTACAGCTAATGTACAGCTGTACTGCTGCAGAAACATGTACAAAAAGCTACAACAAGTACACTCACAATATGAAACAAAACTCTGCATCAGACCCTCCATAGCACCATGAAGCATCACCCTCACATACGTTCTGCACCAGTGGTGTGAAATCTATCACTTAGCCAACAAGTCCTGAAACAGCAGCATGGACAGAAAATAGTCTCACCCTCATAAGACTTATAGCAGTGCCTGTTGAATACCACTGCCACCTGGAAAAACCTGCATCAGTAGCAGGCAATTTGCCCCACCCCACACCAGTCCAGCAGCAGTAACATAGCATGAAGTTTGTGTTCCTCCTCTATAGGGCATGCATGCATCCCTGATAAAAGTATCAGACTCAAAAGTGCAAGTAATAACACTTAAAAACTGTAATTCACATTCACAGTAAGAGTGAATTCAGAAACTTGTTGAAGGAGAAAAGCTCCAAGATATAGCATTCACCCAGTCGCACTAGCAAATCCATAGATTAGAGACCCTAATCATTCAACAGTTCCTTACTACATTTTGGCAGCTATCACCCTCTCCATCAAAAAAGAAGTGTGGTTAAGGGGCAGATGGTGAGGCTGTCAAGACTAGTGAGTGATGATGTAAATTGTGGTGAAGAATTGGGGGTTTTATTGGGCATGTTCAGGGATAGAGGCTAACGTGTGAAGTTTTTATTAAAGATCTGAAACGAAGTAATCAAGAAACATTACACCACATTTACCCGTATCCTTACATCAGCACAACAATCCATGGGTAAGAATTTTAAAGTGTGTAAAAAAATGGGTGCCATGGTTATACAATATAGCCCTGAGACCCCCTATATGGTGGATGTTGTTAACAACGTTTGGAACTTTACTATACCTTATGAATTGAACGCCTTATTGGGAAACAAACCACAGATAATGTATAGTAGGGGAAATAATTTGAAGAACAGATTAGAAAGGCAGAAAAGTAAAAACGTAAGGAATTATAGATTGGAAATGAGGAAATGTGGTATGTGTACATATTGTAAATAAATAAACAATGGCCCCTATGTATCCATCAATGGGTTTAATGGGAATATCCAGTGCCCAGGACAGTGTAACTGTAACACTGGGATCATTGTATATGTGGCCACGTGTTTGTGTTGCCCATCATTTTATGTTGGGAAAACTACATGGAGAATGAAAGATAGAATAGCCGAACACGTGAGGGATATAAGGAACAAAAAATAACTAACGCACTGTATGTGGATAGTATAAAATGTGATAATTTAATTTTAAAAGGTTTTTATTTTTTATTATTAATAAAATAAGTGAAGATCAGAGGGGAGGTGTCTTTAACAATCTTTTGGAGGTCAAGGAAACCATGTGGCAATTGAGATTAAATGCCAAAAAGCCTCTTGGCATTAATGATTGTTGCTCAATAATGAGCATTTTGAAAATGAGGGCAAAGGAGGTATGAAGGAAAGGGTACACCCAAATTTATGGTTATTGCTTGTACAGGCTTTTTAGCAGTTTGTAATACATCAATAAAAAACTCATATTGTGTACAGATAGCTTGCTAAGATGTAAATAAATATATTAATAAATATATTCATTTTTTTTACATATTTACATTTTTTTCACATGTATTTTATAAGAGTATGTTTTTATACCTTAAGGTATGTTAAGTTTATTCAGTTTTTGTCTAGGGTCATTGTTGAACCATTTGGACCAGAAAGGTTTTCTAAAAAGTATAAGTTAATTAAGTGATCACATGACAGCTGCACTGACTATTTGAATTTTTAAAAATTGTCAGCTGCTTTGACTATTTAAGAACTGTTATCTTTTTTATTTATTACTCTGATGAAGCCCTGGATGAGATGGGCAAAAGCGCTTAGTCTGTGTATTAATTCATATTAATTTGTATCATTAATGGTGTTTTATGGTTACGTTATTAAAGTAGATTTCATTGGTTACTGCTGCAGTGGTTAATTATTTTTATTTTATCAGTAATGTGATGCATGCCTCTCCCTCATGAGCCCAGGACCAGTAATGTGATGCATGTCTCTCCCTCATATGCCCAGCACCAGTAATGTGATGTATGCTTTTCCCTTTAGAGCCCAGTACTAGTAATGTATCACATGCCACGGGCCCAGCACCAGGAATGTGATGCACGTCGGTAATATGATGCATGCCTCTGTCTCATGGGCCCAGCACCAGTAATGTGATGTATGTCTCTCCCTCATGTGCCCAACACCAGTAATGTGATGTATGCTTTTCCCTTTAGAGCCCAGCACCAGTAATATATCACATGCCTCTCTCTCATGGGCCCAGCACCATTAATGTGATGTATGTCTCTCCCTCATGGGCCCAGCACCAGTAATGTGATGCACATTGGTAATGAGATGTATGCCTCTCTCTCTATCATGGGCCCAATACCAGTAATGTGATGTGATGTGTGTCTCTCCCTCTTGGGCTGAGCACCAGGAAAGTGATGCGCACCAGTAATGTGATGTATACATCTCCCTCATGGGCCCAGCACCAGTAATATGATGTACGTCTCCCCCTCATGGGTCCAGCACCAGTAATATGATGTATGCCTCTCTTTCATTGGCCAAGCACCAGTAAAGAGATGTATACCTCTCACTCATTGGCTCAGTACCAGGAAAATGATGCACACCAGTAATGTGATCTATGCCTCTCCCTCACTGGCCTAGCATATGTAATGTGATGTATGCCTCTACTTCACCAGCATCAGTAATGTGATGTATGCCTCCCCCTCACTGGCCTGGCATATGTAATGTGATGCATGCCTCTCCCTCACTGGCCTAGCATATGTAATGTGATGTATGCCTCTACTTCACCAGCATCAGTAATGTGATGCATGGTTTCCCCCTCATTGGGCCAACACTAGAATCATGTATGAAACCTGCTGCTCCTTCATGCATTGCCTCTCTTCCCTGGGCTATAGTACTAGCATGAAGGCTATCTCTCTCTAAACAGACCCTGTACAGCAGCATCAAACCTGTGTTCTTCCCTCACAAGCCCTAGTAGGTTGAAGTCTGTCTCTTCCCATATGTTCACACCATGAAGCCTGCTTTTCAACATGAGACCTATACCAGAAGCAAAATCTTGGCAATGCTACACAAGCCCTGCATCAGTAATAAGACATCTGTCAGCAGCTCCACCCCCACAGACACACACACAGACCCTGAACCAACAGCATGGACATTGTCCTCTCCTGAGGTCATGCAGCAGCAGCATTATAATTGCTGCTCTTTCCACAGGCCTCCAGGGCACTATCATAAGCTCAGCAGCAGAAGCAGTATTAATCTTGCCTCTCTTCTCCATAGGCCCTGAAGCAACAGTAGCATGAATCACAAGTTCCATACCTCTCAACCTCTTAGAGCAAGAAATCTGGACAAAACCATAAATAATGGTGGGGACAAAGGCACAAAAATAGGGACAAATTTTAAATATTGCTCTTACAAATGTAGAAATTTGATAAAATATCAGGTTTTGCATTGATGTTAGTTTTCTGAGGGGCTTGAAGTCTGAAACTGAAATATCTGTCATTATTTTCTGACCTCAATAGTCTATGATTTGCCAATGATTTGTCAAAAAAACAAGAATTTTATGAAGAACAGACCAACAATGCTAGGCAAAAATCTGGACATTCTGCAAAAATCTAGACATTTGAGAGGTATAATCCTAACACTCCTCATTGCACCTGCTGTATTCGATGGAAAATTCTGAAATTCTGAGGAGAAACTGCAGCGAGAGGGAAAAATGAGAACAAAAGAAGTCAGCAAGGTATGCTAGGAGATGTCAGATAATGTGGTGAGTACGAAGTAATTAGTTATGTGATCTATATAGATATTTGACAAAAAAAATAGATTTAACAGAAAAAGAAAAATATCAAAAATAACAATTTGGCTAAAGTGGTTACTTAAACGGAAATAAAACTGCAGCTCTGCTACCTGATGGGTTTGTTTCTAAATCTAAACATTTTTCCATTGTACCCTGAGGTTTTTGAGCAAATTAAGATAAATCTAATTTGGCTGCTATGAGCTGCACTCACTAAATGTTTACAAAAATTAACAAAGAAGTTAAGCATGCTGCTGAGATGTGAACAACCATTCTGTGTTAGATGTCCGCATATCCTGTCATATGAAATTCAATAGGAAAAAGAAAGAATCCCAGTTCACTATCTGCCTTCAGAAATGTTGGAAGCATAAACATAAAGTTGAGCATTCATCAGGTTTCAGGGCAGAAACAGCCTCAAGAGGGCTGGAAGTTGGGACAAATGTTTGTTGGAATCAGGCTAATGAGATCTGAAGGCCTCTTTTATTCCACCCTATTAAGAGAAAATGGTAGAGGCATAAAAGACTATAAATAGATGAATGAATGGGGGGATGGACCCCACATGAAGCGATGATGTCAGCTTTCCTTTCTTGGATAAGCTGATTGCATTTCACACACAGAGCTGTCAATTTACACACTAAGGAAAATTTCATAAACTGGAAACAATGCTGCAACATCTCAGATAGGCATTGTTCTACCTGTTTACATTTATAAACTTATTTTTATAATGTTCTGTGCCACAGACAGTTGTAATTCATGTTTACCACATTCCCTGGTTTCCTTCTGCAGTGCTTGATATTTTTCTTCCATCATTATTTTCTTTTTAGAAAAAAAATAACAGAATTTGTTGTCAGAGTTTGTAGTGTAGCATGGTAGGACAGGAGCTGTGGTTTAATTATGTACAAATATACATGAACCATAACTGTGAAACAAACACTAAAAATGCAAATAGAACAATAATTTATAATAGTTCAAAATACAGTAAAAGTCTATTATTCACTTTCTAGGTTGGTTTGGTAAAGCAGTTGATGCTAACCATATATATCACTAGCGTTCCCCCCTGCAAGATAAAGCATGCAACACTTGCAGAAAGAAAGAAAGCACATCCATATGCCTGAAGGTTAACAACAAACAATGCTCAGATAAAAAGATGCATGATCAAATAAATGAACACATGTGCAAGTTGACTATACACATGGAGCGGAGTACAAAAGGTGTCAGTCTCATTACCTGTCAGTATACGGCTGTCATTAGCATCGAAGAATAGTACATGATGATTAAAAATTAGGTAAAGAAAGCAAAACAGCTTAGGGGTTCATTGTATCAAATTAAAATCTGCGTGCACATCTTCTGACATAATTGTGGTTGGCTGTTCCCATGATCCACCCATACCCACTGCACTGCACAAGAAGAAGTCTGTTCAGTTTGGCCATTTTAAGGTGGCCTGTGGTAACTGATATAATCTCCCCTGTTTGTGAATGCGATACAGTATTCATTACACAGAGCTTCATCAGTGATATTAATGTTGCACCTGATTTTATGAGTCATGTGTAATTAATACATGTCCTTACATTTACAAGTAACTCATATTACAATATATTTCACACTCATATTTCACCACGTATTGTTTGAATCTGAAACAGACAGGTATACCAAAAAATAATGGTTTCAAGCACATGAATTTGTAACATTTCATACTGGATTAATGTACTACATGAACCATCATATTGAACAGCCTCTCCCATACCACTATATTAACAGCTTAATTTAAGTTACAATGACATTCCAACTGCCGTCTGAGGATAAGACCAAAAAATATATAATTTCTGTTATTGTTCGTCCCATTGCAAAATATAAAAATAGTCAACAACTCTGACAACCAGACAGAAGCTAGTGTAGGCCTTTCTATCTTTGAGACCTAATGCATTTTGATCTCAGTGTTACAGGGGATCATACCACATCTCTGGAACAATATTCAGATTATATACAACACTGTCCATTCAACATTCTCCGTTAGTTTTAGCACGGTCATCCAAAATTGTATGCCTTGTGAGGTGACAAAGAATACACTATCCTGCATTGGCAAAAACAGACTCAGTTACTTCATTTTTTCTTGGTGTGTAACAAGAGATTTCAAGTGACTTCATACTTGTACACCAAGATCTTATCACACTAGCTACAACAGACACAAGTGTCTTTTCTTTCCAGCATGTATCCTAAACTTGTAATTAAAGAGATGATGCACACACTGCTTGTCTTTTATTTGACTTAGAATGCATAATAGAGGTGAGTGAAACAAATGTGCACACAACCCAAAATAATTTGTAAACAGTTGTATCAATGCTTGCAGCTTAATGGTGTGCAGTCCTTCCCACAAGCTTATCTGTTGCACACACACACACACACACACACACACACACACACACACACACACACACACACACACACACACACACACACACACATATGCCAATCTGAAATATCTAAGTACCATATTAATTTCTGCAAGCTGAAGTATTGGATTTGTCAGCTTTCAAACAATGTAACTGAAATAAGTTTACATAATTATAAACATAACAACTGCTTCATGTATAAATTACTAGACTTTTTATCCATCATTCTTCATAAGTCCAAATATTTCCAAAAGGTATTCAACATCTGCCTTTCTTAAGTAAAAATAATATTCCTTAGTGTTAGTACACACCATCTAAATACCTGATTACTTTTTTTCCTGTTTTCAGTGGATTTAATAATGGGAAAATTAATAACTGTCCAAGATAAAGATTAACCAAACCAGGATGCTTCAAGGCCTTTTTATTGTATATTTCAAACATCGGAAGTACTTCTCAAATACATGTAGCCTACAATGAGATGTTTACAACCTCAAAGATTATATTTAGCTGGGGGCATCCACTGCTGATACTTTTTGATTACAGAAGGATTTGATGTAAAGGGTTTAACGAATTCTTTTTGTTAGGACACTTTTGGTATGCTTTCATTTGTATGGCACCCAGATTCTCACTACATACTCCAGCTCTGACTGAATTGTAGCTTTCATTGATATTTCATTATGTATACCTATAGTTACCATGTCAACAGTCAGTATGACGTCATTCTCTGCTATTTCACCAGTCTGAAAACAAAGGACAAATGCATCTGTATGGCAGTTCATTCTTCCCCTCCTTTATCACTGGTTCCTCTTTGACTGAGGGGCCTCATCAGCTTTACCCAAGGCCCAGCAATTTCCCATGATGACAGTGGCCTTATGTTTGTTTCTTGTTAGAATACTGATTGTCACAAAGGCTTATGCCAGAATGTAGCCTAGTTTTACTTGTATGCCATCCCCAGGCACTACAAAACTGTTTCTGCTTATACACTCAAGCAGCAGTGCTTAGTATAATTGGTTACAAGTGAGTTTTCACACATCCTGGAAGTGCATTCTTGCCCAAGTAACTTGCTTCCGGCTCATCCACTTGTGAGGAAAATGGGCAACAGAAGTGGCATATCACAGCCCAAAAACAATATTCTGTAGACTTTATTATCTGGCTTTTAACTGTCTCAGGCTTGTCTCCAGGGATGGAATGATTAAGACAGCAGGACAGCTGTACTGCAACATCAGTGTGCCGCAAACACGTACTTAAAATCACACTAAAGAAGGCAGTACCACAACCTGCAGAAAGTTATTTTTGTATAAAGTTGCAGATATGAATGCTAGGCCTCATGAACATTTGAAAAAGTCTGTCTCCTCCCTATTACCTCATGTTTTCATCAGTGGACTGTTCAAAGAAACTAGATATTGCCAAGGAAGGAAAGGGAGATGTTATTCAGTGCAGCCATAAAGTAAGTACCAGAGACCTACCACAGCAATACAGATTAAGCCAAGAAAACTGGCAGAGCAACGTGTTTATAACAAGTGTGAACTATTTCTTGTGGGAACAAGCACCTGTATATATATATATATATATATATATATATATATATATATATATATATATATATATATTTTTTTTTTTTCTTTCCCTGCTGATGTGCCAACATACTATAATAAACAGATAATTGCTTCTCCATCATATGTTCTGACATGCTGCTATGGTAACCTCTGACAAGTTAATTGTATGAGAAGCATGATATTGAATGATAATAATACAATGCACATGGTATGTTAAAGCGCAAAGTAAAACTAACTGATTCTGCACCCTAACAATAATGCCACTACAAAACAAACTAAGTTGCAGAATGCCTTACTATCAGCTTGCTATGAAACTAAAAGTTAAAGGTAAAGAAGATGGGCTGTACCACTGGCAGTATAAGTGAAACATTAAGAAACGTTAAGAAGAACTTCTATGAGAGGTCTTCTTTCAGCTTCACATCTATTTTTTTCCTGAAAGTTTCTATCATCTCTGCTGTAACCATAAATGTAAAAAAAATTTGTTTTTTTTAGCGTCTTAGGGGGATGCTACTCAATGAAGACTGTTTACCCACTGACATTTTTGATGATTTTAGTCAATTTACAGTCTAGGACAGGAGAGGAAATGGCTCTGTGGTGATGGCTGATTGAACACATGCCTCATCTGTTAAAGCATTGACTTGATGAAATGGTTATGCCTTCCTGTCACTTTTTTACTTCCTGAAGTTAATTTGTACATGTCATTATTTTAGTTTATTCTGATAGTCAGAAAATGTTGAGTGCTTTAGCAGATTACCTCAGTGAAGAGCACAACTGCATATTGAAGTACTTTGTCGTTCAGTAAAATCATTTACTGAAAAAAAAAAACAATTCCGTTTTATTCATTTTATTATTCTGACAAGTATGAATGGGTCTTGTATGCTTGCTTTGCTTTAATGTATTTTAATAAAATTAAAAACTCCAAAAATGGGTTATACATTTCTTGGAGTTGTTAGTGAATGGTTTGTTTGTGTGACCTTCTTATCCTTTGGTCTGTATACTTTTTAAAAAAGACAAAATGAGAAGTTTTAAGAGAGTGCAGGATAGATAGCTGGTTAGATTCATGCCCATGAAGTTGACAAGGAGAAATGGGACCAGTTTTGGTGAGGTAATAAAGGGGAGAGAAAGACCTGGCAAAGTGATAGGTGGTCCTGGCATTGATATTAATTATGGCAGGTCAAGCAATGACAACAGTTGTCATAGAATGCAGAGTGTAGTCACAGATAGTAGACCAAGTGGACACAAACTATCAATTAAAATCACTACAGAAGAGTCAGAAGGATGGACCAAGTGACTGTTAATGTGATAACATTAAATGCTAAGAAATGGGAGAAAATGTAGACTTTTTAGAAGTGTCATAATAGCTAATCACCATCAGAGACAGGAAAACAGGATATGACAGTACAACTATTAGTTGAAGAAATTTGAGAAGGAACAGGGCTACAGAGAAATGAGGTACTGGAAGAGGACATTTTTGGGGAATGACGTGCAGCAGCTCCATCTTAGAACACAAAAGATAACATTGCTAGTGAAGGAGGCAGAAACATACATTAAATGGTGGTGCCTTTAAACTAAGATAAGGGTAGTGAAACAAAGAAACTGGAACTAGGATTCAGAACATGAGAGAAGAGTAAGAAGTTTGAAAGGTGCAGAAAAGAAAAGAAAGAGGGTAATAAAGGGAAGGCTAAAGTGTTGCTAACCAGTGCTAGGAGCCTGAGAAAAAAGACCTCCAAACTTCAGGCAGTGACTGTAAGAGGAAAGGCTGTAATAATAGAAATAATTAAGACCTGGGCTAATTGCAAGTAAAGAGAAGATTATGGTCAGTTCAGAGTATAAGATGTATTGATACATCCTTACATGTTGGCTTGATAGATCGAACAGATTCAATAAAAAATATTTATTTTGTATAACAAAACAGTAAGTTAAGCGCTTTCACTCGTCATATACGAGCTTCATCAGAACATAATGCACATTAAGGTGTACCTATTTAAATATAAAATGGCGCCAAAATGTTCTAGCCTTAAAGCTATAAGTACATAATATCTGAAAAATATATGTATAAAATACCAATACATAAAATTGCATAAAATGTTAAATTGATTAAAATAATTAATTTTTCAACATTAACACAGGTTTCACAGAAATATAATCATTGATACCTGGTGGGTTCATAGCGTCAGAATACAGTTGCCACCAGTATTCTCTGTAGGCTAACAAGTTCTTGATATTACCACCCCTTGGGTCCACTTTGATAATGTCTAAGATGGCAAACTTAAAATAATGTTCACTACCATTTTTATTAATATGTCTATATAAAGCATTCTTGGTATCATTAGTTCTAATACTATATCCATGAGCATAAATTCTCTTCTTAAACTGTCTTTGAGTTCTCCCTATATAGTACGCAGGGCAGCACATGCATTTTGCCATATAGATTAACATACTAGTATTACAATTTCCATTCTTAAATCTAACAATGGTTTTATTAACATTGTTTAAAGTAATACATGTGTCTTCTAAGATGTCCTTACATTGTTTGCATGCCCCGCACTTCTTGGTGTGGACATCTTCACTTAGTTGAAAATTATTGCCACTTTCAAAAAGATTTTTTAAATTTCTACCCATTTTATATACATATCTGGGTTTGTTCCCAAGAGTACTTATTGTATCTGGCTCACTGAAAAATATATACCAATTCCTATCCAAAATTGATTTCACCGCCTGTGAATGTGGCCCGTATTCTATGATATATGCTCTTTTATAAATCTGAGTATTCATTGCTTCACTGGAATTCTGCACATACGTATCTACCTTCTTCATAATATTGTCATTCTTAATAGTGTCACTGTTTGACCCGAGTATAGGGGTATATCTTTTTCCCCATTCTCCAATGACATAATTCCTAATGTTGTACATCATTTTCTCATCATACCCTCTTTCACGGAATAGCGTAGTTATATAATTCACCTCTTCAATCATATCTACATATTCCGATGTCATTCTAAGTGCACGGACCAATTGACCTTTATATATATTTTGTTTAAGCAGTTTTGGATGGTTACTGCTGTAATCTAAATAGGAGTTGGTAAACGTGGCCTTTCTATGTATCCTTGATTTAAATTTAGTCCCATCAAATAATACTAATGTGTCTAAATATGCCACACCATTATAGTTGTATTCAGAAGTGAATTTTAGATATGTACTACTATCGTTAAGGTACTGAACAAAATCACTAAATGAGTCCTGGTCACCGTTCCATAAAATATAGATATCATCAAGGTAACGGGAATAATACATAATCTTGTCATGGTATTTGCTGTTAAAGACAACAGTCTCTTCCCAATCAAGTAGCACCAAATTGTATATGGGGGCACAAGCTGCCCCATAGCTACACCATTGGTCTGCCTGAACATCTCCCCCTCAAAAAATATATAGTTGTGGTCTAAAACTATACTCATCATTTCTGCTAATAATTTAATTTTATCCCACGTTAATTTACTATGTTTGACCATACTGTTGGTGAACGCTGTGATCCCATCATCATGGGGGATACAAGAGAACAGGTCCACCACATCTATTGATGAAAAAATTATATTCTGACAATCATTATTAACAGGAAAGTTTTTTAGAAATTCCCATGAATCCTTTACTAGATGTTTAATTTCAGAATAGACAGGTTTCAAGTATGTATCAATTGCTACCCCTAAAGGGTAAGTTTTAGACCTGCTACCTGAAATGATAGGACGAAACGGGGGATTTGTTGTGTCTTTGTGTACTTTTGGAATACCTACAATGGTAGCCATATATGGATACTCAACAGACAAATATTTGTATAGCTCAATATCAAGAACTTGTTAGCCTACAGAGAATACTGGTGGCAACTGTATTCTGATGCTATGAACCCACCAGGTATCAATGATTATATTTCTGTGAAACCTGTGTTAATGTTGAAAAACTAATTATTTTAATCAATTTAACATTTTATGCAATTTTATGTATTGGTATTTTATACATATATTTTTCAGATATTATGTACTTATAGCTTTAAGGCTAGAACATTTTGGCGCCATTTTATATTTAAATAGGTACACCTTAATGTGCATTATGTTCTGATGAAGCTCGTATATGACGAGTGAAAGCGCTTAACTTACTGTTTTGTTATACAAAATAAATATTTTTTATTGAATCTGTTCGATCTATGCAGCTGGCTTCCTGTGTCAACATTCAGGCGAAGTGGTGACCTTGTGTTTTGCTTACAGTGTTTGGATTTTCGTTTGTGTTTGGCAAAACGCTAGATTCTGTTGTTACATGTTGGCTTGGTAAGTGTCCGGCACTACCTGGATCATCTTCAGCCATAATGGTATATACTTCGATAATTACAATAATAAATAAGTGAGATATGTCAAGGATACATTTTGGAGGGTTACAGTTAACTTAAAGTTGTTTCATAGTACAGAAAGTCCTATGAATTAGTAGAAACATAGTTTTGTAGACCTACTGGCAATAAAGCATACATCCTGATGATGACAAGTACATAACAGCAGCTAATTTACTATGTTTTACACAGAGCACACCTTTACAGTATTTGCAGTCATCTTTTGGTAGTAACAGTATTAAGGTATTTTTGACAATAATCAAATGATGGATCAGCACTGTTTAAAGTGTCAAATATATATTCATTGCCTTATACTATATTATGCAAAATGAAATGTCTGTAAATATTCTTGTCTACAAATGAATTATGATTCAGCCATGACAATAACTTTTGCTCTGTAGTATTTTTGACTAGCTGTGGGCATATTTTGATTAACATTTGCAATGTGGTGTGTCTGTGATTACTTTTATGGGATGGATTAAACTATAGCACATGTGACAATTTGCTGTCTGGGCTACAGTTTTACTGTAAAATGACAGTTTCATTCACATATACGATTGTAAATAGTGAAATACTGGTAGGTGACTTAGATGATTAAGGAGCTGTTAAGCTGTTTTCTCTGGTCCATTGGTGCAAGGTTTGATTCCCTTAGTCTCCATTGTCTATCTGTGTGACTCTGAACAGTTCACTTAACCAGACACTGTTTCTGGGCTGAGTACTGAAAAAGGTCCCTGTAGATCAGAGCTCTACTCTGAAAACCAAATAAAATAAAATAAAATAAAATGAAATGAGTGAAATTCTGTCAGTGTAAGTTTCCATAGGCTGGGATACCTACTTTGCATTTAACTATTTGTATATTTGGGAGGTCTAGTTTGATTTTTGCATAAGACTTTGTAGTGTCTGACATGTGTTAAGTTGCAGACATGAGGCCTAAAGGTTGTTAAAGTGAACAGAACTTATCACCCTTGATAAGTTTTGCTGAGTATTGTAGTTTGTAGCACCCTCTTGGTAGAATTTCAATGACTATTGAGGCTCTTAAGTGTTTATTTTCCTTGCTGAGTTTGGACAGTTGTCTCGCTACTTACAATTATCCATTAGACACACAGCAGCTGATCTATATGCTTGTTAATGAGCAGATATTTTCTTTATCTAGTGTGGCATAATAGTTGTGTATTTTGTAGGAGGACAAATAACATTAATCAATATATTCTGTCTGATGGACTATGTAGTGCTGTTAGCTGTCCTGTTGAGCTGAAACCAAATACTGGCAATCTAGACACTAATTACAGCAGCAGTAAGCTTGCTGTGACTTTGTGACCACTGCATGCCTTGTGGATAACTTACAAGCCATAATTAATGACGCATTAATTCTGAATTTGAGATCACTTATCTTCTTGCTTTTAATGTTAATGTGGACTTCAGGTGTCTCTCTTCAAAAACCAGGAGCTTTATAGTTTCTCAGTCTGAGTACTATCAGAGTATTTAATCCGTATGCTTCCCAGTGGGGACTTTACTGATTCTTCTTTTAAATGCCAAATCCTGTAGATTTGTTTGTTTTTCAGATATAAATAGTCAATCTGTACTGTTACAAAATAATGATCAATAGCATCACTTTCCTGGTTTGTTTTGAGAGGTGTAGCATTAGCAGGTTAGTTCCAAAGGAGTGAATTGTTCTCTGCATTCTTGTTACTGATATAAAAAAGAATATTCTTGGCCACTCTGTTGGAGTAAATTAATAAAGTCCTGACCATGCCCCAGCTGTCAGGTGATGGATGGAGCTGCTGGGATTGATGGACATGCCTATCCTAGGTGGGAGGATATTTGTTGGTGAGAGTTCCTAAGGGGAGACATGATCCATAATGGAAAGTTGCCCTTGGGTGTAAAGATGGGCAAACCCCTGGGATGCCTTAGGATTCACAACCAGTCCCAGCAATTCTGAAATAAGTCCAGGGGAAAGGAGAGTAGCTGCTAGATCCAGCGTGAACATGCTGCACTCGGGGCCAGGCAGGGAAAAAATGATGTTGCACAGGGGTCGGTACCAAAACAAAAAAGGAATGTTTTCTATGACTTGAAGACTGAGGCACAGTGTGCAATATCCATTTAACTTAAGCAGGTTTCCTAGGTTAATATATATTTTAATGATATTTTTGATGTACTTGCTTTGTAACTCATAGATTTATGAATGCTTTTCATTGAAAGTTGTTTGCTCAGTATGATATATGATGTAATCGCCTTATAGCTCTTTGTGTTATTACACCCAGGTTATGGCTGAAAAGAGTCCCACAACCTGTCCCTCTTAAATAAATAAATACATAAATATATAAACAATCACTGTGTCACTGGGTCATACTAATGGATTAAGTATCGGATGGTTTGGTGTGGGGGGGGGGGTAGTGTATCAATAGTTAATGAAAAAAATTGGACCAATTATTTCACCTGTGTAGTGCACCAGCAGTAGTAATATTGGACTAGAAAGAGCTATTTTACCCTTCCTAAATTGGAAATCCTTTCATCAATTACAGGGACTGATTTCCCCATCAAGTTTTGTCTTGACTTTCCTTCTTTCTCCTCTGTACCAGAGTAATCCCTTCTTCTTTCTCTTTAATCTTGCTGCTAAATCTTTCTCTAGATTTACTTTTGCACTTTTACTAGGTTTCTAGTAATCTGACTTTCTTATACTTATGACAGCACACCTCTCCTCTCTTTTTTAACTTGTGAAATACCCTTTCCTTCATGCAGACTGCCTCCTTAACCTCACTGTTAAACATTGACCTCCAATGCAGTCTGCCTAGCTCCCCATTACTGCCCCATCTGAGTAACATATATACTGAGAAGTCCAGATCCTGGTCCTTTTGATCATTTGCACTAATTTCTGTTGCACATACAACACATGCTTCCCTCTCTAGCATCAATGCTTGAAGCATCCCTACTTTCTTCCCTTAATTTATGTCACTACTCAATGTAACACAATCCTTTATCCCTTCCTACTAGTCCTATAACAAGCTTGTCCTGTTTTCTGCCCTTTTTTCCATGCAGTTTACTCTTTTAATGCCTGCATCACAGCCTTTATTATATACCAGTTCCTACCATTACATCATCTGCCATTCTCGGTGATCCCTGTACCTTCTTACCTGCTGCCATTTTTGTCTGTTTCTTTTAGTATGTCTGCTGTTCATCTTTTGTTTTCCTACTAGCCCACACCTCACCCTTTTCCACCTCAGTTTAACAGTATAACCACCTGATTTAAAAGTGTATTCTGGATTTCTGCAGGGGTGCCCATCCTAGACACAGGTGAAGTTCATCAGTGCCATAGAGTTTCTTGCTTTGTTATGCTTACCATCAGCCACTTACCCTTTATTCCCTATACCTGGCCATCTGTTCATTCCCTGAACCAGGCAATATAGCCCAGGATCTTATCCTTCTTTGCCTTGCTAACACTTGACATCAGCAGACTTCCAAAATGCCACTAATCTGCCCAACACTTTGTATGTTATGGACACTTCCTTGTCCCATCCTTGTGAGTTCTACTTGCCAAGTCACTGATGCCCACATCCAACATAAGTGCAAATCATGCTATCTATGAGAAGTTTTGTTACATCTTGCCTTGTCCTGTCTAATCTCAGCAGCAGGACAGGTGTCACTATCACATGTCTACTCCATTCTGACTTGTCTATCCACCTGACATTCCCTGTGATTGAACCACAGATCATAAGAGCTCCTTCCTCCACCTTGTCACTGCCATCTCTACCATAGTCTTTCTTACACTGTCTGTACTAGCTCTCTTGTCTGGTTCTCCTAAGCATACCTCTCAACCTATTAGTTTAAGAAATCTGGACAAAGCCCAACAAAACGGGGGGTACAAACGCCCAAAAGACAATATTAAATATTGTTATTATAAATTTAGAGAGATACTAGAATAACAAGGTTTTTAACATATATTTTCTGAAGGATTAGAAGTCTGAAACTCAAATATATGTCATTATTTAGTGACTTCAGTGCTCAGATCATCCCAGTGATTTGCCAGAAAACCACAAGTTTTTTGAGGAACAGACCAAAAATATGAGCCAAAAATCTGGACAGTTGAGATGTATGCTCCTAAGTCAACTTTCTGTCTGCACCACATCTGATGCTTTGTCTTTTCTCATATGTTCATCTTTTCTAAGCTGCTTTGCAGTTTAGCATTATCGCCTATGTCATTGATATCCCATCTTTTCTTCCTACATTGCTCACTACAACCCATTTCCTTTTCTCCTCCTAACTGCTATCAGGGACAGGCAGTTTCCCATCATCTCCTCTGGCCAGCCTGATAGACATGGGCATTGTGAGGCAATGTAGTAATTGTCTCATGTATACTGGCAACCACTTCTCCTGAAATAAATACTTTATGTGAGAGATGTAGTTACACTACAAAATTGGAGGCAAGACTTTCACTTAAGGACAAATCGAATGTCAAATAGGTTGTCAGCACACACTTCTCATACTAAAGGACATGGCACATAAACCCACATATGCAGAAGTACTCACTAGTAACTTAGCAAAAGGTTAGAGGCCTCCCAAATGGAAACCACTAACATACAACAATGCAAAAATGAACAGCACATAATAACACACACACACCAGTGTCTCAACAAATAAGCCTATAAGGTGTAACACCACAAAATCTAATGTATTGGTCACAGGTGACTCCATTGTGAGACACATGGGTGTTCCCCTCACCAGGCTGGATAAGCAGCGGGTTCCAGTTAGCTACCTGTCAGGTGCCAGGATCCATCAAGTCACTCAAGCACTCAAGTTACTCGCCCACAAGTACCAGTACAAAGCAACATCTTCAGCATTCGACTCACCACATGCTGCATCAGTGGGAGGCTGTGGTGAAGGCCCCTGGGACTTTTCCTCCTCTTGCTTCTCATTGGGAAAATGTGGCACAGTAGAGACACAATGTGAAAGTTGAAAGTGTGATAAATAATTGAAATAAAAGCAGGTGAAAATTGTATGACAACTCTATCTATCCTACCCTGGTGCCAAACGTTCAAGCCTTCAAAAGAACCCACCTTTTACAGAAGTATCTCTTCAGGACTTGAAAAATAAGTGTGCACAGTAAAACTACTTGTTTAACTGGCATGCATTTAGGAAGAAGAAGAAATAAGAAACCTTTAAAAATTGTATCTTCTGCAACTCTGTTTGCACTGCACCTTCCTGTTCCTGCAGCTACTCAGGCTGATGACACCTGAGAACATTGTATTTATGTCTTCTCTATTCTGCAGGCCAGAAAATGCTTGTAGCTGTAGAATGCTTGAGGCCCAGGTTATGCATGACATTCACTTTTTGAAGAGTCTTTCATAATAATCCAGGAGCTGGTGCTGAAAGTGCAGTGAAGGAGATAAAGAAAAAAATCCCCCCCTCTTTCATACACAAAGCAAGAGCTCTATGCCTTGAGGTGCTATAAGCTAACTGTGCTTGGTAGAATACCAAAAGCCAAGAGACAGAGAAAAATGGCAAATCTTGCAGGCATACATATGGACTTTCATGGATTGCAGTCCATATAGTCATCTGTTCTTCAGCTGCACAATGTGTAGCCATTCATATGCAGTAACCAGAACATTATTTAACATGATAGGGTTCTCATGAATGAGTCACATATTAAAGCCGTTGTATGCAGAAATGTAATTATGTCGTTCTGAGACATTCCTGTTATAGTCCCTTACTTGCTTATGTAATCTGAAAAATGGTATAAAATTGCAGAGTTTGGATCACTGCCACCGGTTTGCAAGATACACAGTACTATGTAGTGGTTTTCTAGCTGTAGATATCTGGATATTACTGATAACATGTATGATTCGCAATCTGGCTACTGTTCTCAGACATCAAGGTCATAATATAAATGAAGGCATGTTTTCCACTATGTGTTTACAAAATGGCTTTATGTGCTTGCCCTGGTTGTATTACTGTCTACAGCTACACTTAATGCCCTCTGTGGGAGCTTTAGCATGCCATCTCATCAGACCATTTTACAAGGTAACCTTTCTCAAGATTTATTATATCGTGCTGTAGCACACTTTATAGGAACAGGATACTATGAATATATGCCTCTGTGGAAAAGGAACATTCTCAATACTTGTACACATATCCTTACCAATCGCAGTATATGTTCATATATTTCCTGTGCCTAAAGGAGTCAGCATGTCCACAAAATGAGGCAGACTGTGACTGCAGAATTTCATCATTGCTAACAAATATCATCCTGCTGCAGGACCTTAAGCAGCATGGCTTAATGCTAATGGGCAATGGGGTGCAGATCAACCAATTAAGGATCAGGTGTGGCAGCCCTTGCTGTAGAACATTAATGCAGTGGGGTAGGCATGAGTGCACAATGGGCCAGTGTCATTATCATCTGTGGGAATCACAGACTGAAAGAAATAGAATGGATTCTTGTGTTCCTTGCAGGAGGAGGATAAGCAACATCACTGATGCCCAGTGCTGGTGTAGATGTTGGTGCTACTCAGTTGGTGATATAGCGGTTTAGTGTATTTAGCAGAGGTTTATATGCATGATAATTACACACAGAGAAAAAGGGATCATAATGCACATTTCTTTACAAAGACACATCAAGAACCACATCAGGGTGCTGCCACCATAATGGGTAAGATTAAGTAACAAGGAATTGAATGTATTAACACTATTGTGCTCCATGTCATGTGGACACTCTTGTAGCATGTATCATTGTGCGTACTATTATGTTCTGTATACTATGCATCCACAAGTGTTAGTTATGATGAGCAAAATGTAAAACTGGCTGAAGGTTAACCAGGTGCTGATGTCTACAGTTCCAGAGAGAATGGTAATGATTCTGATATATGTGGCCACATGTCAGAACACATGATGATGTTACTGCCGGCCTCGCTCATAAATGGGGAGCCACCCTCCTCAGACAGTGTCCATCCAACCAACATACTAAGCAGTTTGTGACTGAACTGGCTGATTGCACATCATTTCTAGTAAGGCAAGGCACTCCTGTAACTAACAGCTTTATAAAGTCTCCCCTTGTGAGAAACAGCAGCAGCTTCAGAGATGCATACTGATTTTTGTGTGGGCATACTCACTGCTGATTAGCAATGTAGGGGTGCCTGATGCTGTCTCACTTTACAAGTGCCTTCCTGATGTGTGTAATATTGGAAATCAATTACCAGAAGTAATGACAGATGTACTGGAGTGTCACCCAGGCATGACCTGCTCTCACACAGTCCATAATGGAACTGGCAAGTGTGTTGAATGGCAGCTACTCCAGTGGCATAGATTGAGAAAGCCCTTACTACAGCACAGCAAACCTGGGTTCAATTGGGTAACTGACAGAGTGACAGAGGGGAATGGGTGTTACCATCCCTGAGTGGAGGACAGTCCTGAGGGCATCTCTGACAATGATCACTGTTGGAGGCTAGGAACATCACTAACAGGAGGTGTGTCCTAAGGTGGAATAGGGTGGGGGGTATGGCTAAGCTGCCACAGATGTGTAGTGAAATGTCACTCATCCCCATTGTGCACATGCCCCCAGACTCTACCACTGGATCCATGAGGGAGAGGGATAGAAGGAAGAAAGAGGGTAGGTCATAAGATAAACACACCCCTGGCTAAGCGATAGGCAGTGGCCCCTAGGATACCCTTAGGATCATTCGTGGCCCAGGCTTAAATTCAGGCATTGGAACAGGGATGCATTGGAGTGCTCATAAAACCAGGGAAGGATGTGGGGAATTGGGATGGCTTTCAGCATGACAGTAATGGGAGAAAAAAAAAGAACTAAAAAAATTGTTAAATGGCATTCATGTGGCTGGAGGATGCTATCCAGCAAACTTATGAGTTCCAAGAGTAGCATGCTAAGAAACTACAGTAGTTACTTGTGTTGCTGAAAGCCCTTGCTGCTCAGTAGAGCATTGCCATACTACTAATCAGTGCAGTAGTGTATGTAAGCTTCATAGGTTCATAGATTGGTACTAGGCTATCAGCCTTAGGACCTATACAAGCCTAGCCATAACAATTCCCTGGCTATTTCTTCCCAGAATATTTACTTCCCTGGTCCCCTGTCTAGCAGAGTGACTGATGTGATCCCCAGGGTGAATTTCCTATCTCCCATCCAATCATCAAGGTTCCTTTTGAAGAGAGCCAAAGAGGCACTCAGCTTGACATGTATGGGCAGTCTATTCCAGAGTATGGGGAGTCTCTGGGTCAGGAACCTATCCCTCCAGCATATTTTGTTCATTGTGATGACCAGGTTTAGATCCATGTAGCATGTGGCTCTGAGGGATTGGGATTTCTTTAAATGTAGCATGTCCAACAGCTCTGGGTTTGACATGGCCTTTTATGTTAAGCAGAGATCGCCTCTGAGTAGGCGATATGCGACAGAGTATAGCTGGAGTTTTTTTAGACAGTCAGCATAGGGCACCTGCTTTAGGCTTATGATTCTTTTAGTGAGGTATTTCTGTGGCCTTTCCAACTGTTGCTGATGTCTTTTGAGGTACATACCAAATGGGGTGTTGCACTCTATAATGGGTCTAATGAGGGATGAGTACAGTGGGACAATGACCTCCTTTTTTCTGGATGAAAAGCCCTTTGTAATGAGGTGTGCCACATAGAAAGATTTCCTGACTGTTGTAGCAATATGGTTATCGAAGGTGAGACCACTGTCCACTGGTGTCCCTAAGTCCCTTATCACACTTTTGGTGTTTAGTGTACTGCCACTTATGTGGTAATTCATGGGTACATGTTTCTTCCCAAAGGGGATAACTATATATTTCTTGGCATTGAACTTGAGCCCATGGCTTTGGCACCAAGCATCTGTTTCTGTAAGGCCCTTTTGTAGAATATCCACATCATTTGGGGACTCAATAATGGCTCCCAGTTTGCAGTCATCTGCAAACTTTGTTAGCCAGAGTCCCTTAGTGCTGGCCTGTACTTCAGAGAAGTCGATGCCAAACAAGAACGGTCCCAGGACTGAACCCCGATGTACTCCACTTTTCACTTGTCTGGAGCTGGATTTTGAGTCGGCTACTTTTACAGTGTGGGTTATGTCAATAAGCCAGCTGGCAACCCATCAAGTGACACAGGGATTAATGCTCAGCTTAGTAAGTTTATCTATGTTTCCAGAGTGAGGGATGGTGTCGAAGGCCTTGGCGAGGGCCAGATAGGCTATGTGGACCGCCTTGCCCTTGTCCATGGCTCTGGAGACTGATTTGAAGAAGTCAATCAGGTTGAGGAGACAAGATCAGCCCTTTATGAAACCAAATTGAGTGGGGTACAGTGTTTGATGGTTGCCAATGTCTTTGCTTATAAGTTCCATGATAATGCGTTCCTTGGCTTTGCAGATCAGGCTAGTCAGACTGATGGGACAATAGTTCCCAGGATCCAAGGTGGATCCCCCCTTGTGGAGTGGGATAAATGTAGCTGTGCGCCACTGACTAGGCATAAAGCCTGAGGTGAGGCTATGATTAAACATGACACTTAGGTGAGGTGCAAGTTCATTTTGTAGTTCATGTAGTACACAGCCAGGGATGTTGTCTGGTCCCATGGATGCTGTATTCTTAGCTTTGGAGAGTGTGGTTTTACCTGTGTGGCCATGATTACTGGAATTTGGCAATCTTTTGGTATTGAGATGGGCCCTCTAGGGGTGAGGGGGGGTGAAGTTGGCACTGAATCAATCTGCCAGGATATTGGCAATATCCTTGGGATCAGTATATTTAATGCCATTCTGTTGTAGCTCAGAGCAGATCTGAGCATTGCCATTTATATCTTGACATAACTATAGAATGCCTTGTGGTTGTCCTTGGAATCTTTGGCAATTTTATTTTCATAACTAGCTTTGGAGGATTTTATGAGGGATCTCAGCTTCTTACTGAGGCTGGTAAGGGAGTATTTTGCATCCTGGGATTTTCCTCTTTTCTGCAACAGTTTCTTCATTCTGTTGTATAGTTTGTTTATGGCAGGGGACCACCAGATTGGCTTCCTTTTTTTGGAGGAGAGTGCCTTGGTTCTATTTGGAATGGCATGATTCATGCACAAGTGGATGTGCTCATACAGTGCCTTAGTGTAGGATTCAGCAGATGAACTTTCAGCTCCCGTCTGCATGGGTGTCATGAAGTTTGTCACTTCTGACTTGAGTAGCATGAAGTTGGCTTTGGAGAAGTTTTTTACGGATTTTTCCTTACTGGGGGGGGGGGTGGAGTTGGGATGTGGATGTCAAGGGTGATTTGCTTATGGTCAGACCTGACCAATGAAGGGGTGACCATTGATGTGGAGCATCTATCTCCCATGTTGGTAATGACCAGGTCTAGGATATTGGAGCCCCTGGTGGGACAATGGATTAGTTGATCCAGGGTGTTGGAATTTATGAATTCTAAGAACCGTTGGGAAAAGGTGTTGGTACCCGAGTAGTTTTTCCAGTTAATGGCAGGGTAGTTGAAATCACCCAGTATTAGGGTGTTTGGTTGTATCTTAATATTTTCCAGTATGTTTAGAAAGGTGTAGTGAGAATCTTGGGGCATGGTGGGGGATCTGTAACAAGCTACAATTTGGATTGCAGTCTTACCTAATGTTAGTTGCACCTGTAGAATTTCAGATGCATTGTGTTGGGCAACTAGCTTGGAGGTAAGAATATCCTTGGTGAATATGGACACTCCTCCACCTTTAGTGTTTTGGTCCTGGTTTGGTGGCCGAAAAGTGTGGTAAGAGTTGTAGCCTGGTATTGCAGGGGTGCTCTCTGGAGCTTTGAACCAGGTCTCAGTTACTGCACAGATATCGATGTTCTCCATTTTTAGGAGTGCTTCGAGAGAGTGAATTTTGAGGTTTAGACTTCTAGCATTGAGTAGCATTACCTTCAGATTTTGCATGCTTATATCTTTTACGTTAGGTAGAGCGAGAAGGGCAACTGCTCTGGGTGCAAAGTGTTGGGAGCAAAGCAATCTGGATCTGTATTTAATGCAATACCAGCTTTGCTACAGTTTGCTACAATTTAAAAGTTAAAAAAAGGAAATCTCTTTTTTTCTCAAATTAAAACCTGAACTCTGTAGTATTCTATGCAGCCAGACTATAAACTGTAGTAAGCAGTTTGCTACAGTTGCAACAGTTAAAAAGTAGAATTTTTTTTTTAATAAAATGTCAGAACAATAGTCGGTGGCAGTGCACAGAAACAGGACATGAATGGCTATAGCACAAGGGAGGGGAGGGTGTCATGCATCTGGCCACCTGGTTGGTGTGCCAGTAGAAGGAATAATACAATGCACAGATGCCCTTCTATGGGTAACAGTGACTCTGTGTCATTATCTCTCATTTACAGGAAGGATGACGCAGTGTACTGATGAACTCTTATATGTAATGACAATGGTAAGCCTTCCTTTATTTATTTATTTACTTACTTCACATTTGTTGACAGGTTAGTCCAATTAAGCAGAAGCCCTTTTTCAGAGGACGCCCAGGGAGAAAAGCTCCATACATGTTTACAAGCGTAGTATAAAAATTACGATGATACAGAAGCTAAAAAGAATTATCTAAAGAAAATATGTTCTAAAATATGTAATAAATTACATAGATACACTAGGTAATCTAAAGGAGGAATACAAAATATTTACATTAGAAATTATAAGAATCATATATAACTGAAGTTGAGCAGTACTAGCTCTGTAGGTGTAAAACTGATTGAAAGTGTTTGATGAACTCGTAAAGAGACAGGGATGGAGGAAAAAAAAGGTTGCTTTTGTAGAAACTCTGTAGGAAATAGTTGAGGGTTTATGTTAGTTGAGTAGCAATGAGGAGTTGAAAATACAGACAGTGAGTAGAGATGATAGGAAAGAGAGGGATTTGGGTGACAGAGAGTTTTTCGGAAGTAAGAAACACACAAAAAGGGTTGTTACAGCAACATGTTCAAGAGGAAGGATATGCGACTAAGGAGACAGTCATCGAGGGTGATTGCAGTGACAGATCCAAGACTGTTTTTGATAGCAACCTTCAATTTTTGTTGGTGATTAATATTCCTGATTTCTAAAGGAAGTTTGTTCCAAGCTAGAGCTGGGAGGTAGCTATAAAGATTTTGGCCTGTTTTGCTTTTGTGTTTGTAGATTTGGAGGAGGTTTGGTCAGAGCTATGGAGAGACCTAGGAGGGGTATACAGGGAAACAAGAGAGATAATGTCAGGGCAGAAGGAGGGTTGGTACAGTATAGTATGTATGATATAAAGTTGGGTAAAGAGTAACTGGTGAGGAAATTTTAACCAGTTTAAGTTTTTAAGGGCAAGACAGTGATGAGAGTGGTAGGATTGACCTGAGGCAAATTTAGCAATTTTGTTGTATGTAGATTAAAGTTTCATTAGGAGAGTGGACTGCAGGTTGGTGAGAATTTCTGAGGCATAGAGTAGGCTTGGAAGGAGGTAGGCATGGGATAGGGAGTTTTTGGATTTGGAGGTGAGAAATTTTTTGTTGCGATACAGAAGTCCTAGTTTTTGGTGGGTTTTCTTAATATTATTGGAGACATGCACATCAAGTTTGAGTTGGTTATCTATGATGACCCCCAGAGGCTTTGTGTGAGATTTAACTGAAAAGTATTGACATATTGTTTACAGTAAGGAAGATAAACTGCAAAGATGCATTGTTACAGGTAACAGTGACTGTATATCCTGACATCTCATTTACAGTAAGGATGATACGATGCACTGAAGAACTGTTACATTTAATGCCAACTGTAAGTCTTGACATATTATTTACAATAAGGAAGACACACTACAAAGATACATTGTTACAGGTGACAATGACTGCATATCCTGACATCTCATATATAGTAATTTATATTAAAGATGATACAATGCACAAATGTACTAGTACAGGTGGCATCAGCTGTTTCTCTTGACATATCATTTAAACTAGGGCTTATACACTGTATTGATGCACTGTTACAAGTAAAAGTGACTGTATATCCTGATATCTCATTTACAGTTAGAATGATGTACTGTACCAATGCACTTTTAGAGGTAACATGGACTGAATGTCTTGACATTTTATTTACAGTAACAATGATACACTGCACTGATAAACTGCTACAGGACTATATGTTCTAACATGTCATTTACAATAAGGATGATACATTGCAGCAATGTACTGGTACATGTAACAGTGATTGTATATTTTGTCACCTCTGTTCTTAAATAATGTGCCTTTAAGGTACTCCATATTGAGTATCCTTTGTGTCTAGTGTTCCCTGATCTCCATTCTGTTTATGTGTTGCTTAGGCACTCCTTTAAAAACATATTCTTGGTGGCTAGTGGTTCCCTCAACCCTATGTTGCAGACTCTTCTTGATAGTCTATGGGTGTGTTGAAATGTAACAACCACCTTAACCCAAGCTCACAAACATACATACTACATAAATGCAGACACATACACATTCACTCCATACACACACAACGTGTATGCACACAAGTACACTCATGCACACATACATGTGCTAGCATGCACTCTCACACACACACACACACACACACACACACACACACACACACACACACACACACACACACACACACACACACACACACATGCCTGCACTCACACACACATGCATGCACTCACACACATACACACACGCGTGCGTGTGCACGGATACACACACACACACACACACACACACACACACACACACACACACACACACACACACACACACACACACACACACACACAAAAATACACTCTCCTGCCTAACTTACCCCCAACACATGCATGCACTCACACACATACACACACGCGTGCTCGTGCATGCACACACACACACACACACACACACACACACACACACATGCATGCACTCACACACAGACACACACACACACACACACACACACACACACACACACACACACACACACACACACTCTCCTGCCTAACTTACCCCTGCTATCTCCCCAGCAGACAAACACTCATGCATACATACACTCCAACATAACAACCCCTTGCATACGTTCATGCACACACTTCCTAACCCTACCATATAGCTAAAGTCCCTAGCACTTACGTGTACTAAGATAGAGGAACATGGCCTTTTGGCTGTCTACATTACAGTGAGGTACAATGAGCAACCATGGTAATCTACATGACAAAGTGATTAACCTGGAGATAGTAAAAGGGGGGAGAGACCATGGTTTATTTGCATATGCTTCTCCATGACTACCTCATTAGCATCTAGCATGGCTATGACTGTGGGTATAGCCCACCATGGTGCTGCACATTGTTGTACAAAGGTGCCATGGTAGGGACATCTATGAATTCGGAAAGGTTATCTCAAGGTATGGATGTTGTGTAAACCTCATGTAAACCTTTATGAATTCCCCCAGTTGTATAGGATTTAAATTCCCGAATGAGAATCCAGATGAATTGCTATTGTATTGTATTGTTCCATGAGAAACTTTGTTAAATTATTAATCACATCCAGACAGGAAGCACTGCAATTATGAACTAAACCTTTAACATGCTGCCAGTAAAACATCCTCTACAGTAAGTAATCTGAGACTTCCTGCCTTATAATGTAGTTAATCCTAAAATGATTTCAGTTTCTAATTCTCAGAAAACATTACCAAATCAGATCTGTCCCTATTAAGCTGAATGTCCTTGATTTTGCCTGAACTTTTGCCCTTTCCCTCTTGAAATTTTTGATTTTCATGTAACTCAGTGAGGACTGCAGTCAATTCAGTAATGTCAATATATTAGAGTTTCATACTTTGTGTTCTTCAGAAAATGCTTCTTGTAAAACCTGCCATGTCATAAGACTTGGAGAACACCTTACTTAAACCACCACAGTATGTATAAAGTAACTATCAGTAGCCCTGCAATTAAGCACTGCTGCACTTTAGAACTGTCCTTATTTATTTATGTATGTATGTATGTATGTATGTCTGTACATATGTATGTATGTTGAATGACCAGGCTCATTTTCAGTACAGGCCGAGGAAGAAATGCTCCACTATAATTATAATGCTCCACTATAATTACATGTAGGTTATTAAGAGAATAAAACAAATATAACATATCATAATTACTTACATAAACTTCTTAAAACATTACAGAAGGAGGAGAATAAACCAGCTGAAAACAGTGCGTAATAATATCATGCAAGCCAGAGTTCAAAATCAAAATGCGTGGCATGAATCAGACTGAAGAATATTATGTGCAATAACTTCTACAAAGATAATATACTACACCTGTACACTATTAAAGGTAATAGAGACTGTGTATCTTGACAACATGTCATTTACATCAAGGATTATACACAACACCTATGTGCCTTTAAAGGTAGCAACAACTGTATGTTCTGACACCTCATTTACAGTAAGGCTGATACACTGTAGTGATGCACTGCTATAGGTAACAGTGACTGTATGTCCTGACATCACATTTCCAGTAAAAGCAATACACTGCACTGATCCACTGTTATAAGTAACAGGGACTCTATGTCATGACATTTAATTTATAGTGAGGAAGATAGACTGCTCCAGTGCACTGATAAAGGTAACAGGAACTGTAGTCTTTACTTCTCATTTAAAGTTAGGATGATATACTGCAGTGATACATTGTTACAGGTAACAGTGACTGTATGTCTTTACTTCTCATTTGCGGTTAGGATGATATACTGCAGTGATACACTGTTACAGGTAACAGCGACTGTATGTCTTTACTTCTCATTTAAAGTTAGGATGATATACTGCAGTGATACACTGTTACAGGTAACAGCGACTGTACGTCTTTACTTCTCATTTACAGTTAGGATGATATACTGCAGTGATACACTGTTACAGGTAACAGCGACTGTATGTCTTTACTTCTCATTTACAGTTAGGATGATATACTGCAGTGATACACTGTTACAGGTAACAGCGACTGTATGTCTTTACTTCTCATTTAGAGTTAGGATGATATACTTCAGTGATACACTGTTACAGGTAACAGCGACTGTATGTCTTGATAACATCTCATTTAGAAAAAGGATTATACACTGCACCAAAGCACTCTTACAGGTAACAGCGACTTTATGGAAACTGGAAACATGAGCCACAAAGCATCATAGAAAATTAAGAAGTCTACATCACATGGGCTCACCCATTACCAACAGTTCAAAAGATAGATGCTAGAAAACCAGATATAGTGGTCCAAGAAAAGAAGACAAGAGTAGCATTGCTCATTAAAATTGCCACAACCAGTGACTACAGTGTCTTGCGTACAGAGAGATACAAAGTCATAAAATATCAGGATTTGCAAGCAGAAACAAGAGCAATGTGGAAGAAAGATACCCAGACAGCTGCAATAGTAGTAGAAGCAATGGGTCTTATTAAAAATAATCTACAATTGTATTTAGATATGCTACCAATCCATGTAACCCATACAAATTGCAGAAGGCATCATTATTGAGCACATTGTGGGTGCTGTGAAGAGCACTTTTGTCTGACATCAAAGATTAAAACAATACAAATTTCATGAACTTAAATCGTACTTTGACTTAGGAATGGTGTCCATTCCCTTTATGGTATTAGAAACTCAAAAGATTTGGAGAAATTAAAAAGGCAAAAAAAAGTAATTACTGTATGTTTTGACACCTCATGTACAGTAAGGAATACACATTGCATTGATACACTGTTACAGTTAGCAGCACACCTCTCATCTCTACAGATTTTCACAGAATGTCCAGATTTTTGCCTCATATTTTTGGTGTGTTCCTCCTAAAATCTGTACTTTTCTGGCAAATAACTGAGGATTGAAGTCATTAAATAATGACAAATATTTGAGTTTAAGACTCCACATCCTTCAGAAAATTCATGCTAATGCAAAACATATTATTCTATCAACTTTCTAAGTTTGTAAGAGCAATATTTAAAATCTCTCCCTATTTGTGCCCCATCATTTTAGGCTTTATCCAGATTTTTTGCTCTAAGAGGTTGAGAGTTATGGTTAGCAGTGACTGTATGTTCTGACACTGCATTTACAGTATGAATGGTACATTGCACAGATGCATTGCTACAGGTAACAGGGACTATGTGTCCTCCCAACACCTTATTTATAGTATGGATGATACACTGTACTGATGCACTGTTACAGATAACACATGCGGCATATTCTGGAAATTCATTTACAGTAAGGATGATACACTTTACTGATTCATTCTTACAGGTGCAGCAATTGCATGTTCTGACATGTCATTTGCAGTAAGGTTGCACTGCTACAGATAACAGCAATGGTTTGTTCTGACATGCCATTTGCAGTAAGGCTGCATTGTTACAGGTAACATCAGTTCTTTGTTCTGACATGTCATTTGCAGTAAGGTTGCACTGTTACAGGTAACAGCAACTGCATGTCCTGACATCTCATTTACAGTAAGAATTATACACTGCACTGATGCAGTGATAAGTAGCAGAAACTGTATGTGCTGATATCTCATTTATAGTAAGAACTGTACACTGCACTGATGCACTGTTACAGGTAACAGTGAGTGTATGCTCTAATACCTCATTTACAGTAAGGAATATACACTGCACTGATACACAGTTAGAGTTAACAGTGACTGTATGTCCTGACATCCAATTTACAGTAAGAATTCTCTGTTACAGGTAAAAGCGGCTGTATGTCCTGATGTCTCACTTACAGTAAGGATTATACACTGCACTGATGCACTGATATAGGTAACAGGAACTGTATGTGTTGATATCTCATTTACAGTAAGGATTTAAACTGCACTGATGCACTGTTACAGGTAACAGTGAGTGGATGTTCTGATATCTCATTTACAGTAAGGAATATATATTAAGGATTGTAAACTGCACTGATGCCCTGGTACAGATAACAGCAACTGTATGTTCTTACACCTTATTTACAGTAAGGATTATACAGTGCAGTGATGCACTGTTAAAGTTAACAGTGACTATATCTCCTGACATCATATTTACAGTAAGGATTATACACTGCAGTGATGCACTGTTAAAGTTAACAGTGACTATATCTCCTGACATCATATTTACAGTAAGGATGTGCTGTTTTAGGTAACAACGACTGTATGTTTTGACATATCATTTACAGAAAGGATGACACATTGCACTGATGCATTGTTGCAGGTGACAGCGACTGTATATACTAACATCTCATTTAGAGTAAGGATGGTACAGTGCACTGATGTACCGTTACAGATAACTGCAACTGTATATCCTGACATCTGAGTTACAGTAAGAATGATATACTGTTCTAAGTAAAGGAACTGTTTATCGTGACATCTCATTTACAGTAAGGGTAATATACTGCACTGATGCACTGTTACAGGTAACAGGGACTGTATGTGTTGACATCTCTTTTACAGTAATGATGACACACTGCACTCAGGCACTGTTACAGACAAAAGGAACTGCATGTTCTAAAACCTTATTTACAGTAAGGAAGCTATGCTGTGCTAAAGCAGTCTTACAGGTAATTCAACTGCATGTCCAAAAAATGTCTCATGTACTGGAAGGATAATATTCTTCACTGACACACTGTTACAGTTAACTTCAGCTGCATGTCCTGTCAGTCTCATGTACTGGAAGGATAATATTCTTCACTGACACACTGTTACAGTTAACTTCAGCTGCATGTCCTGTCAACAACTCATTTATAGTAAGGATGATACACTGCACTGATGCACTGTACCATGTTAACAGCAACTGTATGTCCTGATAACTCATTTACATTAAGGATGATACACTATACTGATGCACTGTACCATGTAACAGCAACTGTATGTTCTGACAACAGCTCATTTATATTAAGGATGATACATTGCAATGATGCACTGTACCATGTAACAGCAACTGTATGTTCTGACAACAGCTCATTTACATTAAGGATGATACACTGCACTGATGCACTGTACCATGATAACAGCAACTGTATGTCCTGACAACAACTCAGTTACAGTAAGGACGATACACTGCACTGATGCACTGTACCATGTAACAGCAACTGTATGTCTTGACAACAACTCATTTACAGTAAGGATGATACACTGCACTGATGCACTGTACCATGTAACAGCAATTGTATGTCCTGACAACAACTCATTTACAGTAAAGATGATATACTGCACTGATGCACTGTACCATGTAACAGCAACTGTATGTCCTGACAACTCATTTACAGTAAGGATGATTCACTGCACTGATGCACTGTACCATGTAACAGCAACTGTATGTCCTGACAACAACTCATTTACAGTAAGGATGATACATTGCATTTATAGTAAGGATGACACTCTGCACTGATGCACTGTTACAGTTAATGCTGACTGTATGTCCTGACATCTCATTTACAGTAAAATGATATACTGTACTGATGCACTATTACATGTAACAGTGACACTATGTCCTGACATCTCATTTACAATAGCAATGATACACTTACAGGTAACAGGGACTGCTTGTCTTGATATTTCATTTGCAGTAATTGTTATACACTGCACTTATAAAATATTACATGTAGCAGAACTCTGTTTTCTGACACCTCATTTATAGCAAGGATGATACCAATCCACAGTTACAGGTAAAAGTGACTGTATGACCTGGCAACATTTCATTTACAGTAAGAGTACAATGTAACTTAACTGGAACACTTTTCCATTGCAACATTGCAATTTAATACAAAACGTGAAACAGTACAACACTGACAACTGACCCTGGCACTGTATGCAGCATACACAAAGTGTTCCTATATTTACAAAAACATTTTGAAAAAAAAAAAAGACTGCATACAGTGTCTCTTCAGTATTTAATAATTTACAATGGTTACTCATGCAGTTATCTCATCAGTACATTACTCTTATAAATTCACATTCATTCTTTACTCTTCCTAACCTGGTCTGACTCACTCTCCATGCTTAAGGTGGCTGGACTTAGGACAAAGAAAAGTTGTTACATGTTAGGGGATGAGACTCAAAGTGTTCTGCCTGGAGAAATAATAGATGGGCAGGTTTAATATATATATAGATAGATATAGATATATAGATATAGGGTTTCTATTAGATGAACAGACTATCAAAATGTCAAGTACAACATGCTCGACACACTTTTATCGATCGTTCATCTAATCAAACACTGAAAAAGACGAAAACTGGAGTTCCGAAAAGTTTTAGTTGGCCATGGTGGTGAGTGTAGCTTGTGAAGTAAGGACACTACACTGTCTGGAATGGCTAGGTAAGTGAATTCCATACTTGTGTGTGCATGTTGCGATTACCATGTAATTGCCCTTTCCCCAATGTAGAGCGAACTCAGAGTTGGTATATATAGTTAGGGGGTGTGTGGGGGGCAAAGCCCCCACTTTCTTTTAAAAGCAGAAGAGTGTGTTTAGGTTTAAAAGTTGTTGAATGATGTGAGAATGTATGGGTTTATATGTATTAGTTGTATAGGTGTGTGACAAACAAAACTTTTTGGAACTCCAGTTTTCATTATTTTAAGTGTTTGATTAGATGAACCTTCGATCAAAATCTGTTGAGCATGTTGTATTCAACATTTTGATCGTTCGTTCATCTAATATAGACCCTAGATATATATATATATATATATATACTATTTTTATGTGTTCAGCAATTTAAGACTTTGTACTTCATAGAATGTTTAAAAAGGAAATCCAAAGTGTCTTTAAAAAGTGAATATAGCATTTTACTTTAGTATTTAATGAGCTGATAAATCTGTGACCTGACAGATCAGATTTTACTGGAATGACTTGAGTACAAAAGGCCAAAGTAATGCACACATTTAGACAAGCTACTACACAGACAGGGAGTAAAGGTGGAAGTGTCTCAATTTATGTCAAAAATAAATATACCTCAAGGCTGGTCAAACAGGACAATCACTTGAGCTGCTCCATGTTCAAATCACCATACACAAAATCTCATACCACTTCCTTGTAGGTTATAGGTCCCCCTCTATGTCTCAGGAAACGCATACCATGTATTTAAACTTATTGGAAACACTCACCATCCAACCCAATACCATATTCATGGGCGACTTTAATTACCCCACTATTAACTGGGAATCCTATATGACACCAAATGTACAGGCACAAGAAATTACTGGATTTTGTAAACACAAACACCCTGTACCACATTGTCAATACACTAACCAGGTGTGCAACCATATTGGATCTGGTCCTCACTAATATGGGAGAGTGCTACACACCCCATATTATAATGTCTTCTCTGGTAAGGTCAGACCACAAAATGGTCTCCTTTGAAGTAAAAATAAAACCTGGCTGCCAGTAAAAATTCCTGTACAGTAAGTAAGCTGAGACTTCCTGCCTTATAATGTAGTTACCTTAATATAAACTAATCCTAAATTGATTTTAGTTTCTGATTCTCAGAACAAATTACCAAATCAGATTGCTCTCATCCATCTCTTTTATGCAGAATGTCCCTGATTTTGCTTATATTTTTGCCCTGTACCCTCATGAAATTTTTGATTTCCAAGTAAATCACTGAGAATTGCATTCAGTCAGTAATGTCAGGTTATTAGAGTTTTACACTTTGTATACTTCAGGAAGTGAAAGCTGCTGTAAAACATGCCATGTTCTAAGACCCTTGCAAAATTCTTTACTTCTACCACCTTAGCATCTGCTGTTATTTTGAACTCTTCAGAGTAATGGTCACTGGCCCTGTAACTAAGCACAGTGTTGCAATTTAGAACGTTCATTGTTTATTTATTTCTCTTTTGGAAACCATGTTATTGACTAACAAAGCTCAATTTTAGTGGAGCCCCAGAAAGAAATGCTCCACAAAAAATACATGTAGGTTAGTAAGACATGACATCATATACAACATAGCATAACTACTTACATAAATGTCTTAAAACATTACAGTAGATGGATATTACACCAGCTAGAAACATTCAATGATATGTAATGTCTTGCAAAGCCATAGTTCAAAATCAAAATGCATGGCATGAAGCAAACTGAAGACTATCCTGTGCAATAACTTCAACAAAGATAATATGCTACACCTATACACTGCTAGAGGTAACAATAACTGTATGTTCTGACACTTCATTTATAGTAAGGATTCTACACTGCACCAAGGCACTGTTACAGTAACAGCAACTGTAGAGTCTGACACCTAATTTACAACAGGATTAAAACACTGCACTGATACATTGTTACAGGTAATAGTGATTGTAAACTCTGACACTTCATTTACAGTAAGGATGACACACTGTAGCAAGGCACTGTTACAGTAACAGAGACTTTATGTCCTGACATTGCATTTAAATTAAGGATGATACACTGTACTGATGCACTGTCATAGGTAACAGTGAATGCTTGTTCTGACTCTTCATTCACAGTAAGGATGATGCACTGCATTGATGAACTGTTATGGGTAGCAGTGACTGTATGTCCGGATATATCATTTATATTAAGGATGATGCATTGCAGTGATGCACTGTTACAGGCAACAGTGACTGCATGTCCTGACATCTCATTCACATTAAGAATTTCACACTGCACTGATACACTGTTACAGGTAACTGGAACTGTATGTCCTGATAGTTCATTTACAGTAAGGATGATACACTGTTACTTTATGTCCTGGCATCTCATTTGCAATAAGGATGATAACACTGCACTGATGCACTGTTACAGGTAACAAAGACTGTACGTCTTGATAGATACATGTCAAAATATTGAAAGCACATTTGACTGAAAGTTTTTTAGGTGGTAAAAAACACTGAAAGAACAAAATATTGAAAGCACATTTGAATGAATGTTCAGATGCCTGAATGCTCATTTTTATTATGTTTGTTACTAACAGAGTGCAGGAAAATTAATGTTTAACAAAAAGATTATAGTGGGTGGTGTGTGTATATGTGAGTATTCTCTGGTTAGGATTAGCGTAAGGGATAGGTAAGTGGATACGCTTCCTGTTTTGCATGTTTTGTGTTGTGGGTGTGCTTTTGGCTTGAGTAGTGGTACTGTTAGTGAAAGTGTTTTTAGTAAAGTAATGTGCAGGGTTAGGTTTAGGGTTAGGGTTAGCACACAAGAGTAAGGTGGTGCAGTGGGATGAAGACCTCTTTATCAGCTTTTGCATGTTTTTTGTAATCGCTTTTACTACCCTGGTGTGCAGACATTGCTGATCTGCACATTACAGTAGTAACCTGCTGCTTGTACAGGCAGTGGGACCCTGTCTAGTCACTCTTTCACATGCACAAGTACACAAGTACACAAACACACACACACACACACACACACACACACACACACACACACACACACACACACACACACACAGACACACAGACACACACACACACACACACACACACACACACACACACACACACACACACACACACACACACACACACACACACACACACACAGTAGAGTCCCTGTACCTCTCCCCACCCTATCTTCCTCCTGTAGTTCCCCCACCACTGTCATAATTTGAGTGCCATGACGGCATGTATATTTAAGGCCTTGGTGATCTACTGTATCATCATACCCTCCAATCCCTGTAATGCCATTGTTACCAGTAGGACATTTTACTTGAGTTATCCCTAGTGTCTGGTGTCTCTCCCCACTTCCCATTCCTATTATGATGTTGACACCATTATGGCACTTTAAATAGTAATCCCTGGTATCTAGTGCATCCCCTCAACTCCCCAATCCCCAAACTACTGTTGGTGACATTATGGCACTTTAAGAGTAATCCCTGGTTTCTAGTGCTCCCCTACCATGTTCATGTTAGGCAGCTGAACATGGCCTTGTGGCTGTGTTTAATACAGTGATGTGGTGGAGATGACCATATAGATGCCTTCCTGTAGGCTGTTCCAGAATATGCCTTCACGTCCAGAATACCTCATTAACATTCAGTAAAGCTATGGGTCAGCCCTTCATTGTGCTGCATGTCTTCATATTAGAAGACCATGCAGCACCATGTAAGGATGACTGCTGAAATGGGGAAAGGTACCACAAAGTATACACCTTGTTGCACATCACTGTATGTTAATGAATTCGGTCTGCCAGTTCCTGAATGTTTGTTATCAGCTCTGAAGTACTAAATAAAGCACAGCATGTTTTCAGGGCTGGTTGTACTACTTCACAGCCACCATCTGTTGCTCACATATACATTCATCTTGTCGTGTACATATCATCTTAAGAAAGTCTTGCCAAAACTGCACAAAGAAGCAACATGCTTATTAAAGTACACAGAATACGATTTTCTGAAATGATAAATGTCTTTAGCCACTAGTCATGGGGGACATAAATCTCCTAATGAGAAACGTGATCTTTCGCTTTTGAAATTGCATTTTTCCTTGGGAATTTTTGTTAAATTATTAATCATATCTAGATAGGAAGCACTGCAATTATGACATAAACCGGTGGCTGCCAGAAAAACATCCTGTGCAGTAATTCAGCTGAGGTTTCCCGCATTACAAGTAGTTACCTCAGTATACGCTAATCCGAAGATGATTTCACTTTCTGTTTCTCAGAATACATTACCCAATGCAAAGTTTTCAATTTGCCCTGATTTTGCCTCATATTTTGCCTGACCTCCACAAAATGTTTAATTCATGGGTAAAGCACAAAAGATTTAAATTACTCAATAATGTCAGATGTTAAAGTTTCAAAGCCTTTTATTATTTAGAAAATGCATGTTAATGCAAAGATGTTGTTCTATTAATGTCTAAGTGAATTAGAATTATATTTAAAAATCATCACTGATTTTTGGCTTTTGTGCCTCATGATTTTTGCCATTGCCCCTTAAGAAAGTGAAACTCTGACTAAGCATCATTGGCCTTAACCTAGTTCAGTGTGAATTAATAATTTGGAGAGCCTAATGTTACATTTCAAGTTTTCTTATTATGAAAGATTAGTGGAATTAGAAAGTAAGTTTGTGCATGCGTGTAAACATAGCATATATGCATCTTTTTTGTGCGATGTGTGCTAGGGATGCTGAAGACACATTTGCCTTTGATCTGAATGAAGATTTAAACCCAAGTGCCTTTCAGTTAAAGGCCACTCCCTGGATCACTAGGCCACCCTGCTCTGTTCAACATTTTCTTCTTGAAGTTGGTCTTTTGTGTATCAACCCCCTGTCCCCATCTGCTTGACCTTTGTTCTTATAAAGGGTTAACAACATGGATGTGAAGCTAACAAGAGCTATTCCATGCTAAGTTGCTTCCACTGAATTTCCCGGTGGCTGGCAGCAGACTGCAAGCTTTAATAAGCTTTGTGT
>NC_056747.1:945694562-945732062 GCF_019279795.1 Protopterus annectens
GCTGAAATGCATTATAATACCACCTTTGTGCAAAACAGAACATCACAGACAGTATGTTCAACCTTCTGAATGAATGCATGGTTCTGGTGCCTAGATACATCTGAGGTGGGCATTGCAGTAATTCCCTGAAACAACATGCAAGC
Organism: Protopterus annectens; assembly: GCF_019279795.1. Classification (NCBI taxonomy): domain Eukaryota; kingdom Metazoa; phylum Chordata; order Ceratodontiformes; family Protopteridae; genus Protopterus; species Protopterus annectens. The sequence goes on from NC_056747.1 coordinate 945,694,706, forward strand.
TGTTTGTAGCTTATAGCTGGTTACCTTAATAAATTATACAGAAGAACACAGGTTAGCCATCTGGCCCAGGAACCCCTCATCTCACTATAGCAACACCTGTGACAACCAGTACATCATCATCCTCATGCAGTGATGACAGTGAGTCTGAGAGATACTGATCAGCTGCAGCACCATGCCCTCCCCTGCACAGCTGCAGCACCATGCCCTCCCCTGCACCATGATAGTCACAGTACATGGCAGTGAATCTAAGGTTTCACTGTCTAGTTCAGCTCTGTGGACCCTGACAAGCATACAGTAAAACTGCAATGTCATACAGAACAAATAAGGTGCATGCAGTGCTAGTTAAAGGCTACGCTAGTCAGTGCATGGTCGAGTCACATTGTGCATTGGACATCTCTACACACACACACACAATACACATGAGGGAAGATGCAGTAGATCACAGTCTTCATCACATTTTCGGGAGCTAAGTGACATACTAGCATGTGGCTAATATCACAACTTGAGGAAGTGGTCATGAGGAAGAGATGAGATCATGTGGCAAGAGGTATTTGGTATCATACACAATACCCTAAAGTGAGAGGGAGGGGATTTCCCTACTGGTCTGTGACTGTGAGGGTCAACCACTATGGGACCATGACTGGGTCGGCATGCCACTATGTGACAGTGTTCTGGAGCTTCTGTGGTGACTGAAAGTGGGAAGACTAGAGGCCACTAATAATACAGATGCTATACTGCTGTGGAAATGTGGCCTGTATGGAGTCCACTGATGATGTGTCCTGCCTCTGGAGACTGGCAGCCATGACTGACCACAAAATGGGATGCTGGGGGTGTGATAATCCTCAACTCACATGTCCAAAATGTGTCTTTAGAGCTGGCCTCCCAGTGTGACCATACCATGTATATGCACACCCTTAACAACAGACAATACCAATAGATAAGGCAGTGATGGTGATTCTTGCTATCCTTCTTATGGAGTTGGATATGGTATTGATTTGTTCCATTATAGTACTCATAGGGCCTACCATATTTTTCTGTATGGACTCAGTGGCTTTACAGATGCATTGGCAGAGGTGAGTAACATCCTCACAGATGCCACACAACACATCAGCCATCCACACCAATGCCACTATGTCATGTGACTGTGTCTTGATTTATGTTTCAGCAGCATGATTAGACCCTGCACAGCTGCTGACATTAGCCTGTTTTCTTGCCTCAAACTCTAAAGACATCCCTGTAGCAGTGGTCCAGCCTGTGAATAAAAATTACAAATGGAGTGAATCAGTACCATACAACACCTTAGGGCCTGTCACACCCCTGCACTGGCCCAATAATCAAGGAGCCTCAAACCTCACCACTGGCAAAATAGGAATGTACACACTGGGAGGATGACAAGTACACACACAGTAAAGTGCAATTTCCCTTAAGAACACACAGAGATCACAGTCAGTCTGGGGATGATTTCTCCCTCTTTCTCCAGATCCCCAATAAGACTTCCCACTGACACAGCTATAGGATTAAGATCTCAGCTGAGTGGCCACACCAAGATATTCAGTACCCTCTCTGTCCAAACAGTGCTTCGCGTCCCTGCCCAAGCAGCTGACACATACACTCTTTGACATTTGAGTTATATATAAACGCACACCACCCACACTCACCACTAAGCAAAAGAAAACCAGTACACATATCAAGACACACACACACACACACACACACACACACACACACACACACACACACACACACACACGCACGCACTCATGGGAAAGGCTGGCACAGGTTTACTAGCTATGCTCCCTTCTGCTCAGACTATAAGGTAGTTCCGGTTGCCACCAGCCAGTCTTTATCAGCTACTTTAATGCCTTTAACAAAGGGTGTCCAATCCTACTGTGAAATGTTACTGTTAATCCAAATGGTAATTTGACCAATTGCCATGCTATTAGGAGTGGCCTGTACAGTGTCACCAAATAGATATGCAAGTACTCTAATAGCTTAAATATCTCTAGACAGACCGGCCACAATTGAAAGGTTTAAATATATTTAATAATAAATAATAAAAGAACAAGAAAATAATAAACAATCAGTTACATCAGAGTTCAAACTCACAGGAAATATTTAAAACAACATTGCAGGACAGTTTCAAATAAATAAAGAAAACATCTAAACTATACTTTACTATATTTCTATCTGAACCAAAAAGAGTTACTATGCCCTAAAAACTTACTTACAGAACAAAAAGCAGGCAGACATAGTGAATGGATGTTCTTGTTAGGTCAAAGACAAAATATAAAATGGCCCTCCCTTCTCAGAGAGTTCTTAAATTAATAACTAATATTACTGCTGGGTTAGCTTGGTTGTCACCTGACATTAGTTGACAAGCTAAACCCCCATTGTCAGAAACTACTGACATTTTAGCATCTCCTTGCGAAAAATACATATCTCTCAGATCTTTGCAACTGCCTGAAGACATAAAACAATAAAACACTTACAAAACAATGCAGAAGCCACCCTAGGTCTAGACATGCTGTTTCCTTGCTGCATTGAAACTAACTTTTATAGCACAATCATAAAACAATTTAATTAAAACTATTTTCTTGAAGTTTTGCAAGTCACATCTCTGTGGTTTAGTTCCCACTGTTAAAACATATACATTTATACATGTACAATAGTCTATATACATTTCTGCTCTAATCCAGCAGGGCAGGCTGTGGTCACACATCCAGGTTCAGTGCTGTATAATCCCTGTTCAATACAAACTTCTGTACCAGCTGTTCTAATACATTTGAAAGACAAGCATATTAATCATGTTGATATTCACAAATGACATATGATTATTTACAAAATTCCAGCTAGCTGTGCTGGCAGTATCTTCTTCTGTCATACTTCTATATAAATCATATTAATATTCACAAATGACATATAATTATTTACAAAATTCCAGATAGCTGGGCTGGCAGGATTTCCCTTTGTCACACTTCTTTCCCCCCTGAATACTCAAGCTAGTTTTTCAAGTGACCCTTGAGAAACACTGCTTGAGAGGATGAGCCTATCTGGCAATACCTTACCCCATTCCCTGTCTTGGGATTCCAGCTGCCTTGGCATTGCTGACCCCACCACAGTGCTGCACTGTCCCATCATATACCTTAATTCTAGGCTCCACCATAGTAATTTGGGACTTAGCTGGCTGGCTCCCTGTAGCCAGAGATCCCCCACAAACTCCTTCTGCCTCCTACTGCCAATACTTATCACCAGGGCCCCCCTATCATGGTAAGTTTTCATTATGTTAACATCATGTTAACATGGTACATCTTATGCCCCTGCCTCCTGCCTAGCAGTTCTACCATGTAGTTAACATTACTGACCTTCCTTACCACCCTGAAGGGTCCTTCCCAAGCTGCCTGCAGCTTGTTCTGTCTGACAGGAATGAAAACCATTACCTGCTGCCCCACAGCATACTCTCTGCCTTGAACATTCCTGTAATGCCAGACCTTTTGCTGCTGTTGGGCATCTGCCAGGTTCTCCTGGGCGAAGCCCATGAGTTCCCTGAGCCTGGTCCTGAGGTTTAGGACATACACCACAATAGACTCCATGTGGGATTCACAGTCACCCTCCCACTCATCTTGAATCAAATCTAGAGGTCTCCTCACCCTATGCCCATACAGAAACTCAAAGGGTGAAAAACCTGTGGATTCCCAGGGCACCTCTCTGTAAGCAAACAATAGATGGGGCAAATATTTGTCCCAGTCCCTCTTAAACTGGTCTTCAAATGCTCGTAACATAGTCTTGAGTGTAGAGTTTAACCTCTCAGCAAGACCATTAGTCTGGGGATAGTAGGGAATGGTCTTTAGGTGCTTCACCCCACAGTGCTTCCACAGACAAGCCAGCAGGGCTGACATAAAATTTACACCTGTCAGCCAGTATTTCTTTTGGGAAACCTACTCTGCTGAAAATCTCTAACAAAGTATTTGCCACCTTTTCTGTCTCAATGGAGGACAGAGCCACCACCTCAGGGTATCTTGTAGTATAATCTTCCCAACAGAACCAAGACACTCTCCTCCAAAAAAAGGAAGCCAATGTGGTGGTCCCCTGCCATAAACAAATTCTACAACAGAAGGAGGAAACTGATGCAGAATAAGGTGAAGTCCCAAGACTGGAAAAACTCCCTTATCAGCCTCAACAAAAAGTTGAGATCCCTCATCAAATCCTCTAAAGCTAGCTATGAAAACAGAATTGCAGCAGATAGTAAAGACAACCACAAGGCCTTCTATAGTTATGTAAAGAACCTCCACGGCAATACCCAGATTTTCTCTGAGCTACTGCACAATGGTACCTCCTATACCGAGCCAACAGATATTGCCAATATACTGGTCAACAGATTCAGTGCCAACTTTTTCCCTCTCCCCCCTCCAAAGGACCAATCACAATACCAGTAGATTGCCAGGCATCCAGTATTACTGCAGCATAGGTTAAAACAGCACTGTCCAAGGCCGAGAATACAGCTTCTATGGGATCTGATGATATCCCTGGCTGTGTTCTACATAAACTACAGAATGAACTGGCACCTCACCTGTGTGCCCTGTTCAATCACAGCCTCACCTCTGGCTTTGTCCCTACCAAATGCATACTGCTATAGTCATCCCTCTCCACAAAGGAGGAGTGACAACAGACCCTGGGAACTATCGCTCCATTAGCCTGACAAGTCTGATATGCAAAGCTATGGAATGCATCATCATGGACATAATAAACAAGGATATAGGGAATGTCCAAACTCTGGATCCCACACAGTTTGGTTTTGTGAAGGGTAGATCATGCCTGCTCAACTTGGTCGACTTTTTCGAGTCAGTCATCAGAGCTGTGGTTGAAGGCAAGATGGTTCATACAGCCTACCTTCATCTGGCCAAGGCCTTTGATACCATTCTCCACTCAGGAATCATAGAAAAACTTACTAAGCTAGACATCAGCCCCTATATCCCTAGGTGGGTTGCAAACTGGCTCACAGATAGAACCCACAGTGTGAAAGTAGCTGACTGCAAGTCAGACTGCCGACCAGTCACGAGTGGAGTCCCAGAGGGATTGATCCTGGGTCCTCTCCTGTTTGGTATCTACTTCTCAGAAGTCCAGTCCAACACAAAGGGACTCTGGCTGACAAAGTTCACAGACGATTGCAAGTTGGGAGCCATTATTAACTCCTCAAGTGATGTTGACATCCTACAGAAAGGTCTCACTGAGACCAACAACTGGTGTCAAAACCATGGCCTTAAGCTCAATGTCAAAAAATGTGTCGTCATCCCCTTTGGGAAAAACCCAGTTCACATGAACTACCACATCAATGGTAGTCCACTGAACACAGAAGGCATTATAAGAGATCTGGGAACACAGGTTGACAGCAACCTCTCTTTTGACCACCACACTGCCACTGTGGTCAGAAAGTCCTTCTATGTGGCACATCTCATTACTAAGGGTTTTACATCCAGGAAGAAAGAGGTCATTATGTCCCTCTACTCCTCCCTCATTAGGCCAGTCATCTAGTACAATGCCCCATTTGGCATGTACCTCACTAGACACCTGCAATAACTGGAAAGGCCACAAAAGTACCTCACAAAGAGGATCCTAGACCTTAAACACTTGTCCTATATGGACAGACTCAAAAAACTCCAACTATTCTCTGTCTCATATTGCCTACTTAGAGGTGATCTCTGTTTGACTTATAAAGCCGTCTGACCCAGCTCTGTTAGAAATGCTACATCTAAAGAAATCCCAATCCCTCTGTACCACATGCTCCAGATACCTCAGCCTCATTACCACAATCAACATAACATGCTGGAGGGACAGGTTCATAACCCAGAGACTGCCCATGCTATGGAATAGACTTCCCATACATGTCAAACAGAGCACCTCACTGGCCCTCTTCAAGAGAAATCTTAATGAGTGGATGGGAAATAGAAAATTCACCCCAGGGATCACTCCAGTGGCTCTACTCGACAGAGGCACTGGAAACTAAGGTCAGGTGTCACGTTGCCAGGGTAATCCTATGGGCTAGGCTTGTAAAGACACCAGGGCCATTAGCCTAGTACACACCTATGAACTTATGAACCTATGAACTATCACTAGGATATACTTTTTTCCTGTGGAACTTGGGGTACTCAGAGGCCCCACAATATCCAGAGCTACCCTTTGAAATGGCTCCTCAATCACAGGCAAAGGCATCAAAGGAGCTTTCACCTTGTCTCCTGCCTTGCCTAGCTTTTAGCATTGCACAAAGGTCCTGCAGTACCCTGTTACATCTCTGGAAATCCCTGGCCAACAAAAGTTCTGCATAATACAGCTCTTTGAATGTTTTATGCCCATATGACCTTCAAAGGGAATATCATGGGCTATGGCTAGAAGAGGTCTATATTACGGTGTCGAAAGATGAAGTAACCAAACGCGTCTTTATCAAAACATAAATATTGATCTCTACAATTGTCAAATGGCCACTTCAGTGAATTTTTTCCCAGGGGAAAAAATTGCTTGGCCATCATCAGGGATTTGCCCTTTTCCCCACTGTAGTGCAATCATGCAGTTGGTATATTTAGATCGGGGGTGGGGGGGGTGAAGCCCCCCACTTTGTAGAGTTTGAAAGTTTCATTTGTTTGTCTTTGGCCGAGCAATTTTTTTCCCCTGGGGAAAAAATTCACTGAAGTGACCATTCGACATTTGCAGAGGTCGATATTTATGTGTCGATAAAGATGTGTTCGGTTAATTCGTCTTTCAACATCATAATATAGACCCAGCTAGAAGTGCCAGACAGTAGGCTCTGAGCACTAATAACTGCTGTATTCTCTCACCCTCTAGCCCTCCCTCAGGGGTCCTTGCTCTAAACATTAACCCTTTGTCCCAGTATACAGATTCTCCCTTTCCTTAAGAATCAGGTGCCTCACTAGCTATCTCCCTCAGGCCTTGTAATGTAGGGTCTGAGAGCTGAGCCTGTCTCAACTCTCTCTTGGTAACTCTTCCCAGCTCCCTTTCCACAGGAAGCTTGGCATTCTCTGACAGCGGTGCCTCACTGTCAGCCTGGGTACAACTACTACTCACCTCTGCCCTTACAGTCACTCTGACCAAAGCAGCAGGAGTACCTACCACAGTAGCTGTGGTTCACCTTCATTCTCACTGCCACAGAGTAGCTCCCTCCCTGAAGTAACCACCTCACCAGTCCTGGCTGCAAGGGTGTGGTCTGTCTGGGTCTCTCCCAGGCTGTCAGACCAACATGCTTGTCTCCAAGCCTGACTGTGTGTCACTGCATGCACACAAAGTACTGCATTATCAAAATTATTATCAGGACATCTGCAAGGATATCCTCAAATACACCTACTTGCTGGCTTCCTTTTCCACCTCCCAGTCAAAGTGAACCCTAGCCAAAGGTATTTGGAGTGGGGTCCCTCCTAAAGATCTGACTGGAATAGGCTGCTCGAACAAGTAGTGGTCCTCTTTAATGATTGTAGGCTTCACAATGGCTAGGTCAGAGGCTGTGTCTCTCTTAGCAATGGCCTCTTTCCCATTTACTAAGATAGGATATAACCTTTTGTGGTAGTTTGGTACCCTTATTGTCTCAAGACAGCTTACTGCTGGCATTCTATCATTCCCACTTACTGGCTCTCCCACATTTTGTTCCCCACCTTGCCTCTGTGGACATCTATATGCTACATGCCCCCACTGGTTGCATTTAAAACATTTAACCCTTGGTCCTGGACATGTACCTAGAGTAGTGGCTTACCCTACTACTGGCGGACCCTGTTGAGGTGGTCTAGACTGCCCACCATGGGTTCCGTTAGACCCATGAGCAGCACTGGGTATCCCTTTTCTGTGCAGTGATGCCCTGCTTGCTAGGGATAGGTCTCCCTTCTTCTCCAACTCATCTGCAGTATTGCATTGCCTATCTGCTAACCAGATTCTCATGTACTCAGGCAAAGAGCTAAAGGCTTTTTCCTCACCAAACGGTCTTCCAGCCCTTCAAAAGTAGTGACCTGACATTCATTCACCCACCTATGAAAATAAGTGCTTAGTTCAGCAATATATTCCCACACACTTTCATCTGCCTTGCATCTATGCTCACAAAACTTTTTCCTATAAGCCTCGGGTATTAACTTAAAACTCACATGTGCAAACTGTGTCTTTAGAGATGGCCTCCCAGTAAGACCACACCATGTATATACTCACCATTAACAACAGACAATACCAGTGGACAAGGCAGTGATGGTGATTCTTGCTGCCCTTCTTATGGAGCTAAATATGGTATTGATTTGTGCCATTATCGTCCTCATAAGATCTACCAAGCTTTTCTGTATGGACTCAGTGGTTTCACAGAGGCATTGGCAGAGGTGAGTAACAAACTCACAGATGCCACACAACATAACCAGCCATCTCCATATAGATATGGATAGCTGCAGATTGTGCCTGGATGATAGCTTTACACATCTGTTGTTTGTTCTCTGGTGCTACTTGCATATCAGGAACTAGCTATGAAATGCAATGGTGCCAGGACCCTCTGATAGACTCTTATACAGTGGATAAACTCAGTTCAGTTGCAGTGAGCTCCTCTGTTGCTGTGGCCACAGATGCAGTGATACTTCTGCTTTCAATCACAGTGCACCCCCGCCCAAAAAAATGGTGAGGTCTCATAGAGTACAGCCTCTTGCTCATGTGTGGGTCAGGTCACATTGTCACCCTGTCCAATGGCCAGAAGAATATCCTGGAGAAAAACACCAATGCCACTCTGTCATGTAACTGCGTCTTGAATTATGTCTCAACAGCATGATTAGACCCTGCACAGCTGCTGATATTAGCCTGCTTTCTTGCCTCAACCTCCCTTTAGCATCCCTTTAGCAGTGGTCCAGCCTGTGAATACACAATAGAAATGGAGTGAATCAGTACCATACAACACATTAGGCCCTGTGGTATACACACAAATGGTGGACGTGAAACTGCAGACATAGAACAGACGCATAGCTTTACTGCCATTCCCCTGTACCTGAACATCTTTCATTTCAGTGACACACATCAGATATTGCTGCAATGTGCAATTGTGGCCACAAACAACATTGATGTCAGGAACATCTTTCTCCCACATATAGTCTCGTAGAGGCTGGTGAGCACTCCATCTCCACACCAGCTACTTCCCATGGATGTCGAGTCCTTGTAGCAGGGCATCATTCCCAGCTATACTTTAACTGTTGAACCTCTGTTATCTACAACTTCTAGAGGAATAACAACTCCTGTGGATACAAGATGACTGTTGACTGTTGGGGTCAAACATAGCCACATACAGTAGGTTGGCATGGGTATATCAACATATAAAAGCAGGATCAGGAATAGGAACAAAGGATGTGCCACATATATGCTGTAGGCAGAACAGTATTGCACTAATATTTGAGTCTAAAGCAAACTAATACCCTGTGTGAGAGATACAAATACACTGTAGAACTGGAGTCAGTTCTTTCACATAAAAACAAACTAAACATCAAGCAGGGTGTCAACACCATACCTCTCAAGTGTACCTCATTACGAGGAACGTACCTCATTTGGGGTCTTAAAAAGTTCATGTTCCTCGAAGTTCCTCAAAGTTCCACATTGAAAGACTCCGTCACACATTCAGTGTTGGGAATTTTTTTAAGTGAAATCCATTGTAAATAGAAGTGAATCATATTAATTAATTAAAATATCTTCTTTATAAGTAAAACCAGCTTATTTTAACCATCCTATGACCTTCCTAGTTGAAGTTGTTAGTAAGCCATTAGTATGTGTTCCACAATTTGCCCATTTGTTCCACATTATGAGGGCTAGTGTTCCTCATTTTGAACATGGAAGGTTGAGAGCTATGGTCAACACACACACTTCACATCTCATGCAAGCCTCACCTCTAACTCAAAATAAGGTCACAAAACATAAGCCCACATATACAGAAGTACTCACTAAAAGACTAACAAAAGAAGAGACCTCCCAAACGCACACCACCCACACTCACCACTAAGCAAAAGAAAACCAGTACACATATCAACACACACACACACACACACACACACACACACACACACACACACACACACACACACACACACACACACACACACACGTCTTAACAAATAAGCCAATAAGACAAAAGAATAATAACCAAAACCCAGCAGGACACAGCAAAACCTTCATCTCAAATTGGACTTCTTCAGAACTGCTATTAATTAAAAATTCCCTTATATAGCACTCATTAAGTCATGTGACAAAACTACACAATTAACTAATGTTGTTCAAATAAATATTTAATCATATGTAAAAATAAATAATCAGCGCAAAACAAGCCTTATAATCCTTTCCAAATAATACATATCTAAAACATTCAATGATTGAAATAAAGCCAATCCTTATAATCCTATAACTGTAAAGTTTTAAGTTTGAGCACTGAACTTATGGAGGAAAGCCTCATTTAAACCCAGGGCCACCTGGGCATTTAAATTAAGTTGCCACATTAATTCCCTCACCGATAAATGTTCTTCTATTACATAGCCCCCGGGTTCTCTTTTAACTTGTTCTATGACCCTATACTTAAAGATCAGAACTGTGATCTTATTCTACAAAGAAAAATGAAAACGTTTCAAAGGGATTTGGTAGTATAGAGGGAAGGGTACACCTACCTAGATCCTACCAATAAGATGAGAGTTGTGACCAACAAACCATGGCAATGACCAATGATTCGTGAAGAGGAAATAAGTGAGTAGGTCAGGTAATTTCCAAACAACCAACACCATACGGAACAAGACGTGCTGACACATTTTAGATATGTATTATTTGGAAATTATTATAAGGGAAATTCTGTCAACTTTCTAAGTTTGAAAAAGCAATATTTAAAAATTTACCCTATTTTTGAACCTTTGTCCCCTCATTACTTATGGCTTTGTCCAGATTTCTTGCTCTATGAAGTTGAGAGGTATGTCCCTAGCCAAGGATAATCATAAGGCATTCTTTAACTATGTCTGAAGTCTAAAAGGGAATACCCAGCTATGTGCCAAACTGGTTGTAGATGGGATCACTCATACTGCACCAGACAATATCACCATCTTGCTAGTTGACAGATTCTGTGTAAACTTCACCCCCCCCATCCCCACCTAGCATATCCCGAAGCATGCCTGACACCAGACCTCTGCCTAGTATCTCTAGTGAACAGGTCATCTCTGCACTCGCCAAGGCCAAAAACACCACCTCAGTAGGACCAGATAATATCCCAGGTTGCTTACTAAACAATCTAAAACAAGACCTAGCAGACCCACTTGGAATTCCCTTTAATCAAAGCTTGAGAACGGGCTATGTTTCTGCAGAATGGAGAACAGCAAAAGTAATCTCCTGCATAAAGGGGGGTCACCAACTGACCGTGGAACTACATACCCATAGGTCTAACCAGCCTCATCTGCAAAGTCATGGAAAGAGTTATCATGGACCTTATCAACAAGGACATAGGTAACCTCCAAATGCTGGACCAACCCAGTTTGGCTTCATTAAGGGTAGATCATTCTTATTAAACCTAGTAGACTTCTTTGAGAATGTCACCAAAGCCATGGATGAAGGTAAGACAGTGCAGACAGCATCTCAACCTTGCCAAGGCTTTCAATACAATTTCCCACTCTGGAATATACACACAGCAGAGTGGATGAGAGTTGTTGACCGCAACAGTTAGCTGAGATATATAAGTATCCTGCTTTTTTCAATTATTTATACAGATTATTGTTTCTAACAATTAATATATAGCACTTTTATTGTCTACTTTTTAGTCTTCGAGTGTATTTTATTGCTATTAACAAATCTGCACAAGTAACTGATTTGTCTGCAGTTAAAAGCATTCTATATCTTTACAAATCTTTATCTGTTTAAAAACTTTCATTTGTTTTCTGTAGTGCTTACTGTCTGTTCCCTCCCTCCCTCCCAGTTGGCGTCTTGCTCTTATACTTGGTGGCTTTGCAGTTGCCCGCCCCTACTGTAAATCTGATCTGTGACACTCCTCCCAGTCTAGTGTCATTAGCTCATTCTACCTAATACAGAGAGAACATTTGATAAGGCCTTCTGTTTCTCCTTTTTCCTTTTCAAAAAAAAGGGAAAAAAGAAAAAAATATATATAAGGTATATTTCAGAGCATTTATTATAACTGTAATTGCCTTAATATTGCTACAACTCAAGTGCTCTAGGTTGCACTGCATCTGAAGTGTTTGTGTGTTTTAGCTGCTTTTCTGTATATATAGACTTCTCTGTTTCTTTAACTAAATAAGCTCTGCAAAGTTGTTTTATTGCATTCCTGCCTGTATTTCTGAGTTTTTTTGCACTTTTAAAGTTTGTTTTTGCTTAGTTTAACTGGTAGGCTACACACTCAAGTGTGCTAGCCAAATTAAAGCATTTACTGTGTTTCTGTACCTAATTTCTGCTACTCTGTAAAAAAAAATCCTTGTTTCCCGCCTTTACTGAACTAGAATAGTCCAGTCTTCAGGTATTGCTGATCTCTGGGCTGGGTCATATTTCCTGTGTTGCCCATATCCTTATTTGGATAGGGGGAAGCTTCTTTGTTCACCAGTGAGAGTGGGGAGCTCTGAGCAGCCTATCTGTCCCTTGAGGAGTGGTTCCAGCCCAGTGACCTGTAGCTTATTGGCCATTTTGGGCCATTTCCTATCTCTTCTAACCCCCTGCTTTAAAGGCAACTGTAGCGCGCTTTTGCGCTTGAAATTTAAAGTTTGTCCTGTTTGTTGCATTTACCTGTTGAGGCTACACACTCAAGTGCGCTAGCCTGTGTTACATGTTTATTGCATTTTCCTGTTGTTTGTTGCAAAAAAAGAAAGAAAAACCAAAAAAATTATCCTTGTTTCCCGCCTTTCCTGACCTAGAGTAGTCCAAATACAGGCGTTGCTGTATTCTGGACTTTTGGAAAGTTCCTGTGTTGCCCATTTCCTTTCTTGGATAAAGGGGGGCTTCTTTGTTCACCAGTGGCAGTGGGGAGCTTAGAGCAGCCTATCTATCCCTGGAGGAGTGTTCCCAGCACAAGAATCTGGTAGTCTATTGGCCGTTTTGGGCCAATTTTTAGCTCTTTCAAGTCCCCCTGTATAAAACCCGCTTTGGCACGGTTTTTGCGCTTGTTACTACTCAGCCAAGCTCCTTGTGGTCCTGCACAGTGGTGCTAGCAGCAGAGAGGCCAAAAGAGCGACTGCTAACCTGATAAGTGTTTTTTTTTCCTGCTACTACCTGGGCGACTGTCCGATCTAGCAAAACTGCAAGTATTTCTGCATTCTTGAACTGTTTTAAACTGTTTAAAGTTGTTTTTGCACCTGCACTTTTAAAGTTTGCCCTGTTTGTTGCATTTACCTGTTGAGGCTACACACTCAAGTGCGCTAGCCTGTGTTACATATTTATTGCATTTTCCTGCTGTTTGTTGCAAAAAAAAAAAAACAAATAAATTATCCTTGTTTCCCGTCTTTCCTAACAAAGAGTAGTCCAAATACAGGCTTTGCTGTATTCTGGACTTTTGGAAAGTTCCTGTGTTGCCCTTTTCCTTTCTTGGATAAAGGGAGGCTTCTTTGTTCAACAGTGGCAGTGGGGAGCTTAGAGCAGCCTATCTATCCCTGGAGGAGTGTTCCCAGCACAAGAATCTAGTAGTCTATTGGCTGTTTTGGGCCAATTACTAGCTCTTTCAAGTCTCCCCTGTATAAAACCCGCTTTAGCGTGGCTTCGCGCGATTTTGCGCATAGCTCAGCATCAGGCAAAGCCGCTTAATTGGGTTTAAACCATTCTTGGCTCCACAAAGTCTGCTCTTCACTTTTTCCCTTAGAACTGATCTAGTTCTCATAATAAACACCCTATTCCTACTCTAAAGCCTGGCACTTGCTCACTAAAGCAATTATATAAGTCAGCACTAAAAATTAAAAGCACTACACCCTCACAAACTCCCCTTGAGCACCTTGTTCCCCATTGGCCCTATTTCAATTATAAAGGAATTCCCAATACTATTCTAGCATGTCCAAAGGTCAGTTGTCAATCTCCTCTCCGGTCCAGCAGGTGAATCTGGGAATCTTGAGGCAATGTTACAACTGCCTCATGTACACAGACAACCCTCTCCTCCTCCCAACAAATTCCAACACATGTGAGAGATGCAACCATATAGCCAAACTGGAGGCTAAGCTCTCTCAACTCAGTACGGGCGTAACCAGTCAGGAGGAGAAGGAAACCACACTCACTACAATTCCAGTCTCACATAGACCTACCGCGACAGCAAACCAAACACATAAACACACAAAAACATACTCGGAGGCTCTAAATAAAAATCTGCCTAAGCAACAGAGACCTCCAAAGCAGACACCGAAGCAACCGCTACCACAAAACAAAACACGTGCAACACATAGCTCACAAAGCCAGTGTGCCGAACAGTCACAGCCCTTAATGCTAAACAACACACCTGATACACTTGTAATAGATGACTCTATCATCAGGCACACTGACGTCCCGCTCACCAGGCTGAATAAGGAGAAGGTCATGGTGAGCTGCCTGTCGGGCGCTAGGATCCACCACATAACACAAGCACTCAGGTCACTCCAAGGCTAGTACAAATATGACTCAGTCATTGTCCATGCTGGTGTGAATGACCTGAGATGTACCTCCCTGGACTACATGAAAAGAGACATAGAGGAGCTCTCTGAGCATGTAGCCCAGGCCGGTATGACCCTGACCTTGAGTAGCATCTTACCCTCACCAAGAATGATGCCACAATATGAAGACAAGATGATCAATTTCAACAATTGGCTTAAGTATTGGTGTCATTCAAAGGGGATCCAATGCCTGTCAGCCTGGGATGACATGCTCGACAAGCCACGATGCTTCGCTAGGGACGGCTTGCACCTGTCACCCCTAGGCTTTCGGATATTGGCAAAGGCTCTTGCCACCCCCATAGTGCCTTTTTTTAGGCAAGGCTCAAAAGACAAACCCACCTCCATAGGTATCACAAGGGATAAGAAACTAAGAGTAATGCTACTCAATGCCAGAAGTCTAAACCTCAAGATGCATGCACTCAAAACTCTCCTTAACATGGAGAACATCGATATCTGTGCAGTAACAGAAACCTGGTTCAAGGCTCCCGAGAGCACCCCAGCACTACCAGGTTATACCTTATACCATGTTTTTCGGCCCCAAAACTTGGACGAACCACAAAAGGAGGGGGAGTATCAATATTCGTCAAAGATACCCACACCTCCAGGTTGGTGGCACAGCACGAAGCATCAGAGACTATCCATGTGCAACTAACAGTGAGTAAAACTGCCTTCCAGTTTATAGCCTGCTACAGACCACCCTCCCAAACCCAGGAACCCCACTCGGCCTTCCTGAGAACACTGGAAAATATGAAGGTCTCTCCAAACACCATTATATTGGGCGACTTCAACAACCCAAACATAGACTGGGAGCATTACTCTAGCTCCAACACCTTAGCCCAAAGGTTCCTAGAATTTATAAACTTAAATGCTATGGAACAACTTGTTACCACTCCCACAAGAGGGGAAAACATACTGGACCTGATCATCACCAACATGGGGACTCTATGCTCCAGACCAGAAGTGTATCCCTCACTGGTAAGATCAGACCATAAACTAATCTCACTAGATATTCACATCCCGACCCCAGCCCCTGCCCAGAAAACCACAGTGAAAAACTTCTCTAAAGCAAATTTCACACTCCTCAAAACTGAGGTGGAATCCTTCAAAGCCCCTGGGCCTATGGAAAATACGGCCCAGACTGCAGAATCCTTTATAAATGCATTCTATGAACACCTTCAGAAATGCATGGATCATGCAATCCCAAACAAAACCAAGACCCAATCCTCCAAAGGCAGGTGTCCTGTCTGGTGGACCCCAGACATAAACAAACTATACAACAGAAGGAGGAAGCTACTACATGACAGAGCAAAATCCCAAAAAGGGAAGGCATCTCTGATCAGTATTAGCAAAAAACTACGGGCACTCATAAAATAGTCTAAGGCCAGCTTCGAGAGAAAAATTGCACAGGACACTAAGGATAATCACAAGGCTTTCTTTAGTTATGTTAGGAACCTGGGTGGGAATTCCCAGATATGCTGAGAATTAGTCCAAAATGACAAAAAATACACCGAACCCACAGACATTGCCAACATCCTAGCTGACAGGTTCAGCGCAAACATCTCCCCCCCTTCCCCACCAAAAGGGCAAATATCTATGCCAGCAGAGTGCTGCCCCCCTGACATCTCAGATGCTCAGGTAAGAGCCGCCCTCTCCAAAGCAAAAACCACAGCATCAATGGGACCAGATGGTGACCCGGGCTGCGTCCTACATGAACTCTAAGAAGAACTAAACCCAAACATAAAACTACTGTTCAATCTCAGCCTTACTACAGGATATGTACCCAAAGAGTGGCGTACAGCAACAGTGGTCCCTCTCCACAAAGGTGGTGCCTCAATGGATCCTGGAAACTATCGCCCCATAAGCCTTACTAGCTTGGTCTGCAAAGCTATGGAAAGGATCATCATGGACCTCATAAATAAAGATATTGGGGACCTACAGACACTGGATCCTACCCAGTTCGGCTTTGTTAAGGGCAGATCCTGCCTCTTAAACCTGGTTGATTTCTTTGAAATAGTCACCAAGGCCATTGACGAGGGGAAGGCGGTCCACACAGCCTACATGGACCTCGCAAAAGCCTTCGATACAATACCCCACTCGGGCATTATAGATAAGCTCACCAGCTTAAATATAAACCCCTATGTCACTAGATGGATTGCAAACTGGCTCAAGGACAGAACCCACATGGTTAGAATTGCTGGAGCCATGTCAGACTCCAAACCAGTTACAAGTGGTGTCCCACAAGGCTCAGTCCTGCGACCTCTCTTGTTCGGTATATATTTCTCAGAGGTACAGGCCAACACGGAAGGACTGTGGCTGACCAAGTTCGCAGATGACTGCAAACTGGGTGCCATAATCGACTCTCCAGCCGACACAAGCATCCTCCAAAAGGGCCTCATAGAAACAGACAACTGGTGCCAGAGCCATGGCCTCAAGCTAAACGCCAAAAAGTGTATAGTCATCCCCTTCGGCAAAAACAAA
The DNA here is from genome assembly GCF_019279795.1 of Protopterus annectens. Lineage (NCBI taxonomy): Eukaryota > Metazoa > Chordata > Ceratodontiformes > Protopteridae > Protopterus > Protopterus annectens. The sequence goes on from NC_056747.1 coordinate 945,711,826, forward strand.
GTGCCCACAAATTACTACATAGATGGTAATCCATTAAGTATGGAAGAAGTAATTAGGGACCTGGGGACCCAAGTTGATAGCAATCTCTCATTCGACAACCACGTGGCCAAAGTGGTTAGAAAAACATTTTATATAGCTCACCTAATCATGAAGGGATTCGCATCTAGATCAGGGGAGGTCATCGTGCCTCTTTACTCATCCCTCATCAGGCCCATAATTGAGTACAATGCCCCTTTTGGGATGTATCTTACCAGACACCTGCAGCAACTGGAAAGACCCCAAAAGTACCTCACCAAGAGGATCAAAGGGCTCAAACAGATGCCATATGCTGCCTGGTTAAAGAAACTCCAGCTCTACTTAGTGGCATACCGCCTGCTCAGAGGCGATCTGTGCCTGACATATAAAGCCATGTCCAACCCGGAATTAATGGACATGCTGCACCTCAGAAAATCCAAATCCCATCGAGCTATGCACTCGAGAGACTTGAACCTCAGCACTGAAATAAATAGGACATGCTGGAGGGACAGATTCATAACCCAGAGGCTCCCTTCACTCTGGAATAAAATCCCAGTCCAGGTTAGGCAGAGTCCCTCATTGACTCTCTTCAAGAGGAATCTTGACGAGTGGATGGGAGATCATAGATTTACTCCGGGTATCACTTCTGTGTCACTGTTAGACAGAGGCACAGTATACTAACCTCAAAAAGGGCATAGCAAAATTCATTTAAATGGGTGGCGAAAGCCAAACACACTCTGGCTAGGCTTGTAAATGCCCTAGGGCAGATAGCCTAGTATGAACCTATGAACCTATGAATAATTGAGAAACTCTCTCAGATAGGGATTAACCCTTACATTACTATATGGGTAGCCAATTGGCTCACCGACAGAAAACACTCTGTCAAAATTGTTGACTCCACCTCCATCAGTAGACCCATTACCAGTGGAGTACCACAGGGTTTTGTGCTGGGCCCCTTACTATTTAGCATCTATTTCTCAGAAGTCCATGCCAAAGTAGACTGACTTTGGCTCACCAAGTTCACGGATGATTGCAAACTGGGAGCAATAATTGAGTCCCCCCAACAATGTCAACATATTGCAAGAAGGGCTAACACAAATGATTGGTGTCAAAGCCATGGTCTAAAACTAAATGCAAGAAAAATTATTATTATTCCCTTTGGTTAAACAGAATTCCATACAAATTACAATATTGACAGCGCCCCCTGAGTTCCAACACAGTGGTGTAAGACTTGGGAACACAGGTTGATAGCAATCTGAACTTTGACCACCAAGTTTCCACAGTGGTAAGGAAAGACTTCTATGCAGCACATCTCATAAGCAAGGGCATAGCACCTAGGTCAAGGGATGTTATAACTGCACTGTACTTGACCCTCATCAGACCACCAATAGAGTATAATGCACCCTTTTGCATGTATCTCACCAGACACCTGCAGCAGCTGGAGAGACCTCAGAGGTTTTTCACTAAAAAAATACAGGGAGTCCAAACCATGACCTATGTGGACAAGCTGAAAGCCCTGTCACTTTACTCTGTATCTTATAGGCTGCTGAGAGGTGACTTGTGCCTGGCCTATAGGGCAATTTCCAACCCTGCTTTAATGGAAATGCTGCACATCTGCAAGTCAAATGGCACAAGAGTCATTCGCTTTAGGAATCTCAACCTAGCTTGTGACATTAACAGAACATGCTGGAGAGACAGATATGTCCCCCAGATACTGCTGCTTCTCTGGAATAGACTTCCTATTCACATAAAACAGAGCTCCTCACTGACCCTATTCAAATGCAACCTAGATAATTGGATGGGAGACCACAAATTCACCCCTTGGATGGCACCCATGTCCCTCATGGACAGGAGTAGCCAGTTCTGATCACAGACCTGCTCTGTTCAGAAATTTGTTCTGTGAACTACCTAGAAAGAACAAACGGGAATACTCAGGATTAACATGGCTAGGCTTGTAAAGGCTCTAGACACAGAAAACTAACAGCAAAGAATAAACTGGGTAAAATGGCAACTGAATGGCTTAAAGTCCACTTAATCCACCACAACAGATTATATGATAAACCAAAACAAGATTTAATGTAAGCGCTTTTACTGGAAAAATGTCCCAGCTTCTTCAGACTACAAACAGTAAAATACTTAGAAAAAACACCTTTTAAAACAATTCAAAAAACAAACTGCCAATAGAGTTTGTTACCCCTCCTGACGTCATACACAAGCATTAAAGAATTAAAGCTACAGGGATTACTCAAACTTAAAACACACTAAGATGCTTAAGCAACCTCACAGCACCATCATTAAAGAAAATAAATAATTTTTTTAAAAATAATTTTTTAAAAATAAAAATAACAGTAATGACAATACTTAATTTATGTACTATAAATAACACCTTAAAATTATATCCTTTACATGGTCGAGATACGGCTATGTTAAATCGCTCACAGATCTAATATACTATATTTTTATGAAGTAAACTACGATATGTGAGACCAACAGCTTGGTCTTTAAAATAATTTTTTGAAGAACTACTAGAACAATAACAAAGGCTTTGCCAATGTACACAAACCATACCCACTTAAAGACCTCATTACAACACAGTTTAAATCACCAACATTTAGGCACATATGAGATACTACACATTGTTGATACTGTGGACTAAGCAGGTAATATTAACAGATTACAAACCTATGTGATGGATCGTGTATGCCTTAAGTCCATCTATTCTCCTAACACTAAACTATTCAGCTAGCCAAAGCCTTCTTTTTAAGCAGGCACTTAATGGACAAGGCTTTATTTAACCCCGGTAGGGTGTGCGCACCTGTCCGAATTTGCCAGGTAAGTTCAGCTTCTTCTAATGCCAGCTCCCAGGGACCCCCTCTTAAATTTCTTTCTATTTTTTCTAACACTACAAACAAAAACATATGTGTTGGGCAATCCACGATATGTTTAGCTAGGGCATTCATGATGACAGAATTATTGATACTATATACATGCTCATAGATTCTTTGTTTAATTTTCCTTTTGGTTTTCCCTATATAGAAAGCCTCACAGTGGTCACAGACAGCTGCATAGACCACCCCCTGAGAATCAGAATTGAATTTAGCATCCAATATGTGTTCTCTGTCTCTAATAATTATCTTTCTTGTAACTTTAACATAGTTACATTGATGGCATCTACCACATTTAAACATGCCTGTGTGTACCTTCACTATTTTTTGGGGATTCTCTACTAAATTTTTCAAGTTTAAACCTCTTCTATAAGTAAACTGGGCACTTGACCAAATGTTCTTCTTAATACATGGTCATCTAAAATAAACCCCCAGTTTTTAATTATGATTTCCTTGATAAAATGAGAATCCAAAGAGAGGGTTGACAAGAATCTAATGACCTGCCTATCAGTGGGAACTTGGGAAGAATTAATCTCCATCTCCAATTGTGGCTCATCAAAATGGACATCATAACCTTTCGAAACCAAAGGGGAAAAGTAGCCTGTGCGTCTTTTGTTAATAACTTCATTAAAAATGAGTTCAGTGAATGCCTGAGGGTAACCCCTTTTGTTAAACATAGATTTTAACAAATCACATTCCTTAATGAAATTATCAAAATTAGAAACCATTCTTGTTGCCCTTACTGCTTGCTCCTTGACTACTACTTTCTTTTGATGCAAGGGGTGGCAGCTTGAAAAATGTAGGAATGCATTAGAATAGGTGGGCTTACAGAAAATGGTGGTCCTAAATCTGTTATTCAGGGTATCTTTGGAAAGGTGGATGTTGAGATAATCTATCTCATCATAACCTATTTGGTAGGTGAATTCAAAAAAATTCGTAAACTTCGTGATCTCATCTATAAATACTTGAATTAAACCTGCTTCACCTTTCCAAATGAGGAACATGTCATCTTGGTAACGTGTATACCAAGTTACATGTCCTCTAAATTTTAAATTGTTAAACAAGAATACCCTTTCCCAGTAAGCCATCACACTGTTTGCAAAACTGCTACCACAGGGGGCCCCCATGGCTACCCCACTTTTCTGCAAGAAAAACTGGTTCTCAAAAAATAATAAGTTGTTATTCAAAACTAACTCCAACAAAATCTCTATGACATTGATGTCTTCGTTGTCAAGCCCCCTGAGATGAAGAAATTCTCTAACCCATTCTACACCGAGTTTTGGGGGAATAACGGTGTACAGATCTTTAACATACACTGTGACAAATAACAAACTGTCATCAAAAACTAGCTTGTTTATTTTCTCAAGAAAATGCCAAGAATCATGGCATATTTGGGGCTCAGATCTAACAATAGCTGTTAACTTAGCATCCACAAATTTCATACATGCATATGTGATAGACCCTCTACCATCCACTATAGGTCTAAAAGGTGGATTGGTGAGGTCTTTGTGGGTCTTTGAAGTCCCAAAGAATTTTGGAATAATGGGTGCTGGCATAGTTAAGTAGTGTAGACTATCAATATCAATACTCCCTTCCAAACATAAATCATTGAGGGTGTTATTGATTGACCTGTATTAAGTAGTGTAGACTATCAATAGCAATACTTCCTTCCAAATATAAATCATTGGGGGTGTTATTGATAGACCTGTATTAAGTAGTGTAGACTATCAATAGCAATACTCCCTTCCAAACATAAATCATTGAGGGTGTTATTGATTGACCTGTAATAAGTAGTGTAGACTATCAATATCAATACTCCCTTCCAAACATAAATCATTGAGGGTGTTATTGATTGACCTGTATTAAGTAGTGTAGACTATCAATATCAATACAGCCTTCCAAACACAAATCATTGAGGGGGTTATGGATTGACCTGTATTAAGTAGTGTAGACTATCAATATCAATACTCCCTTCCAAACATAAATCATTGAGGGTGTTATTGATTGACCTGTATTAAGTAGTGTAGACTATCAATATCAATACTCCCTTCCAAACATAAATCATTGAGGGTGTTATTGACTGACCTGTATTAAGTAGTGTAGACTATCAATATCAATACTCCCTTCCAAACATAAATCATTGAGGGTGTTATTGATTGACCTGTATTAAGTAGTGTAGACTATCAATATCAATACTCCCTTCCAAACATAAATCATTGAGGGTGTTATTGATTGACCTGTATTAAGTAGTGTAGACTATCAATATCAATACTCCCTTCCAAACATAAATCATTGAGGGTGTTATTGATTGACCTGTATTAAGTAGTGTAGACTATCAATATCAATACTCCCTTCCAAACATAAATCATTGAGGGTGTTATTGATTGACCTGTATTAAGTAGTGTAGACTATCAATATCAATACTCCCTTCCAAACATAAATCATTGAGGGTGTTATTGATAGACCTGTATTAAGTAGTGTAGACTATCAATATCAATACTCCCTTCCAAACACAAATCATTGGGGGGTTATGGATTGACCTATATTAAGTAGTGTAGACTATCAATATCAATAATCCCTTCCAAACATAAATCATTGAGGGTGTTATTGATTGACCTGTATTAAGTAGTGTAGACTATCAATATCAATACTCCCTTCCAAACATAAATCATTGAGGGTGTTATTGATAGACCTGTATTAAGTAGTGTAGACTATCAATATCAATACTCCCTTCCAAACATAAATCATTGAGGGTGTTATTGATAGACCTGTATTAAGTAGTGTAGACTATCAATATCAATACTCCCTTCCAAACATAAATCATTGAGGGTGTTATTGATTGACCTGTATTAAGTAGTGTAGACTTTCAGTGTCAATACACCCTTCCAAACATAAATCATTAAGGGTGTTACTGATTGACCTGTATTAAGTAATGTAGACTATCAATAGCAATACTCCCTTCCAAACATAAATCATTGAGGGTGTTATTGATAGACCTGTATTGAGTAGTGTAGACTATCAATAGCAATACTCCCTTCCAAACATAAATCATTGAGGGTGTTATTGATTGACCTGTATTAAGTAGTGTAGACTATCAATATCAATACTCCCTTCCAAACATAAATCATTAAGGGTGTTATTGATTGACCTGTAGGCTCCATTCACTTGGTTAAGGCTAACCTGTTCATACACTATACTGTCTAAGACAACTTGCATTCTGCTTACATAATCATGCTGATCCACGAATATTAAACCACCACCCTTATCGGGTTTCATAACTCGCACTTTACATGTATTTAACAAATCAATAAATGCCAGTTCCTCACCGTCGATGTTCTTACACTTATTGGCATACCATGTATCGTTCACCAACAATCTTCTAAAATCAATTTCACAAGCTTTTTCAAACAAAGCTAGAGTGTCTTGCAGCTGTGGGTTAAACAGGCTGGAAACCTTTAACTTATTAGTCAGTGGGGAATTGGAACCCATAAGGTGTGAAAGATTGAGCTTACGAATGAAAAGTTTAAGGTCTATGATGGTTTTGACCAAATTGGCCCTTTTGTCAGGAACAAAAGTCAGCCCTTTAGAAAAGAAGTTGACCATATCCTTATCCACCTGGAGTGAACTAAAGTTGAAAACTTTAAAGTCCCCCTCGGTGCTTACCAGGACATGTGGTGAAATCCCTCTTATCTCCTCCTCCGATTCTGCCACCTCCTGTTCTGGCCCTGCCTCCTGTTGTTGGTGTGCCGGTTCGAAAAGTTTTGTTGTTGCACTTTGTTGTTCAACCAAAAACCCTGATTAGGGTTATTATTGTGATTAGAGTTATTACTATGACCAGCAGGAGTAGTGCCTTCCATTTGGTCAACATACTGAGGCACCTGTCATTGCTGATTATTCCTGATTCATTCACTATGGCAAACCCATGGGCTACCATCATTGACCATACCATTCATGGACTCATTATGATTACTTTCATCAACATTAGTCTGCCCAATATGACTCAAACCAACCCCATTGAGACTGGTGTTAGTGCTAGATGGAGGGGCTGGATAGGCAGAACCTTTTGAATACTCATTCATGTCTCTAATTACTTTCTTCTTTTTAGTTTCAACATTCTTACAAAGACTAGCTTTGATGCTGCTGAATATGCATGCATATTCAAATCTGTATCTACCATATTCATCTGCAGCAACAATATTTTGTTCTAGTTTTATTAAATCATTTCTAAGCATCGAAATCTGTTCCACATAGTTCTTGATTAAAATACTAAGGAATTATAAACCTTGTTTGTCAAATAGGGCTTTAAGTTCCAAGTGGAACGGTGAACCATTTACTAACCCAACCGGGTATCACCACTGCCGTAATCCTTTTGGAATAATTTTTTTATTGATGCATTCTTCTAGGTAGGAAACTTCCAATTGAAGTTTCCTACATTTATATAATTTTTGGTCAAATTCATTTAACAACCCCACCATGGAGCTTATATTACTGTTATTATTGTTATTGCTAGCTAGCCCCATCATTGACAACATTAGTATTAAAAAAAGAAGTTTGTCTCAGAAATACCTCAGTTGTTGGGACATCACTAACTCTCTGCCCTTCTTCCATTCTATTACTGCCGTGCGGATTAAGTTACCCCTGAATAGTTGACCTCGTTCGGCCGTCTTCTCTCACTCCTTGTGCGTGGTTTTGATGAACCAAAGTTGCTCTGTTGCCATCCACGAGATTGAAATGAGGAGGATGAGGCTGTTCAAAGTGTTGGCTACTAGGTGCACCCACACCTGCAAGGGCCGACTGCCCTGTATTAGCATCCAAACGTTGTGACAAAGTGTTTACTTTCTTTAACAATTGCTCCACCAAAATGGTGAGGTTACCTGCAGCATTCGCTTCCAGGGAGCCCGAAGGTACGTTGTCACTTCCATTCTCTTGAGTAAAGAGAAGTTGTGAGGGTGAACCCAAGCCACTCGCCATAACAGACACAGAAAACTAACAGCAAAGAACAAACTGGGTAAAATGGCAACTGAACAGCTTAAAGTCCACTTAATCCACCACAACAGATTATATGATAAACCAAAACAAGATTTAATGTAAGCGCTTTCACTGGAAAAATGTTCCAGCTTCTTCAGACTACAAACAGTAAAATACTTAGAAAAAACACCTTTTAAAACAATTAAAAAAATGAACTGCCAATAGAGTTCATTACCCCTCCTGATGTCATACACAAGCATTTAAGAATTAAAGCTACAGGGGGTTACTCAAACTTAAAACACACTAGGATGCTTAAGCAACCTCACAGCACCATCATTAAAGAAAATTAAATTGTTAAAATCTATGTTTAACAAAAGGGGTTACCCTCAGGCTTTCACTGAACTCATTTTTAATGCAGTTATTAACAAAAGACACACAGGCAACTTTTCCCCTTTGGTTTCGAAAGGTTATGATGTCCATTTTGATGAGCCACAATTGGAGATGGAGATTAATTATTTCCATGTTCCCACTGACAGGCAGGTCATTAGATTCTTGACAACCTTCTCTTTGGATTCTCATTTTATCAAGGAAATCATAATTAAAAACTGGGGGGTTATTTTAGATGACCATGCATTAAGAAGAACATTTGGTCAAGTGCCCATTTTACTTACAGAAGAGGTTCAAACTTGAAAAATTTAGTAGAGAATCCCCAAAAAATAGTGAGGGTACACAGAGGCATGTTTAAATGTAGTAGATACCATCAATGTAACTATGTTAAAGTTACAAGAAAGATAATTATTAGAGATAGCGAATATATATTGGATGCTAAATTCAATTGTGATTCTCAAGGCATGGTCTACACAGCTGTCTGTGACCACTGTGAGGCTTTCTATCTAGGGAAAACCGAAAGGAAAGTTAAACAAAGAATCTATGAACATGTATATAGTAGCAATAATTCTGTCATCACGAATGCCCTAGCTAAACATATCATGGATTGCCCAACACATAGGTTTTTGTTTGTAGTGTTAGAAAAAATAGAAAGAAATTTAAGAGTGGGTCCCTGGGAGCTGGCATTAGAAGAAGCTGAACTTACCTGGCAAATTCCTGTCCATTAAGTGCCTGCTTAAAAAGAAGGCTTTGGCTAGGTGAATAGTTTAGTGTTAGGAGAATAGATGGACTTAAGGCATACATGATCCATCATGTAGGTTTGTAGTCTGTTAATATTACCTGCTTAGTCCACAGTATCAACAATGTGTAGTATCTCATATGTGCCTAGATGTTGGTGATTTAAACTGTGTTGTAATGAGGTCTTTAAGTGGGTATGGTTTGTGTACATTGGCAAAGCCTTTGTTATTGTTCTAGTAGTTCTTCAAAAAATTATTTTAAAGACCAAGCTGTTGGTCTCACATATCATAGCTTACTTCATAAAAATATAGTATATTAGATCTGTCAGCGACTTAACATAACCGTATCTCGACCATGTAAAGGATATAATTTTAAGGTGTTATTTATAGTACACAAATTCAGTATTGTCGTTATTGTTATTTTTATTTTTAGAAAAATTATTTTTAAAAAAAATTCTTTATTTTCTTTAATGATGGTGCTGTGAGGTTGCTTAAGCATCCTAGTGTGTTTTAAGTTTGAGTCACCCCCTGTAACTTTAATTCTTAAATGCTTGTGTATGACATCAGGAGGGGTAATGAACTCTATTGGCAGTTTGTTTTTTGAATTGTTTTAAAAGGTGTTTTTTCTAAGTATTTTACTGTTTGTAGTCTGAAGAAACTGGAACATTTTTCCAGCGAAAGCACTTACATTAAATCTTGTTTTGGTTTATCATATAATCTGTTGTGGTGGATTAAGTGGACTTTAAGCCGTTTAGTTACCGTTTTACCCAGTTTGTAAAGGCTCTAGGGCCGCTAGTCTAGTAACATCCTATGAACCCATGAACATATAATGCTACGGACAAGCAGGTGAGCATGTACAACTGGGGTAGCTCACACAATGCCCATAGGAATATACAAGCAAAAGATGGCCTTCTCAGACAGTATGTGTTGGGGACTCCCATGATGTCACAGGTGAGAAACAAACCTCTCAACTGTCCAGATTTTCATGGAATGTCATTATTTTTGATTTATATTTTTGGTCTGTTCCTCATATCATTATAAAATTTGTGTTTTTCAGCAAATCATTGTGGATTGAAGTCAATGAATAATGATATACATTTAAGTTTCAGACTTCATATCCTTCAGAAAAATGCATTCTAACACAAATCTTGTTATTCTAGCAACGTTCTAAGTTTATAAGAGCAATATTTAAAGTCTGCCCCTATTTATGGCCATTTGACCCCCCCATTATTTTAGGCTTTATCCAGAATTCTTGACCTATGAGTTTGAGAAAGTAGGTTACTGGGCTACTGTCTCAGGATCACATTTGTGGAGGCCCACTTCAATTGCTTCTACAGCATATACTTATATCTGCTGTGTGGAGGATAAACAGGTTAGTACAGGATAGGCAGTCCTTTGCTATCCCGGCCTTCCTTTCAAAACTAATAACATAGATATACAGTTACATATCTTAGTTATGATGAATATATGCAAGCAAAAGTTACAGGCCAGTACAATACAACTCAGTAACATTATATATACTCAGTTTCAAGGCATAGGCTCACTTGTTTAACAAACTGGATAGATACATCTTACTACATTTTACTACAACACCATAAAATGCTGTATACCTCCTTGGGGCTGTCTCCTTTTTAAAAAACTACTTCTCTATTTCCATGCATTTGCTTTTTACCACTCAAATGCTTACAATACCACTGCTTTGTGATGCACTGTTTGCCATTAAAAATGGCACAGCAGCTCCTATGGCCATAAATACAAAACATCATACATAATATGTATGTAAATGAGCCAAGGATCCACAAATGTCTATGATTCAGAATAGTTAACTGAAACACAAGGTAGACAAGAAGTGCAGTTAGGTTTCACTGCACATAGTGGATGAATCACATTTGGTTTCATGAAGGCTACCTGTAGGTGTCCATTCACTGAACCTCAGAGATTCACTACATTGCTTGTGATTCAGGATTCATAAGCAGTGTGAATCACATGCTGCCGTTTTGTACCTCTTAAAATTTAAATTATTTTCTTAGGAAACTCATGATGACAGCTGCCTGCATAGTCAACCTCTCAGAGTGCCTGCCTGGTGTGAAAAGATTAGCAAAATCATGCTCTTTCTCTTGCACATGTAGCTCAGAGGGAGGCTACTGAACCCCTATTTGGGTCTGTTTAGAAAGACAGATGCATGACACCTTAGCTGTGGATCATACTGAGGTAACTTGCATCCCTTAGACAAGTGAGCAATGCAGATGCTAGAATGATGACCTGTGGTACCACTATCCTAAAGAATTATGTCTGTGAGAGGCAAAACATAGACAATAATGTCCAGAAATGGTATAGTGAGCAGTTGTCATTGTTAATGTTTGCAAAGTGTAATCCTAATACATATTGTTACTCTCTCATTAAAAGGCAGTGATCCTAACAAAGGTTATTTCCTCTGACAGATATCAAGGAAAAAACGGTACCCTACTGTGGGTGACCATATCTGGGAGTGGGTGGCGTGTACATGGTTACATATTTATTTACATGGCACTGATGCATATTGTAGGTGAGCTACTGTGGGGACTGTATCTGTGCTGAAGGTGCTAATGGTGGCGCATATATTCATGTTGCACTCATGTTTCATAGTTGGGCTACTGTGAGGGATTGTATCACTCATATGGATATTAGAGGGGCAAATGTATTCCTGTGGAACTCATACATACTGTGTGCTAATGCATATACCTTTTTAGTTGTGATGCTGTAAGGACCATTTCAAGCTTTTGCTATCTTACACTTACATGTTGGACCATAGCTTTGCACTGTTGTATATATCTTACCTACACCTGTGTGTGCTGGCTTATGTGTCACTTTCTGTTTCAGCATGAGCAGAGTGAGTGGCCAACATTTTGAATTCTTCAGCAAGCAGGATAAACTTTCATCAGAGTTGAATAAGTTTGTCTAATTTCTACTCACCTGTAGTTTATATGTTATACCATTAATGGTATATTTTTATTTAAGACATTCTTCTCATTCTGTTTCCTTCCTGTAGTTCATGAAGATGCCAGTGGGGCATAGGCATATTAGCCACTAACCTCACCCCCCACCTCAGTTACAGCTGCAGATGCAGCTGGTGAGAGGACATCTCAACAGAAAAATATTCTAATGTCTCCTTGGCAGATAACCCAGTTCAATTACCTGCTCTGGCTAAGACAATGCTAAAGAAGATGAAGGAGGCGGCAGGTGGCAAAAGAAATAGCCTGGTAGGTAGCCAGGATCCAGCAACTCTGAGGAGGGTGGTCGAGAAGTTTTACCAGGTCACAAGAGGACACTGTGGCCCATTCAGCTAGCCACCCTTGCCCAGTGAATGAGTCCCATTAATATCCTCCTGTACCAGTCATTGATTAACACTCTGTCCATACTTCACCCTATCCTCATCATGGTGTATCCCTCATCGAAATGTGTTGCAATCCATCCCTTGTATGATGACCAGTCATCCTCATATCCATTCATTTGCCCTCTTCTTGTCTGTGTCCTGTCCACTTGACCCTCTCCTGTTTTATCTGTATCCATCAATGTTTATCTGTATTGTTTTGCATGTATTTGCCCACTCACTAGTCTTCCTCATCCTTTTCTCCCATTTTCTTCTCACCGTTCCGATTAAGTCCCCTCTCTGTCTCCCTCTCTCTCTCTCTCTGTATATATATATATATATATATATATATATATATATATATATATATATATCAATCACCATTTTATATGCATATATATATATATATATATATATATATATATATATATATATATATATATATATATGTGTATGTGTGTGTGTGTGTGTGTGTGTGTGTGTGTGTGTGTGTATACGTATATACAGGGTCTATGTTAAATTAGCAAATGCTTAAAATAGTGAACACTGATTTATTGACCCTTTAAGAGCGAAAGCTGACAATGTCGAAGACATAGAACAAAGATTTTTCCCAGGGGAATAAAAAAAAAAAAAAAAAAGTTTAAAACACAAAACAAAGTGGGGGCTTCACACCCCACCCCCCATTTAAATATACCAACTCCGAGATTGCACCACAGTGGAGGAAATGGCAAAGTCCCGAAAACAGCCTAGCAATTTTTTTCCCTGGGAAAAAAAATCGATCTTCCGTGTCTTTGGGATTGTTAGGTTTCACTCTTAAAGGGTCAATAAATCAGCATTCACTATTTTAAGTGTTCGCTGATTTAATATAGACCCTATATACATATATTGTGAGCTCCATGTTGCTATGTTTCCCTACTTCTTACCATCCTACATACGCTTCTCCACAACATTAAAGAGCCCAATAGCTGTCCAGCAGAATTGAACACGACACCACAGATGTGAACAGTATCCTATGACTATGCTTTCCATCACTCTGCTACATTGCATGCTGCCTTGTGCTAACTGTTTCTGCTATGCAATGACATTTACAGGAAGTTTGCACTAGCCAGCATGTGTCTGTACTGCACATCTGTGTTGCTCTGCTTTGCTGTGGTCAGCTTTTGTTTTTTTCTGCACTGATCTGCTTTCCACAATGGAATACAGCTATTTTCAAAAATGCATGATATATAATCATTTGGTTATTCAACTATTTTTTTCTGCTAAGTATATTGTTGCTATTCCATAGCCCTTGCTCCAGTTTGCACTGCATCTCTGTGAATCCTGGAAGAGTCCTTCATTTTCACTGTATTCAAAGAAAGTAACAAATTATAGCCCCCTTTCCTAAATTATAGGACAAAGGAATGCTAGAAAGTTAAAGTGCCTGAGAAGTAGAAACTGCATCGAACTTTTCACATTCAATAAGAAACAGAAGACTGTTTTACCTTAAGTAAACTGACATCTCATCTTAGTTGGATAGTTTTCTGATGAGACCTGATTTAATCTTTGAGATGGAAATTACTATTTTTCACCACTCCAAGAATCATCTTTGAAAATTCCTAGAAAGCACAGAGCATTTTTTACACCAGTATCAGGGGAAAAAAAACATTAAAGAAGCTCTCCACTGGATAACATGCAATTTCAAGACATTTTCCATTTATGACAGATAATTAGTATTTCAGTTATATTCCAACCATTTTCCTATTCTTTATTTAGCGTATTATCATATTACAGTGTTCTACGAGCATTTAAAATGTAGCACACACAATATTTTAGTGGTTGCATTATGCTGAGTCCTCATTTTTTGCAAGATGATATTCTTTGGAGAGTTGTAAGAAGAGCCAACAATTGCACATTTTAACTGAAAATGTGACCACTATACTTAATAGTTCCAAATCTCTGGTCATATAAGGAACCATGTAAGATGCAGGGATGGAATTCTGCCCAACAGCTGGTGGCCAGATCAGTGAATAGGCTGACTGGGAAGTGAGAGATTTTGAATTCCCTGCCACTATAGACTGCAAATCAAATGTGGCAGAGAGAAGGAAACATGCTAGCAAGCACTCCTACCACATGCTACTCCCAGAGTGGCAGTATAGTATAGAATAGACATAAAAGTCTGGCAGTTGGCACTGAGGCTTAAGGCTGTGAGCTGTGGATGTTCATCATATTGATCACTGCTATATGGGTTATATCCTGCCATGGATATAACAGCTGGCCAGTATCCAAAGCTTCAGAGTGCCTTCCAATCACCCAAACTATCTGGTAGTTTGAGCTGAGCTCACTAAAAGACAAGTTTGGGGTGCCAAGCTCTTCAAAGTTTTACTGTAAAACAGTACGCTCCTGTGAGGCTTTTGATGATTGACAATTGGCTTGTGCTGTTCCTTTGCTGGGCAGGTATGTTCACTTTGGGGAAAATTTTCAATTAATAATTTTGTTTATTATTATTATTAATACTTTCCTCTTCGAGAAAGTTTTTTTAAACCTAGGAATTTGTGTTTTAATGGACTGTCATGAGACATAAAAGGGAGTGCTTTTTTGCCCTGTCAGTTTAAAAATTATTTAAAGTACCTGAAAAACATTTTTCTGTCGACAAAATATGTTTATTTAACACTGTGAGGCTGGCAAAGTGTTTTAAAATGCTTTTTACTGTGTTTGTCTACCGGCATTTGCTGCTTGTTTTCCCTAGGAAAGAGGCACAATTTTCAGCTTGACCATGGAATAATCTGTTAGTCCCACAGCCTGTCCTTCTTCCAGCCAAAAAAAGAAAAAGTTAAGCAGCCAAGCAGCCTTTGCCATCACATCAGGATAGGAATTTCCATTAGCTGCAGTTGGGTGACTATGCTGTTTTCATTAGTTATATCTCAGACCACTCATTTTTTTACACAGGATCCCTCTGGTGTAACACTTACAGCCACTGTGGACCAGAGGTTAACCATATTCTCGGCGGCTGTCTCCTCAGTAGGCAAGGGAGAGCCACTCTTGTTGATCCTGGGAAAGGGAACAGGGAAGGAATCCCATTTTTGTCAGAATGTTGTGCCCATTCCTGGGGAAGCTGCTGCTACTATTAATAATGCTGTTGGTCCCAGAATTTCTGTCAAAAAGAAGTAGAAATTTAAGCATTTTCTAATCCTCCTCAAATTTCTTTACAGAGGAGTAGTTTACTGGCACTTGTTCAAGTTTTAATTCAGGCTATCGATCCTTATTGTAAAGTAGTTTCTGGTAAAAGAAAAAGGGATACCTCCTTTCCTGAAGAGATTCAAAATTCTGTATCTGATCAGGAAGATAAAGGGACAGATACAGGGTTTTCTCCTCAAATTTCTGATTCCGACTCAGAGGAGAGCTCAGTTTCTCAAACTCTCTGTGAGAGATTCTTTTTGAAACTATTTCTAGAATGTGCCATTTCAGCTGGAGAATACTAATGTTTCTCAGACTTTCAGAAAAGGCTGAGCTCTTACAGAAGAAATTTCCAGAACCTACACCCATTCCTCCAGTTCTGTCTGCTCTAGAAGATGTATGTCATTGCCTGCATTTTTTCTGACAGTCAACTAGTTGCCCCTAAAAAGGCAGGTAGGATGTTTTTTTATACACTCTTCCAAAACCTGATACAGTACCTATAGCTTTAGTTACTCCTTCTGCTGCTAAACGCTTACCTGCCTGATAAGGATGGGCATATTTTGGATAGGTATGGAGAAAAACTGTATACTTCTGCAACTTTGATTTTCAGAGGTTTGAATTGTTAGACTCATATGTTAAGGTTTGCTCTGATTAGTTGTGAAAGCATGAGAAATATTTTATCTGCAGTTTCTTGTTCCGAGGAAAATCTGCTTTAAATAATTTAATTTCTTCTATTGTTCAAGTCACTATTCATTGTTTACAGTGTACGTATGACTCTGTTGATACTTCTTCAAAGGCTATGGCCACTGGTGCTGTTTTGAAGTGGTTTGCATGGCTGCATTTTCAGAACCTCCCAGATTATGTAAGCAAATAGATGTTAATTTATCCTTTGAATATATATTTAGTTTTTGGCCTCTCTGCTGCAGAGGTGATAAAAAAGAGTAATGAAAGGGATAAGCTGATCCAGAAAATCTCTTAAGATTTTTCAGCCCTCCTTTTCTAAGTTTTCCAACAGATTCTCTAACTCCTCATTCTGGTAAGAAAACAAAATAAACAATCTCAACAAAAACAGGGAAACAGACATTTAAGAAGAAATTGAAACGGGGTTCCAAGAAGATTTCTGGAAACCCCCAAGACTAAGGACAGTCCAGTAGACTTTATCCCCTCACCCCACCCTAGTAGCTCCTTTTTTCTTCCATAAAGTCTGACTCTCTACTTTTCTATTTGGTAGCAGATAGTTTCAAATAGTTTCTGAAGATCGTTCATCAAAGTTACAGAAGGCAATGGGAAGAACTTCCTCTTTTCCAGTGGTAATTCCTAATTCTGCAGACAGACTCTTTTGTTTCGACCTGTCCATCACATACTGTCCTAAGGAGTAATAGAAGTGTTTCCTCCTTCCCAGATGACTAAGAAGTTTTAGTGCCAAAGAACGAAAATGCTTGGAGACCAGTTCTTGATTTTCCTTTCATTTCTAGTTTGTGACAGTGCCATAATTCAAAATTATGTTACTTCAGAAGTTGTTACGTCTTCTACATCTTTCAAGTTTCCTGGTAACACTATATTTAAAAGATTCTTATCATCACAACCCTATTCATCCAGACTTCAGACTTTTCTTAAGGTTTTGTGTGCCTGAATCACATTATCTGCTCTCTGCTTTATCCTTTGAACTATCTGTTTTACTAAATTATTTCACAAAATGCCAAGCTCCAGTTGTAACTCATTACAGGCTACAGGGTAGCCACATCTTCCATATTTAAATGACTTGCTTATCTTTGCTGAGTCTTTTTCAAAGTGTCAGGAATATCTCTGGGGTCTATATTATATCATCGAATGCTTAATAAAGCGAACGCTGATTGATCGACCTAACTTAACTGAAATCTTACAGTCTCGAACTGTCAGATCAGTGATTTTTTTCCCAGGGAAAAAAATCGCTGATCCAAAACACATACACACAACACAAGCACACCAAACAAACAGAAATCCACACACATACACCTAAAATCTGATACCTAACCCTACATTAAACTATGCACACACCACTAACTACCCACTTACCTTAACCCAAACCCTAACCCTAAGGTCCGTCACTATCGCACACTCACCTCACCCGCTCCCTAACCCTAACTCACTTAAATCTGCCCTAACCCTCATGTCCACTCAATCGCACACACACCTAACCTGAGCCCTAACCCTAACTCACCTAAATCACCCTAACACTCACATCCACACAATCGCACACTTACCTAAATCCGACCGGTAACTTTCCACCATAACACTGAAAATACCGAAGCAACAGAAACGGACAACCAAATTCTTTCCCTAGGAAAAAATTTGAGTTTCTGCTGCTTCGATATTTTGCAGTTTCGTGAAAATAAGTTCGATCAATCAGCGTTTGCTTTTTTAAGCATTCGAGGATATAATATAGACCCTATCTCTGTTGGGTGAGAGATCTCTTAGACAAACTGGGACTCCAAGAGAACATTAAAAACTCCTTCAAGACTTCTCACAAGACTGTGTTTTCTTATAAAGGACAAAAATGTATATATATATATATATATATATATATATATATATATATATATATATATATATATGGATCTATTTCTTGGGTTTTCTACTCATACGTTGGTGACTGTGAGGGAATACCTCTGGATTCTAGGTCTCATGGCTTTCATGATTGTCATGATACCCCTGGCAAGACTCCACATAAGAAAGATACAATGGTATCTGAAGTCTCCTTGGTTTCAGCACCTACATCCATTGTCTTTTCAGATCCCAGTGCTGGGGTTTGTCAGAAGAGAAATCACTTGTTGGAGACAACAGATAACCAAAAATCAAGGTCTCTCCTTTTTCCTCCTGTTCCAAAGCAGTCAGTCACCACAAACCCCTCAATCTTTGCTTGGGGAACAGTTTCAGGAGGGATAAAAGGGCAAGGTGTGTGGGACACCAAGGACCAATGCAAACACATGAATAAAAAAAAAAATAGATGTTTCCATGATCAAGGCACTCAACTCTCTGAATCATCTTTGGTCCCTGGGACCTCTTCAAGTTGTTATAGACAATACTACAGTCATGTGGTACACCAACAAGTAAAGGGGAACCAGGTCATAACCCTCTGCAAACTAAACATGTTAGCTTGGGATATAGCTCCACAGCGCAATCTCACTCTACAGGCATCCTTCACTTTATCAGAGCAAATTTGTGTGGCAGACAAAGAAAAGACCCTCACAAATGGAAACTAGATTGGGGGGTCTTCCAAGATTTGATCCATCTGTAGTGAGTTCCTCTCTGAAATATCAGCTGGCAAAATTCTGCATCAGGACTCCATGAAAGAGGGCCTGGAAGACAGATGCCTTTTCTTTTATTTACTTTACTTTTCTTTTTTTTTTCTGTACTCAGGAATCCCCCAAGATAACTGTGGTGACTCCATTTGGGCCCAAGCAACTGTGGTTATCCCTTCTTTTGTAAATGGCCAGGGGCAATTACCACAAACCTCATGATAGTCCGGATCTCCTTACACAAGAATAGGGGAGTTTGATATACCCCAACACCAATCAATTTCAGTTGACTTCCTGGATGATAGGATCTTAATTCCCTTTAAGCACCTGCTTACTGAGGACCTTCAGTAGGTGTTTATGGAGGCAAGAAAGCCTGCTATTAGAAAATCATATATGAACAAATGGAAAAGGTTTTCTAGTTGGTACCAACAACATAACCAACACCCATTCAAGGCTAGTTGTTTTCTGGCTTTACATTATTTGTGTGAGTTAGTATCCTATGGCCATTCTTACCTCTTCATCAAGGTTCTTTTATTGGCTATTTCAGCATATCTGCCCATGGATCCTACTCTTTCAATACATTCTCATGTCAAAACATTTTTGAAGGGTGTTTGCATAAGAGGCCTCTAAGAAAACCTGTGGCATCTACTTGGAATCTTAGTTTTGTCTTACAGAAGCTAGCACTTGTGCCATTTTAACTAGCTAACCTGGCTGACTTGAGGATCTTAACATGGGAAACAGTTTTACTGATTGCTCTAACATCTGTAAGAAGGGTATTTGAGCTTCCAACTGTTATGGTGAGTCAGCTCTATCTCACTTTCCACAAGGACAGAATTTCTTTGAGAACTAATCCTTCGTTTTTGTTTGAAGTGGTATCCAAGTTTACATGAAGCCAAACTATCCATCTCACCATTTTATTTCTTAAACCCAAAAGCAAGGGAGAAAGGGTACTCCATACCTTGGACATCTCCCGATAACTCGGGTACTATATCGATAGAACTAAAGCTTTCATATTTTTGATCTCTTGTTTATTTCTTGTGAAGGTAGAAAACAAGGGACAACATGTGTCAAAACAGACTATTTCCAAATAGTTCTCTAAGGCTATTTCCTGTTGTTATACTCACTATAACTAAAACTATACTAAGAGAGTCAAGGGCCACTCTACCAGGGCCTTGGCTTCATTTATGACTTTTTGGAAAGGGTTAGATTCTAGACAATGTTCTATAAACTGCTACTTAGTCCTTTGTACATACTTTTACAAAGCACTATAAGCTTGATTCCTTCTCTACGTCCAGGTCAGGCTTTACTAGGACCATTCTCCAGGTGGTTCTGGACTTTCCTTCTTCTACCTCTTAAATGTAGTAAAGTAGGGTAATGTACCCATGTAGCTAAGCTTACTGCAGCAGTGATCAATATGATGAACATAGTACAGTTGTGACACTAAACCTAACATAACAGTAAATGT
>NC_056747.1:945737062-945964562 GCF_019279795.1 Protopterus annectens
AATATCCATGTTGCCATAGGTACACTTTTTAGTCCTAATGGAAATACTGATATTAACCAAAATGCATTTAATTCTGTTATCTGCCATCTGGTTTGGAGTAAGGCAGAAAACACCACTAATGCTTACCTCACAAATCTTGTGAATGCATAGGAAACTTGCATGCATAAATATGGCACATCAAAAGACTGCATCACAAAAGCTGAAATGATACAATGGCACACAACCATCTGGTTATTAAGTGATGGTGAGTAAAATCACAGAGAAAGTGGTGTGGTACAGGTATGAAGAGGATTGTGCAGTGCAAGAATACATCAGTATAATGTGCAGACAGCTGTGAAAAGAGAAGCCAGGTAGAACAGGTAGATGTAGACATGTGGATATTGTCAGGGTACCCACAAATAACCAGTGACCAGCACAGTATGAATATACTAGGTATGAGAACAACCATAAGGTAGGAATTCATCATCAGCTCAAAGATGTGCAGGTATGCAAAACAGCAAGTGTCCATTATTGGCCACACCATGGGATGCAGTGGAGAAAGCAAAGGTAATGTGAAAAAAATTGAAGGGAAAAAAACAGTACATACAGACAATGCAGCATAACAAGATGGCAAGAAGTGCAGCAAAGGGTATGCAGGCAACTGCACAAAAATAAATGACTGGGGTACTATCACAACAGGTGCATATGCTCACTGTGATGCAGGGTAGTCACATCAATGAGGCTTCCCCAGGGACAGAGAGCAACATAGTACAACTGTTTGTATGATAGGGCGCATAACCTAATCAGACATATGTCCGGTGTGTTTGAAAAATTAATTTGTCTTTGAGCATTTGATAACAGTACAGTATGATCTTAAAAAGCTTGTATGAATTCTTTGTTCATTTTTTTCTCTATAACATGGCCAATCAACATGGAACAGTTCTTTATACCAGAGGGATGTCAAATTTCTGAGAAGAAATGAAAAGTGTATTGGTTGGGCAGCGGCACATTTCCCTATATCATTATTTGATATATGACACATGGCTGAAGTGACATTCAGCTGCAGAGAAATAAATCTGTTTGCCAAATTTCTCAAGGCAAAGAGAGAGAAGAATGTGTTGTCATACCTACAACTTCAATAACCAAATTCTGGGGGAGAAAACAAACGCCATATTTTCTGAATGTCACTTCAGCCATGTCCATGTGTCAAGGAAAATGAAAGCTGCCTCTGCCTGACACATGAATATAGGTTCGGGCACAGGAGTTCAGGCACATAGATTTGAGACATTTCCCTGCTGGACAGGGACACATGCGACACATGGCTTCAAAGCTGTTCAGCTGCAAAAAATTGTCTGTGGGCAAAGAATGGGCAAAGAAGAGAAGAATTTGTTGTACCACCAAATTCAGAGGAAAAATTCACAGGCCCATATTTCTCAGCTGAAATGTCACTTCAGCCATGTGTCCCCAGCCAAAATGTTTCAAATGAAAAAACATCTCGCTATAGCCACTCCCCGTATTGGTTACTTTATGAAGTATCTTTGTTTTATAATTAAATCCATTCCCAGATATACTCCTTATGTTAAAGATGCAAGTGATTTACAGAGAGAGAACATTATTGTAAGTTATTTGATTATTTTTAGTTTCATTGTTTACTCAGTTTTTATGTATACACATGCTCACAAAATGAGTACAGTTTACATACATCTGCAAAGCACTCTGGGTATGGAAAACCAACTTACTTCTTTAGAAAAGCAGTTTCTTGTTTACATTGTAGTTTTACTGCTACATCATTCCATATTTTTGTCAGTATAAGATGTTTGATATTAAGGTCCTTGTTTACAGCTTGTCCTTCTAGAAAGCAAGAAACTCCTGCTGATTTATTTAGCATGGAAATACAGTAGCCTATACTTTAACATAGGTAGGGAGGCACTTAGAGTTCAGTCTTTCATGATGCCTTGGCAGGGATTTTCTCCTCCAAGAACATGTTATGGGTGGAGGCATACTTACCTGCAAAATAAAATGCTAAAACAGCAAACTTTTTGCATTGAAAACTATAATGAGGTATTGCATATAGCCAGAAGGTTACATACAGCTTCAGAGGCCTGCTTCTTAACTTGCTTCAGAAAGTGGCCGCTAGACTTTATGGGGGTGTTGAAGAAAGATGGAATGGTTAAAGAATGGGATGCAGAAGGACAGAATGAAAAAGCAAGCTGCAGCATGATTCTGGGACATAAGCAAAAAAGAAAAGCAAAGAACAACTGCAGAACCCAAAGGATGCAATCATGAGACACTCCAGCAAGAAACAAATGAGGATATTTTTTGAAATTTTTATCTAAAAGGGTTAGCAAAATGACCTTTCATGTAGGCACATTTTGCAAATGACACTTTCCTTTTGTTTGCTTTATTTATTACCCTTTCTGTTACAGACAGTTCTATAAATCACAGAGCACAAAACTCTTAAATGTGTATAACACCTTTGCTATAAGTTAAGAGGAAAGCAAAAAAAATAAATAAATGAATAAAGTATCCATATTATACTGGCATTAGGTCAGGAGTCAAAAAATACATCCGGAAATGACAAAATATTAAAAATGAATGTAGTAGAATGCACAAGTCATCAAAATTAGGTGAAAAAAACAACACATCAGCTCCACATAACTTACCTCTCTGGTAATTCCCTAACTATACATAAAGTACTCCTCTGTTTACTATAACCAACTTCAATGACAGTATATCATTAGAAAAAGTCAAACTAATAACCCACCCACAATACAACCCCATAAACAGCGTGAATTTTAGTCTCTTGAAAACAGAAATTGCTGAAACTGCAAGAGAAGGAAGAATCTAGACTTGTAGATCAAAAATAAAGATCAGTGGTAAATGTCAAGCTGTATGAGTACCACATGTGTGTCTTGGTTTTACCCCATCTCACTATAAAATAGATTATTTGAATAGCGTCATTAACAAAGGAGGATTACTGTTTAACCCCCAAGGTGCAGTGTTCCAGTATTATAAAATGAACAGGAATACAGGGTATATATTCCCAAGTTTGAAGGATGCATAGGGCTTTGTTTCCACAAAAATATACACTTTAGAAATAAAAAAATAGACTTTAAAGCAACATTTATTGTAACCAGAACTCCACTCAATTTCAGGTTGAAAGACAGGCATGTTTCCATGCTGCTATGCCCAAAAGTTCCTACAAAATGAGCAGGTCATAGATATTACTCATGACAACATTCCTTAAAACCTAAGAAATTCCACAGTTCATCAAAGAGCACAGAAACAGGCACAACTCAATCTTTACTCCATAAAGCAAAGCTTTACTGAGCTGAACAGTATAATTAACAGAACAGTGTACAGAGCATATAAAACTGTTCCTTTTCAGTGTATGTACCTGATGTTCATCATATTGATCACTGTTGCAGTAGTCTTAGCTATATGTGTTATATCCAGCCCAGGATATAACAGCCAACCAGCTTCCAAAACTTTAAGGGTACCTTCCACCACCCAAACTGTCAGGAAGCTCGAACTACGATGACTAAAAGACAAGTTTGGGAGCCAACTTCTTCAGAGCTTTACTGCCACCAAAGAGTACGCTCCTTTAAGGCTTTTGAGGATTGACAGTCAGCTTGGTGTTGTTCCTTTGCTGGGCAGATAAGTTCCCTTTTGGGGAAAAACCTTCTGTTTTCTAAATATTGTTTGTGTTTTATCACTTTCCTCATCACAAAAGTTATTTTAAAACTAGAAGTTTTGTGTTTTAATGCACTGTCGTGAGACTGTATCATACTTTTAAATGGGAGCTCTCTTTTTTACTATCAGTTTAAAAGTTATCTAAAGTAACTGAAAACCATTTTTTTCTGTGAATAAATTGTGTTTATTTTACTTTTTGGGCTAGCAAAGTGTTTTAAAGTGCTTTTCACTGTATTTTTTTGGTGAAAAAGGTGACTTTTAAACACTTGTACTTTTTACCAGCATTTGCTATTTTGTCTTCCCTGGGAAAGATGCACAGTTTTCAGCTTGACTGTGGAACAAACTGTTGGTCCAACTACTGATTCTTTCTTCCAGCCATAAAAAGAAAAAAATGAAGTAAACAGCCTTTGCCACCACAACAGGCTGGCAATTTGCCTCAGCTGCAGGCGGGTGACCTTGCTGTGTCCATTTGCTGTACATCAGACCACTCATCTTTTACCCCAAATCCCTCTAGTGTAACACCTACAGCCACTATGGACTAAGGTTACCCACATCCTCTACAGCTGTTGGAGTCCATGCAGTGGGCAAGGGAAAGCCGTTCTTGTCAGTCCTGGGAGAGGGAGCAGGGAAGGTTTCCCTGTTGTGTCAGAATGCCGTGCCCATCCCTGGGGAAGCTGCTGCTGCCATTAGTAACACAGTTGGACCCATTTTTCCCATTAAAAAGAAAATATTCATTAAAAAACAAAATAAAAAACAGGCCAAGCTAGATTTTCCACTGTGTGATTCCTTAAAACCTCTTGTACTAGAGGTAACATGGGATATATGCAAATGACCCCTTAAGGAAATCAGGTGTTTCAGTTGTATGGCAGTTTTGAATGCCCATGACTTTTTCTTTTTAAGTCTGTTATGGACAAACTTGGGCCATTAAAGCCAAACCCCATTAGCTGTGGTCATGCATGTTTCAATAGCCTAAGTTGACTGTTTGGTTAACATTTGGAAATACAGGGTTGTCGTACCCAGCTCACATCCAAAACCATTAGGGTGTCTGCAAAATATCCCAACTACCAAATCAAAACCTGTAAGAGGCTATAATCTGCTTTAGATAAGTTTTTTATTCTAGTTGAGGGTGGGGGGGTGGGGGGGTGTCTGGCCCTGTGTAAGGATGGAACTCACAACTTCAGATTATAAGGCTGACATGCTACCCACTGCTCTAACAAGGCTCTGTACAACTTAACATCTTCACTCTCAGGGGTGCCAAGATAGAAGAAGTTGAATTTGTATGTACCCTGGCATCTGGAGGAACTATTCCCTAAACAGCCATTACAATGTTTATTATCTAGACAAAGACTGCATAGAAGTTAAAACTGTAATATGTCAAAATAGTAGTGAATCACCTCATTCCATAAACAGTGGGCCAAATTCATCTCATGGTAACTTTTTCAAATTCATAGACAGCCCTACTGCAGTGCTTTTGTACAAAAACTTGCAGCACCATGGCAGGTTGTCTCCTTGACCATGCTGCAAGCTAATGAGGCAGTCCGGGTAGAGGCATATACTAATTCATCATATTTTTCCCCCAGGAACTCTGGTAAGGCAATCATTCAGCTATGTAAAGGAACACAACCATTCCATCTCAGAATTGGCAAGTGTTGGGGAGTTTAGTGGTGAGGTAGTGTTAGGGAGGTGCATGAGTGTATGTGAGGGGCTACATGTGTGAGTGTGCGCCTGAATGGGGGATAGTGGTAAGGGAGTTAGTGAGGGTCAGGTAGGGGTGTGTGCATGTGTGTATGGGTGAATGTATGAGTGTGTCTCTGAGTGTGATTGGGAGAGGAGGAGGGTGTGTACATGTGTGGTATGGAATAAATGTGCAAATTAATGTGGGGGGTGTATGGTCTGGGTGGCTGCTATACTTCCACACATCACTTGACTAATGAGAAAGACCTGCATCATTGGGTAACGGGAACCACTAGCCACCAGGGAAAACTTTTTAAATTCATGCCTGAATGACACTTAAACAGAATGGGGATCAGGGTATGGAGAACTACCAGCCACCAAGGATGCCCCCTTAAAGTCATACCTGAAGGATTCCAACTGTGTAAGCTGCCATCTCCCCACAAAATATTACTCCTCTGTGCCATCCCTAGACATCAGGGATTCCTCTTAAAATATAAACATAGAAAAAAAAAGATAACTATAAATGGAAGGAGATAAAAGCATGTAAACCCTGCAACCTTAGCTCTAACCGACTGTGCTATTGGTAAGTTAGTACATCATTTTTTTGTTTGTTTTTTTTTTTTTTTTTTTTTAACACATAAAGATCTCAGGCATTTCAATGCCTGCAGTAGTTTATGACATACAAGGGAGATGGACTCTGAACCTTAAGCAAACATTTCAACCCCGTTTCACAAAACATGAAGACAAAGCCAAAAACATAGATGGCTTTTAATTATTCCTACTACAACCTTAGAAAGCCACTAGGATAACAGCTTCTGCACTGCCATTCATTTACTTAAAAATATTAAAAGTGAAACTCAAATGTCTGGCATTAAGGGCTGATTGTAATCATTATTGAATTACTAGGGCAAGACAAAGAAGACATCTGGACATTCTGACAGCAGGGATAGTTATAGGGTATGGTTTGTGTACACGTGTGTTTTAGTGTGTGTGGGTGTGTGTGGGTGTGTGTGTGTGTGTGTGTGTGTGTGTGTGTGTGTGTGTGCGTGTGTGCGTGTGCGTGTGTGTGTGTGTGTGTGTGTGTGTGTGTGTGTGTGTGTGTGTGTGTGTGTGTGTGTGTGTGTGTGTGTGTGTGTGTGTGTGTGTGCGTGTGTGTATGTGTGTGTACTTGTGTGTGGGTAAGTGACTTAATGGCATTGCCTGTGCTAACACGATGTGGTTGTCACTGTTAACTACCAAAAGAAAGTGCTTATCTGCGCTTACAGTAGTTAACGGCAATTTAGAGACATGCAGATTAGCTGACAATGAGGTTTTCCCACATTATGGCTAATGTGTCTCTGAATTGCAAATTTATATATCATGGAAACTGGACCTTTCTATTGCAGCCTTTAATGCAAGTGGTGGGGTTCTTTAGGAATCCACAGGTGTAAGTCCTTTGTGTTTAAGGATTCTCTTCTTAATTACTATGTAGTATTTATAGATTTACTTACTAATTACTTAAGTAATTTATCTATTTTTAACCATTTATTTATTTTTCATTTCTTAACCAGGAATACGGGCTGGAATAGGTCACTTTTTATCCATGATCAGGGCCACTGTGTACAATAACATGAAAAACTAATTTTACACAATAAAGGAAAATTATATATAAAATGCAGCATAAAATTACTTGAATTACTAAACTACATACAGTCAGTATGTACACTGAAATTGATAAAACTCAACTAGAAGAGATATGTGTTAGTTGATTAATCAGTGAACTTTTTTCTGTAAGTTAACCTTTGTGAAAGTCTGTTAGATGTTTATGGTTAAATTACACTCCCACGGCATGACTGTGCCTTAGATAATTTTAAGAGATGATACTTCCACATCTCTAGCTTCATCACCTAAGAAAATTAAAACAATATATATGCTCTGTGCAAAAGTTTAGGCTGACTGTTCCTCTTGAACAGAAAGAATTTGGCTGACTTTGATCTGTTATATAAAATGTGGCAAAAGACGTGTCACCTCACCAGACACCACTACATCAAAGAAATGGAACACCTTCTTCTGTTCATCCCTCCCAATGATACTGCCACCAGCAAAAGATATGGCAGGAAAAAGGACCATATATCCCTAGGAGCTGACCTCTTCTGTGGTCACATTTGTAGCTGGCCATTAGACATTTAGAAACTGTAATTAACTTTTCTTTAGTGGGTCAGAGTAGCTGCCTCCAGAAAACAAAGGTTTTGTTCCTGATTATGCCTCAGATAACTAGGTTTATTAAGCAGCCCAGGCACTGGTGGAATGAGCTGTAGAGTGTTATGAATGAGTGGCAGATGCTGTCTTGTCTATCCTGGAGGAAGGTGCAATCACATCTGAACATAAGAGCTCTGCTTGGGGAAAGTCTGGAATTGTAGCACTTACAGACAGGGACTCTCGGAAGTGTAAGCTTATCAAAGAGGGTTTGCACAATTCACCTGGAATAACTGGTGCATAGAGGTATGCAACTGAACTGAGTATTATGGAGCACAGCAATATGCTTTTCCAGACTATATGGGGAGTGTTAGTAGTGTGCAAAAACATCAGCCAAAACCTGCTGTATGATGACTGTATTCTCTGGGTCTAGTCTCTGAAGTGGCCCAAACATGGATAGAGGCTTAATGGTCATGAATGTACAGGAGCCAAAAAATATTTCAAAAAAATTGGTCAGAATAACAATGTCATCGAATACAGTGATCACTAAAAAACTGTACTTGACTTGTGAATCTGTATATATATGTTATATTTGTGCTATACACACCTTATAAGAACAAATCAGTTTAATTTTGTTGAATACCTCTGTGTATGAAGCTATACTTTCTAGGTGTCACAAATGAAAATGTTCTATATTTACTGCTCCTCAACATTATTTTTTTTTCATCTGGCATGAATCAGTCATATAAAGTCCTCTTTTGTAATAAAAAAATGTTGCTCATATTAATAACTTTTTATTGAACTTTTAAAATGGATCACTTTCACCCCCGCAGTCTCATCCTCCCACTGGTGACTTCCTGTCTTTTCCTTCTATCAGTACCACCACCTGAAACACTAGACCATCATACACCATAACAGTGAAACATATCTTCTGCCTTCTGGAACAGACACAACCTGAGGTAAGAAGTGCAGTGCATTTCTATGAATTTTCATAGTTTTTGGTTTTTGTTCAATATATTTTAATGTCCTTTCAACTAGTGGCCAGACTATGATCACTTTTAGTTTATTTGGCCTAATACCTTCAACATGAATTTATTGTGCCACACTCATCTCACTGACTGTTAACAACTGCATCTGAAGCTCTTCCCAGAAAGCTAATTTTTTAGTCTGTATAGTCACCCTCCATGGTTGTGGGACTGTGGCTTGTCCCTATGGCAGGATAGTAAGAGAAACATATTGAAAATCTGGATGAAAAAATGAAAACTGCCAAGGTTATGTTAAGTATTTAAAGCAGCAAATGCTGCCTTCCAACTGACAGGCAATTTTCAGCACTTTTGGCTAGAACTTAACAATACAGGTTTGTCTTTGGAATGCCTCATTAATGCAGAAGGTGTGTTCTTCAGCTCCTGGACAATATTTTTGGGAGCATGTCAGTCCATCAAAGGCAATTTCTGCACATGCAAAGAAACCAAAGCCAGTCCACCGAAACCATCTTCAATGAAAGTGGAGATTACCTTTTTCTCTTCTGTTGTACTACCTCAGCATTGGCATATATGATGCCAGGGGGTGTTGGAATTCTCCTCCCCACATGTGGGTCACAGGGGGATTGCCCCCTTGCAAAATATTGTTTCAGTGTTTGCTGAAGGAGGTTATGATAACCTGGTTTCGGTTTATTTGCGGTGTGTGTGTGTGTGTGTGTGTGTGTGTGTGTGTGTGTGTGTGTGTGTGTGTGTGTGTGTACGCGCGTGTGTTTCCGTGCATGTATGCAGTTGTTTACTGATTTATTTGTTTCATCGTGGAAAGAGATTTTGCATGCATTTTGGAAAACTGTTGTCTAAACCATGTATGAATATTTTGGCTGCTTGTAGTCTAGAGGCAGTGTGGAAAAAAGTAAGTATTGAGGGTTTCAGATAAAATAATGATACTGTGAAAGTGATGGTGTTGCACTCTTTAAGTAGATTTTATGCCCATTTTCTGAAATTCACATCCTGTGTCATAACCATCTATATAAGAGTTATCACTTTGTTTTATTAAAAAAAAAAAAAAACACTAAAGGCCAGACAATACTGATTTTGACACAGACATTTTATTTTTTTTTCAACACACATCTCATGATTCTAGCAAGACATATCCACACTAATGTCACTACACTTCATCTACAAAAAAGTATTACTTTTGTCTTGGGGAGTCGATGTAGGCAACACCATGCATGGAGCAACCTGATAGGATGTTATTCATGTGTCTAATGAATGAGATTTAACAACATCATCAGAAACATTTTTTTGTTTTCAGAAAGTAGTATGAGAATATTTTTTAACCCATGTCTAGGAATCTAGACAGCTGGACTGAGAATCTGTTTTATAGTCTCATGCAAACAATCCACTTCTGTAATATTGCAGCCCTTGCCTCCGCTGCAGCAATGTGTATAGGAAACGTTCCAAATTCCTGATGTGGGACTAGAACCTAAAAACTTAAATTTTTGCAAATTCAGTGATGGGTGCAACCCACTAAGATGACTATGTTACTTATGCAGTGGAGATAACTAGACACAACAAATATTATGCATTTTTAAATCAGGAGGGAAGAGTCTGTGAAAGCATTACACTAGGTGTGTACAGCAAGCTTCTTTGTATCCTGCAGCTGTTCATTTAAATAGATGTGACATGAATACTTCATTTTTTCTCATTCTTCCAAATGTGAAGATGGACCCCTCTTCAACTAAGGAATGGAGGCAGCCCCATGCCCTGTTTGACACCATAAATCTTGTGGCCACATTTTCTGAAAGCTTGCTTAATAGTCACCATTGTCTTGCACCATGATTCTGTGTGTTCATACAAACAGCACTAACGACTTATTCATATTCAAATGAATGCACACAGCTGACTTAAAGAGATCCTCACAGATGTCAGTTCAAAGGGTGCCAAAGGCCTGCTGCAAACTTAACATAATTTTAAATCTTCTGATTTGTAGACTGTTCTAATACCAGTGCAAACAGCAAACACAGAGCATAAACTCTGAGCAATATTTTGGTATGTAAATGGTTTTCCTGATAGTGCTGAAATAACATCACTAGTGATTATCCCCACAGATCATCACAGACTAATGATGTAGTTCATCACATAACGCATGCCGTACATTGACAGAGTAAACAGTTTTAATTCCAGTAATGTACAGTAAAATATTTCTCTTCATTGTTGTATGATTTTTGACTGGGGGACAATGAAGTCTCATCTGTACTTTCCCTCATACATGTATCTGCCTTTATTTTTAAATCTCACAAATAACGTTTTAAGACTTCTGCATAATTTATTTCTTCTTACAAGAACTGTTTCACAGAGTTTATGAGAGGTACTCCATCACTACTTCATCCCCCTCCCCAAATGCTGTGCAATAAATATAAATGATTCACTAGAAACAATCAATTAAATTTTGCAGCAGACCTATGCCAAGGGAGTTTACTATACAGGCTGTGATTAACAGACAATTAGTGTAGTATGCTTTGAATGCTTGCACGGTTCATGGAGTTTAATAAGATGGCTGCTATTCATAGATACATATTGCATGCAAATGCTACAGCATTAATTCCACTATATGTATATATATATATATATATATATATATATATATATATATATATATATATATATATGTGTGTGTGTATATGTATATGTATATATATATATATATATATATATATATATATATATATATATATATATATATATATATATATATATATATATATATATATATATATATATATATATATATACACACACACACACACACACACACACACACACACACACACACACACACACACACACACACACACACACACGCACGCACACACACACACACACACATAGGTCTACTTTGTTTCATTGCAAGCTCATTTCACTGAATTTGAATTCACCCTGACCAAGTCGTTGAAAGCTCAAATTACTGAAAACTCATTTCACCGAATCTCATTTCACTGAAGTGAAGTACTGGCACTGTGTAGAGTATTGTACGGCAAGTAAAAGTTATATGCCCTTTCCCCCACTGTAGTGTGATCCTGGAGTTAGTATATATAGTTAGGGGGGTGTGGGGATGTGTGGGTGGCAAAGCCCTCCACCTAGTTTGGTTTTATATTATATTTCACCGAAAGCTTCAAAACAATATATTTTAAACCATAGACATGCATACTTACAGCACCAATGACTGACTCTTTGCAGAAGACAATATACACTCAAACTAAGTGGGGGGGCTACGCCACCCACACACCTCAATGTGGGGAACTGTGCCTCCTACACCTCCTTAACTATATAGACTAACTCCAGCATCGGACTACAGTGAGGAAAAGGGTATATACCTTTTACTTGCCTTACAGTACAATACACAGTGCCAGTACTTCACTTCAGTGAAATGAGATTTGGTGAAATGAGTGTTCAGTAATTTGAGCTTTCAGCGATTTGGTGAGGGTGAATTGAAATTCAGTGAAACGAGCTTTCAATGAAACAAAGTAGACACATATATATACATGTACATAACAGGAGAGGACCCAGGACTGAAACCTGTGGGACTCCACTCGTGACTGGTCGGCAGTCTGACTTGTAGTCAGCTACTTTCACACTATGGGTTCTATCTGTGAGCCTGTTTGCAACCCACCTAATGATATAGGTGTTGATGCCTAGCTTAGTGATTGGGGAATGGTATCAAAGGTCTTTGGCAGATCATGGTAGGCTATATGAACCACCTTGCCTTTATCCAGAGCTCTGGTGACTGACTCAAAGAAGTTGACTAAGTTGAGCAGGCATGATCAACCCTTTACAAAACCAAACTGTGTGGTATCCAGAGTTTTGAGATTCCCTATATCATTGCTTATTAGGTCCATGATGATGCTTTCCATAGCTTTGCATATCATAGGTTCATAGGTTCATAGGTTCATACTAGGCTATCTGCCCTAGGGCATTTATAAGCCTAGCCAGAGTTGTGTGGCTTTCACCACCCCTTAGGTTGAAGAATACTATACCCATTAGTTTGCCGTGCCTCTGTCCAGCAGTGATACAGAGATGATCCCCGGGCTAAACCTACGATCTCCCATCCACTGGTCAAGATTCCTCTTGAACAGAGCCAGCGAGGTGCTCTGTCTCACATGGACCGGGATTCTGTTCCATAGCATAGGGAGTCTCTGGGTGATGAATCTGTCCCTCCAGCATGTCCTATTTATATCCGTGTTGAGGTTTAAGTCTCCTGCTCTTGTGGCTCTGGTGGATTTTGATTTTTTGAGGTGGAGCATGTCCATTAATTCCGGGTTGGACATGGCCTTGTATGTCAGGCACAGGTCACCTCTGAGCAGACGGTATGCGACTGAATAGAGCTGGAGTTTCTTCAGTCAGGCAGCATATGGCATATTTTTGAGCCCCTTTATCCTTTTGGTGAAGAACTTTTGGGGTCTTTCTAATTGCTGCAGGTGTCGGGTAAGATACATTCCGAATGGGGCATTGTACTCAATCATTGGTCTGATAAGTGAAGAGTACAAGGGAACAATGACCTCCCTTGATCTGGATGTGAATCCCTTCATAATCAGGTGGGCAATGTAGAAGGTCCTCCTAACCACTTTGGCAATGTGAGTGTCAAAAGAAAGGTTACTGTCAACTTGGGTCCCCAGGTCCCTGATAACCTCTTCTGTGCTTAATGGATTGCCACCTATGTGGTAACTTGGGGTTACCTTGTTTTTACCAAAGGGTATGACTATACATTTTTGGTGTTTAGCTTAAGGCCATGGCTCTGGCACCAGTTATCTGTTTCTATGAGACCTCTCTGAAGGATATCTGTGTCTGATGGATTTTCAACTATGGCGCCCAGTTTGCAGTCATCTGCAAACTTTGTCAGCCACAATCCTCCTATGTTTGCCTGCACTTCTGAAAAGTAGATGCCGAACAAGAGGGGGCCCAGGACTGAGCCCTGTGGGACTCCGCTTGTGACCGGCTTGGAGTCTGACATGGCACCAGCAACTCTAACCCTGTGGGTTCTGTCCTTGAGCCAGTTTGCAACCCATCTTGTGACATATGGGTTTACATTTAAGCTGGTGAGCTTTTCTATGATACCCGAGTGGGGTATTGTGTTGAAAGCTTTTGCAAGGTCAAGGTAGGCTGTGTGAACTGCTTTACCCTCATCAATGGCCTTGGTGACTGTTTCAAAAAAGTCGACCAAGTTCAAGAGGCATGATCTGCCCTTGACAAAGCCGAATTGGGTAGGATCCAATGTCTGTAGGTCCCCTATGTCTTTATTTATGAGTTCCATTATGATCCTCTCCATAGCTTTGCAGACCAGGCTTGTTAAGCTTATGAGGCAGTAATTACCAGGGTCCGTAGAAGCACCGCCTTTGTGGAGTGGGACTGCAGTTGCCGTACGCCACTCTTTGGGTACGTATCCTGTGGTAAGGCTAAAATTAAACAGCAGCCTTATGTGTGGGTTTAGTTCCTCATTGAGTTCGTGTAGCACACAGCCGGGGACACCATCCGGTCCCATTGATGCTGTGTTTTTAGCTTTAGAGAGAGCAGCTCTCACCTGGGCATTTGAGATGATTGGGAGTCTACACTCTGCTGGGATAGATATTTCTCCTTTTGGGGGGGAGAAATTTTCACTGAACCTGTCTGCCAGTATGTTTGCAATGTCTGTGGGTTCAGTGATTTTTGTATCATTTTGGACTAATTCTGAGCATATCTGGGAGTTTCCACCCAGATTTCTAACATAGCTAAAGAAGGCCTTATGATTGTCTTTTGAGTCCTTGGGGATTTTTCTCTCAAAGTTGGCCTTGGATGATTTTATGAGTGATCGTAGTTTTTTACTAGTATTGATCAGAGATGTCTTCTCTTTTAGGGATTTTGCTCTATCTTGTAGTAGCTTTCTCCTCTTGTTGTAAAGTTTGTTTATGGCTGGGGTCCACCAGATCGGGCGCTTGCCTTTGGTGGAAAGGGTCTTGATTTTATTTGGGATTGCTTGATCCATGCAATCCTGGAGGTGCTCGTAGAAAGCATTTGTAAGGGATTCAGCAGTATGGGTTGTGGTTTCCAATGGCTCAGGGGCCTTGAAGGATACCACACCAGTCTTAAGAAGTGTGAAGTTGGCTTTTGAGAAGTTCTTCATTGTGGTCTTTTTTGTTGGGGGTGGGGGTGGGATGTGGATCTCCAGTGAGATTAGTTTATGGTCTGATCTCACCAATGAGGGATATACTTCTAGTGTGGAGCATTTTGTCCCCATGTTTGTGATGATCAGGTCTAGTATATTTTCACCTCTTGTGGGAATGGTGACAAGTTGTTCCATAGCATTTGAGTTTATGAACTCCAGGAACCTTTGGGCTAGGGTACTGGGGCTTGAGTAATGTTCCCAGTCTATGTTTAGGTAGTTGAAGTCACCCAATATGATGGTGTTTGGAGAGACATTTATACTCCCCAGTGTCTTCAGGAAGGCTGTGTGAGGTTCCTGAGTTTGAGAGGGTGGCCTGTAACATGCTACAAACTGTAGAGCAGTTTTGCCTATGGTTAATTGCACCTGAATGGTCTCTGATGCTTCATGAGTTGCCACCAGCCTGGAGGTGTGGGTATCCTTGATGAATATGGATACACCCCCTCCTTTTGTGGTACGGTCCGGGTTTTGGGGCCGGAACGCATGATATGAGGTAAAACCTGATAGTGCCGGGGTGCTCTCAGGAGCCTTGAACCAGGTTTCAGTCACAGCACAGACATCGATGTTCTCCATACTGAGGAGGGCTTCGAGGGTGTGCATCTTGAGATTTAGACTTCTGGCATTGAGCAGCATTACCCTTAGTTTTTTTCCATTATTGTTTTCTAGGGCGGTGGGTTTAGAATTTGAGCCTTGTCTAAAAAGGCACTATGTGGGTGGCAAGAGCCTTTGCCAATATCCGGAAACCCAGGGGTGACAGGTGCAAGCCATCCCTTGCGAAGCAGCGTGGCTTGTCAAGCTTGTCATTCTAGGCAGACAGACATTGGATCCCCTTAGAATGACACCAGAAATTAAGCCAATAATTAAAACTGATCATTTTGTCTCTGTATTGTGGCATCATTCTTGGTGAAGGTAGGATACTGCTCAGGGTCAGGGTCATACCAGCCTGGGCTCCATAATCTGAGAGCTCCTTTATGTCTCTTTTCATGTAGTCCAGGGAGGTATGTCTCAGGTCATTCACATCGGCATGGACAATGACTGAGTCATACTTGTACTTGCTGTGGAGTGACCTGAGTGCTTGTGTTATGTGGCGGATTCTAGCGCCCGACAGGCAGCTTACTGTGACCCTCTCCTTGTTCAGTCTGGTGAGTGGGATGTCAGTGTGTCTGACTATGGAGTCACCTATGACAAGTGTGTCTGGCATTGTGTTTGGCCTTAAGGGCTGTGACTGATTTGCACACTGACTTTGTGATCTATCTGTTGCTTGTGTTATGTCATGAGGTGGCAGTTGTTTGGGTGTCTGCTTTGGAGGCCTCTGCTGTTTTGGTAGATTTTTGATCAGTGCCTCCAGTATGTCTTTGTGTGTTTATGTGTTTGATTTGTAGTTGTGATAGTTCTATGTGAGACTGGGTTTATGGTGTGTGTGGTTACCTTCTCCTCCTGTCTGGTTTTGCCAGTCCTGAGCTGAGAGAGCTCAGCCTCCAGTTTGGCTATATAGTTGCATCTCTCGCATGTATTTGTGTTTTGTGGGAGGAGGAGAGGGTTGTCTGTGTACATGAGGCAATTGTAACATTGCCTCAATATTCCCAGATTCACCAGCTGAGCAGGAGAGGACGCTAGCAACTGACCCTTTGACATGCTAGAAGAAATGAAAAAGTTTGCTGTGTAACTGAGTCAGAAAGGACCTATAGGAAAGTGGGTACTCAAGGGGGTTTTAAGCTAGTGAAGTACTTTGTATAATATAGAAGTGCTTTACCTGACTAAAAAATGCTTTAGGAACAAGTGCTGAGCTTTACAGATAGAGAATAGACTGTTTAGATTACAAGTAGAGCAGTTCTAAGGGAAAAAATGAAGAGCAGACTTTATGGAGCCAGAAATACCTTGTTTAACCGGCGCTGCCCGATGGTGCTCTAGTGGCAACTCCACGCTAAATGCAGAAAAGGCAATAAGTCAGTAGTACAGGCTAGCACACTTTAGTGGGCAGCCAAACAATTAAATTAAACAGCAAACAAACACTTTTCGACTTGAATTAGACTAATTCCGACTAAAATGTACTTTTAAGTGCAGA
Organism: Protopterus annectens; assembly: GCF_019279795.1. Classification (NCBI taxonomy): domain Eukaryota; kingdom Metazoa; phylum Chordata; order Ceratodontiformes; family Protopteridae; genus Protopterus; species Protopterus annectens. Next base: position 945,753,822 of record NC_056747.1, read on the forward strand.
TAATAAAAAATGCAGTAAATAACTATGAAAACAGTTAAAGCTTGCTCCAGGTAAGCAGTAGAAGGCAAAACAAATATAAAAAACAGCAGGATACTTAATCAGGAAAGCAGTCGCTTTTTTCAGTTCTCTGTAGCCAGGAAGACTCAACAGGACCACGTGGAGCTGTGTCTGAGCAATATGGCTTCAAAAAAATGCCAGAGGCAGATTTTAACCAGGAAACTTCAAAAGAGCTAGAAATGGTCCAAAATGACCAATTACTACAGCTTCTTGTGCTGAGGTCACTTCCCTCAAGGACAGGTAGGCTATTCAAGGCTCCCCACTCCCACTGGTGAGCTAAGAAACTTCCTTCTATCCAAGTAAGGCAATGGACAACACAGGAACTACAACACAGCCCAGGATACAGCAAGGCCTGTAAACTGGTCTAACTAGTTTAGGAGAGGCAGGAAAACAAGGAATATTTTTTTTGTTTTTAAATAGAAACACACAGAAATGCAGAAAAGGCAATAAGTCAGTAGTACAGGCTAGCACACTTTAGTGGGCAGCCAAACAATTAAATTAAACAGCAAACAAACACTTTTCGACTTGAATTAGACTAATTTCGACTAAAATGTACTTTTAAGTGCAGATAATAAAAATGCAGTAAATAACTATGAAAACAGTTAAAGCTTGCTCTAGGTAAGCAGTAGAAGGTAAAACAAATATAAAAACAGCAGGATACTTAATCAGGAAAGCAGTAGCTTTTTTTCAGTTCTCTGTAGCCAGGAAGACTCAACAGGACCACGTGGAGCTGTGTCTGAGCAATATGGCTTCAAAAAAATGCCAGAGGCAGATTTTAACCAGGGAACTTCAAAAGAGCTAGAAATGGTCCAAAATGACCAATTACTACAGCTTCTTGTGCTGAGGTCACTTCCCTCAAGGACAGGTAGGCTATTCAAGGCTCCCCACTCCCACTGGTGAGCTAAGAAACTTCCTTCTATCCAAGTAAGGCAATGGACAACACAGGAACTACAACACAGCCCAGGATACAGCAAGGCCTGTAAACTGGTCTAACTAGTTTAGGAGAGGCAGGAAAACAAGGAATATTTTTTGTTTTTTTTGTTTTTAAATAGAAACACACAGAAATGCAGAAAAGGCAATATGGGCCGATAGTTCCCAGGGTCTGTAGTCACTTCTCCTTTGTGGAGAGGAATGACTGTAGCAGTGTGCCATTTGGTAGGGACAAAGCCTGAGCTGAGGTTATGACTGAACAGGGCACACAGGTGAGGTGCCAGTTCACTCTGTAGTTCATGTAGAACACAGCCAAGGATATTGCCAGGTCCCATAGAAGCTGTATTCTTGGCCTTGGACAGTGCTATTTTAACTTGTGCAGCAGTAATACTGGGTGCCTGGCAAACTACTGGTAGTGTGACTGGTCCTTTGGGGGGGAGGGGTAAGTTGGCATTGAATCTGTTGTCCAGCATATTGGCAATATCTGTTGGCTTGGTATAGGAGGTACCATTGTGGAATAGCTCAGAGCAAATGTGGATATTACTGTGGAGATTCTTAACATAACAATAGGAGGTCTTGTGGTAGTCTTTACTATCTGCTACAATTCTGTTTTCATAGCTAGCTTTAGACGATTTGACGAGGGATCTCAACTTTTTGTTGAAGCTGATAAGGGAGTTTTTCCAGTCTTGGGACTTCACCTTATACCGCATCAGTTTTCTCCTTCTGTTGTATAGTTTGTTTATGGCAGGGGACCACCAGATTGGCTTCCTTTTTTTGGAGGAGAGCATCTTGGTTCTATTGGGTAGAACCAGACAATTTACAGTTTCCTCGACCGAATAAGTTGGGCGGGCATACTATGGAGGATGAGAACAATATGAGTGGCATTACTCCAGCCCAGCAACAGCAGCATTCGCAACACAGCCAATCAGGGACCGAGGATTTGCATACAGGTTTAAATCCTGACAACAGGAGGGGCGGAACTTCCTATAATGGAAGCAACACACTCAATGGCTGGAAAGCGATGGAGAATGGCGTGCTGCATCTTCACAACACTCTACTGAGGATAATGGTACTTTGTGTGAGCAGTTAAAGCAGTCTGAATTTCTAACTTCTGACTATCGCAAACTGCAACTTGAAAATAACTATCTGAGAGAATGTAAGCAGAGAGAACAGATCCAGTTTCCAACAGGTGTGGTAAGGGACTCCATTTTACATGCTGAACTAATACAACTTTTTAACAAACATGGTTGCGAACTGTTGGATTGTCTTATCAGGGACAATGAGAGAAGAATGTCTGATTTATCAGGCAGGATAAAAAGACTTGACCACAACATTCATACGGACTTGTTATTTGAGTCCAAAAAAGAAGAATATTTTAGCCTTTTTAAACAAATTGATATGTATATTCTAGAATTAAAGCAAAGGAAGGACAATAAACTCAAGAGGGATGAGAAGAAATATGCTCAACATAGGGCATATCCCCCACCCCCATTGAGTCAAACTAGACATGACAAGTATGGTAACAATACTGAACCTGTGTACAATAGTAATTTTAATAATTTTAACAATAATGATATGGATGATAACAATGAATTTAAATTTGACCCTTTAGAATACCCCCCTCTGAGGAGATCTGAGCGGCTAAGGAATCAAAGAGGGGGAGTGAGCCACTACAGTTACAATCACAGGGGGAGGGAGAAAACATACTAAATGTTTTAAATACAGTGGGTGAATGTAATTTGGGACATTGTGTCAACACTGAGCCTTCATTTACTTTACTAAACAACTCTTGTGGTGATTTTAACATTTACAACTACAGTGACTATGTTTTTGACAACAGAATTGCAAATGTTTTTGATAAAGGCCTGTCATTTGTTCCCAGTGAAGATGCCATGCTGGATGATGTTCTAATAAATCTAAGGCTATATACCAGGAAGTTAAACTTTCAATTTTATTTTAAAGGAATGACATTTAGCTTTACAGAACATGACCCCTGTAGAAAGACTAGCCTTTTTAATCCCCCTTTACACCCCGTTGTGCAGACATTTGAAAAAATGTGTGAACATGACATATGCAAAGATTTTACTAAAAAAGGTCTGTCTTTAAGGGAAGTTAACAACATGGATAGGGATGAAATGAAATTGGTACATGATATTTGTGGCAATAAGGAAATAAGAGTCATGAAGTCGGACAAAGGGGGTGGGTTAGCTATTATGAACACTAATTCATATATTGACAAAATGTTTGGTATACTATACACAGATACATGTTGTGAGATTAGTCTGAATGAAAAGAATATTTTGTACAGAAAAGTTGATATTATGTTAGAGGAACTTACACTGAACAGACAAATTAGTCTTAATGAGCATCAGTTCATAGAAGTAAAATGTCTAAAAATTCCTACAATCTTTGGTATACCAAAGATACATAAGGACTTAGATAACCCCCCCTTAGACCAATAGTTGACGCAAAAGCATCCAAGGCCTATTTTATGGCCAAGTTTATAGACACACAACTGAAATCTATACTCAAAGAATGTTCTTGGATTGTTAAAGACTCTCGGGATTTCCTTTGTAAAATTAACAGAAATATGTATCAGAATGGACTTCTTTTCGTCACCATCGATGTTAGCGATTTATTTTCTGTAATTCCCCATGATGTAGGTATTGAGTGGTTTTATCTTTTCCTCTGTCAACAGACACATATTAGTCATGAACGTATCTTGACCCTTAGAACACTTATGGAATTGGTTTTAGACACCAATATCATTGTATTTGAGGAACAGCTCTTTAAACAATGTAAGGGGGTGGCAATGGGGGCCATTTGTGCCCCCATATTTGCTAATATAGTTTTAGCATTTTGGGAAACAGAATTTGTCTTTAGCAGCAATTTTGCAAAACATTGGAAATATTATGGTCATTATTTGGATGACATAATTATTTTATGGAATGGTGACGAAGAAGAATTAAAAAGGATTTGGCCTTCATCAAGGACAGCACTGATTTTTTGAATTTCACCCACACAATAGGACATGAGGCAATAAGCTATTTGGATTCTGGTGGCTGCATTTTGGTGCCATGTGTAGATCTGGATCAGATGGACATTGTTCTGTTTTATGTTTATTGACATTTAAAAGCTTTGGAATGCTAGTATGTTTGATACTTGGGGGGAGAGATGCTTGCACTTTTGGAAATTTCATAAATGGTTCTTTTAACATTTTTTTGCATGTTTACTATTTTACTGTATTTAATTTATTACACAGAATGTATTTTTGGTAGAGAAAAACTTTTACAAAGTTTTAAAATATTATCTCAACATATATTTGCTATTTTATTACATTAGCAGTAAGAGGTTCTCCCATTTGATTCTCGGCTGGATCGCCTTCTGTGTGGAGTCTGCATGTCCTCCCTGTGGTCAAGTGGCATTCAAAAGACATGCATGAATGGGCGTGCCTTTCGTTGAAGGTTGGGCGTCGAGCTGGCACCTCGGCGCCGTAAAAATCTACTGCCAATCATTAGCGGACCGGAGTTCCGCTGTGGCGACCCCTAACCAGGAAAAGCCGAAAGAAGAAGAACAACTATTAGTAAGGACAGAGATGAAAAGGGCTTTAAAACAACTATTTTTAGAAAGCCCACTTACTCCAACACCCTCCTACATTTTAACAGTTTTCATCCATTACATCAGAAAAATTCTTTGGTAAAAGGACAGGGTGTTCAGTTAGCAAGGATGGTATCTGAGTGGGATGATTTTTTTACATCAAATCATGTATTGAAAGGGATGCTTATGCAAAGAGGTTGTTACTAAGAGATAAAGGGGTCATTTTCTACTACTACTTGAAAAGGGAAGTGATATACATGAATATGCGCCAAGGTCTGAAGCCATTGTTTTTAAAAATCAGCTATTTTTAGCTATAACAAGCAATTTACAGATATTAGTGAAATTATACATCATAACTGGACCTTGTTTAATACCAGTAAAGATTATGTGACCTAGTGGGGACATTCCCTAAAATTGCATACAAAAAAGACATCACTTTTAAAAATATGCTAGCGAGAACACATAAAATAAACATGGATAGGGGTGGTATGTTAAAATGTGGCTTCTGCCTACAATGTAAATTTATTATTGAAGGCACATAGGTAGCAGTACCAAATTATGGTAAGCATTTCCTCAGGAAGAAATTCTCCTGTAGTAGTAAGGCAGTAGTTTTCCTTGCCCAGTGCACAAAGTGCCCAGGTTTTTACATAGGGAACACCATCAATGCCCTTAGGAGCAGAATTTACCAACATTTTTATGACATCAATAGACAAGACACGAAGAATGCTTTGGCAGTACATGTTCATAAAAATGAAGAACACAGTTTTAACTTTATGATTTTAGAGCAAGTAACATTGAGGGACAGAGGGGGTCCACTCAATGATTTTTTAGAACTAAGAGAACTAAGGTGGCAAATCAGATCTAATTCCACTGAGCACCCAGGTCTAAATAGTACTATCTCCTTAAGCTTTATTCTTAGGTTAAAAGCTGAAGGTTTTATGTAATTCTAGATTTCTTAAAATGTATATTGTGTGATTTTTAGTATGTGTGTATATATTTAATTTGTAAGTCATATTTTATATTTATAGTTCACTTTATGTCCTGTATATGTTGAGTGCATTTTTAACAGGTATGTACCTTTTAGTTAATTAATTATTGATACAAGATTTTTCTAACTAAGTTAATTAAGTGGAGAGGTACAAACAGGGTCAGTGTTTTTGATGTATTTATATTCTGAAGAAGTTTTCAATGAAAAACGAAAGCGCTACATAAATCTACTTTCTTGGAGTCTGGAGCAGCTCTTTTATTTATCTTTTATTTAGTTGGTGTTTTTTCTGTGTTTCGGAGTGGTTCTATTGGGTATGGTGAGATCCATGCATTTGTGTACATGCTCGTACAGTGCATTGGAAAGGTTAGTCTAACAGGTATGGCAGATGAAGCTGTGGGGAGAAGGCTAGTGGCATTTTTAGAGGACAACAAACTCCCAGGGCAGCAACCAACATGGGTTCATAGACAGCAGGAGTTTTCAGTCAAACCATCCTCATTTTATGATTGAGTTACAGGTGAACTGGACAGGGGATTGCCAGTTGATGGGGGTCTACCTATACTTTAGTAAGGCCCACACAGGAGTCCAATAAGAAAATTGGAGAGTTTGGGGACACAGCTAAAATTTGATGAACTATTATTGCACAAGGAATCGTAGGACCTGGAGGGTTGTGGTGAAAGGATAATGTCTGATATTAGAAAAGTGACTAGTGGAACATCTTATGGCTCTCTCTTAAGTCCAATACAGTTAATTGTGCTTGTCTTGGAATTGTATTGTTTTCTCACCAAAAAGATCTCAGGTCTCACTATTTTTAAATACAAACCAATATGCTAAAAGCCTAGTCTTATTACTCTGTATCATACACGCTGCTGATGGGTAACCTCCATTTAGCATCATTGCCATGGCCTGCAATTGCCAGCCAGACATTGTTGTGTATTATGTTCATGACTGATTAGCTTGAGGATATGTTTACCTGTTGTCCTCTATGTCATACACCTCCTGTCTAAAATATAGTGCTCTGACTTGCACAAGTTGAACTTTATTCATATCCTGGGCCTATCTCTCCTGATTCTGCATTATCACTATGCTGTGCATAATGGCACAAACAAATGCAAGCTACCTAGCTGTCTCAGAGCTGTACCACAGTGTCTCACTAGATGTATCGAGGCAGTGAAAACATCACTTTAGGAGACCAAGCACATTGCTTAATAACATTGCATGTTTCTCCTTCGGCACTTTCTTATGATATTTCTGCAACATCATCATGGTGAGTGACAAGGGATATGAGCCAGGCTCAAGGAGATATCCAGCATAACTTGCAACACACTAGATATTTTTCTAAGTAGGACTCAGTAGCTACATGCACTGTTTATGTTTAATTATCCTTTACTTTGAAGAAAATAGTATGCACTTACCAACCACTCTCCTCAGGGAAATTCATTTTACAGAAGCCATTCATACAAAATAGATGTATGAGAAATATAGGAAGTGTGTACTGCCAGGATGATCCCCAGACGCATTTGTCATAATGCTGTTGGCACTGCATACTGCTTGGCAGTTAAGGAAATATTACTCCCTTGCAACTCATATATCTCAGTAAGTGTGGGAAATATGGGGTCTTTATTGGTACTTCTGTGTATTTTACATCACCCAGTTCCTCAGGAAAGTTGGCAGAGTTATAATGGTGGTGATCTCCTTTGCAGTTCTAAGGAACTACATATGCTCATTCACATGCAAAAGCATTAAACTGAGGAACTTATGTATTTAGGAGTGAGATACCTGCAGTACACCTAACATATTCCCAATAGTTGAAATGGTAACAGCTAAACATACTTTGGTCTCCTCGAGGATAGGCATCCAGTGCATTCCTCCTGTGGGTTATGGTTTCATCTAGGGACCTCAAGATGTCATGGCCGCTCTGAAATGATGAAACACCTGTTATTCTATGAAAAGTAAGGCTCTGCCTGATCTTAGCTCACACGGGTAGGCACATCCCCCGGCAGGTCAGTGATGGAAGCTGTGGTGACAACCAAGAAATGCTGTGGAGTACCTGCTGCTGGGATATCACTCATCATTGCACTCTACATATCTTCTGTGCACCATAAGGGATACCTGTGTTGTATAGTTACCTCCTTATATACATGTATGAATCACAGTGGCATGTCACCTGAACACACTTGCATATCACAAGTCATTTTAAAGCATGGCCTTACTAACATCTATTTCTACAGTCATTTGCATGCACTGTATATAGCCTTCTCCCCACAGCTTTGTCTGCCACACCTGTTAGTCTAACATGCCTGTAGTTCTCTGGATTTTGTCTGCTTCCTACATTAAGCAAAGATGCCAGCCTTATTGCATCCATTCCTGCAGCATGTCTACTCTAGGCCATAATCTGCAGAAAATCTGCCATGAGGTCTGCTAGTAGACTGATCAGTGGACTCTGAAAAGCAGTCTATTTGGTCTTTGTGCTTAATCCTCGAAAAGTGCAACCAATTCCCTTATTCAACATGATCCTTCTCACTCCTTGTGTCCAACATCTTTCCTCCCCATTTTACCTGCCTCTGTCCAGGCATGGTACTCTCCCCTTTCTCTCCTTTGTAAAGACTAAAGGTAAAGCATCTGTGCAGTTTCTGCTTTTTTGCCCAGTTCTCTGTGACTTCCCTCCTATCTTTGCTCATTCTGACCAGATCTTTCTCTCCCTTCCACCTTCCTGCTATATAACTGAAAACAGCACTTGCTCTTTTTCTCTGATTCCCTCTGCCAAATCCATTTGAACTTTGACTTTTGCTGACCCTCCATCCTTCTTGGGCTTCTGCTAGCCTGCTTGTTCTACTGCTCCTTCACCTCCCAGCCCCTCCTCTCCATCCATCAAAGATCTTGTGTTGTAATCAGCAGTGGATGGCTGTATTGCGTAACTGGTAATGTCTGAATCCTTGGAATGAATAGCAAGAGCAGATTCTTGTAAGAGTGGACTTTCCAGTGTTGGTAGAATTATTTCTTCTGGAGGAGGAATACTATAATATAGTGTCAACTTCAGTTACTATCTAGTATTCTGTGTGGCATATGGCCTACACATTCTCTTTAGATGAGCACAGCCCAACTGCCAACATATTAGGAGAGAGTTTGTATTTTTCTCAGCTCTAGATAGGAGCAGATAATGTTTGTCTGGCCTCTCTCTGTTTTTCTCTCTCCCCATCTCTCTCTCTTTCCTTCCCCTGAGAGAAGAAAGGATACAAACATGCAAAAGTCATGGCACTCAAACAGTTATCCAAATGTGGGAGTGGAAAGAGGGATTGGGGAAATGTTTGATTTCTAAGTCCCAGTAAGATCTGGTTTGTCCTGTTCAAAAATGTTTACTTTTTGTGAGAGCATACTTTGATTTTTGTATCCCTTTAACCTCAGCTGAGAATATAAATACTGTAGCAGTAAAAACAACAGCATTTGAGCACTATAATTTGTGGTTTGGCGGTTGAACTTAGAAATGTGAAAAAGTGCCAAGGTACAGTGGTTCAGATCCATATATAATGTAGTTATTCTGATGTGTGTGCTGCAAATTCTGTAGGCAGTGCAAAGCAAGCAGACTAATAACATCATAAACAGGAAATAACTGCAGTTATGTGGTGTGTAACAAGATAAATGTTCATATCCTGTTTTGATACCTTAGAATAAATATTTTTCATGAATCCATAAGAAAGATAACCAGACTTGAACCTTCTATGATGCCATTGTAGTCTGTACTCATGTTAACTTTGGTAGTTCTTCACTGATATCTAGTTTATTTATGTTTTATTTGTTTGCTTATTTACTTTCTTACATATCTATTTATTATGTTTACTTAACAACCCACTGAACCAAGGTCCTTTTTAATTAATTAATGTGCAGAAAGATGACTGATTGAAGTATATGCAGTCAATTAAGAATGTATAAGCTCTGAAGTAATTACAAAGAACTGCTATTTTAAATTTACAAGCAGCATCGCTGCCTGAGCTGTACAGTTAACCTGTCAAGATCACCAAAAGAAATGATATTACACACACAAACTAATATGGCTGAAATAAATTCATATGACCGTATTTGCAGAGAGAGAAGAAAAGTAAAGGGAATATTCTAAAAAGAAGCTGCTTCAAATTCTTTCAAAGTCAGACAACTAGCTTGCAGTCATATAGTAACTTATACCTATAATATAAGCATGGGGGGTAGTGGAAGTCAAAGTAGTAGTTCAAATGGACTGGAAAGGGGATAAAGGCAAGATGTAAGTGAGTAAGAAGTTAAAAAGTTTTGGTAGTCTAGGACCAAATAGAGAAGAATAATTAGAAAAGATGAGGAAAAGCTGAAAGTATGGCATCATAGGCATACATGAATATAATTGTTTTATCATGTTATCTCATTCAGTTTAGTAGTTGTTAGAAAGGGATGCATCTGAGAGAGAGTACAGGGGATAAGGGCAGGATTTCAGCTGCTGGCCAAGGCTCTTGCCACTTCATAGTGCTTTTTTTAGGAAGTGTTTCAAGGACAAAATTCCCGACGTAAGAACTCCATCTAAGAACAACCTCAAGGTTTTGCTGCTAAACATTAGGAGTCTTAATATGAAACTGCATTCACTTGAAGCAGTCCTCACCTTGGAAGACAGACATTTGTGCAGTCACAGAGATCTGGTTCAAGGCTGTAAAAAGCACCGCAGCCATATCAGGCTACACCTCCTTCCACACATTCAGACCAAAAACTCATAGCATGAAAACTAAAGGAGGTGGTATATCAATATTCATTATAAAGATAAATACACCTCCAGATTGGTTAGACAGCATGATTCCCTGAAGATACTGGTGGTAGGACACCTACTCAAGTCATTGCCAGCTACAGGACCCCCTCCATGAATTAGGACACCCACTCTGCCTATTTGGATCTACTTGAGTCTATCAAGATACATCCAAACACCATGTTTTTTAGTGACTTTAACTACCCATCCATTGACTGGGAAAATTACTCGCGTGCTAACTCATTTGCCCAAAGGTTCCTTGACTTCATTAAGTCCATTACCCTGAACCAGCTAGATGGCACCCCCACAAGCGGTGCCAACATCCTGGATCTGGTGGTTACCAATATGGAGGACCACTGTAGCACCCCTATTGTGAAGTCTTCCCCGGTGAGATCTGACAATAAATCAGTCTCATTCAAAGTTACTATCAAACCTGAGCCATCCCTAGCACCAACTAAACTAAAAACTTCTCCAAAGCAGATTATAACCTCTTACAGGATAGTATAATTAGCTTCACTGCACCTCCCCCCTCAGATGGAATGGGCAACTATGCCGAGTTCTACACAAATGCATTATACAAACACTTGAACAACTGCATTGATGTGGCCATACCTGATAGGAATAAAACAAGCTCCTCAAGGAAGAGCAAACCTGTCTGGTGGATAACTGCCATTAACAGGCTTTAAAATAAGAGGAAGAAATTGTTGTCTAAGAGTAAGTAACTTGTCTTTATGGAGTGAGCCCTAAAGTGGAAATACACCCTCCTCAGCTTAAACAAGCAAATAAGACTTCTTGTGAATTCCTCCAAAGCAAACTATGAATCCATATTAGCTTCCTCAACTAAGGACAACCATAAGGCATTCTTTAGGTACTTACTCACCTGTCCCAGCCACACTTATCCCAAGACATCTCTACCACATGTCCTCTACTTTGTATCTCTAAAGAGCAGGTTGTGAATGCTCTCTAAGGTCAAAAACACAGCATCCATTGGACCTGATATCATCCCAGGCTGCGTCCTACATGGGCTCAAACAAGAATTAGCAATGCCATTGGGTACTCTTTTCAACCATAGTCTAAGCACTGGCATTGTCCCAGCTGAATGGAAAAAGGCCACGGTTATCCCCTTACACAAAGCTGGTACTTCCACTGACCCAGGGAACTATAGACTTATTAGCCAGACTATCCTTATCTGCAAGGCCATGGAGAGAAATATTATGGACCTTATCAACAAAGATATCGGTAACCTCCAAACATTTGACGCTACTCAATTTGGATTTGTCAATGGGAGATCATGCCTGTTAAACCTGGTGGACTTCTTCAAGACAGTCACCAAGGTCATTGATGAGGGGAAACCTGTGCATACAGCCTACCCAGACTTAGTCAAGGCCTTTGACACTATCCCCCATTCATGCATAACTGACAAACTCATCTAGCTAGGTATCAAACTGTATATCATTAGATGGGTCGCAAACTGGCTCAATGACAGAACCCATATAGTCAAAATAGGGGAATCCATGTCAAACAGCAGACCTGTAACCAGTGATGTTCCACAGGGATCAGTCCTGGGACCTCTACTGTTTGGAATCAGGGGTGTAGCTAGGATTTTAAAATTTGTACTCACAGCTCTCAAACTGCTACCCCCCTCCCCAGCCAAGCTACGGACATTCTCATAATTCATGGTTCGCTCTTTTAGTGTCTATGAAGAGACATTCGCTGTAATGCCTCTTCAGTAATATAATATAGATACACTCAAACTCGGTTCCTTGAATTGAAAATTAACCTGAAACTCAGTTCTTTGAAAAATGCAGCATGGTAGTTGGGGTAGAGGATTCATGCTTTTGTTTTCTGTAACTAAGGTACAGGTTTTGAGCTTGAGTAAATTACTAACCACCTGCTACCTCTAACTAGGGTGTTTCATTCACACACACACCCCTACCTACCTCTTAGTGCAAGAAATATGGACAAAGCCTAAAATAAACAGGGACATATATTAAATAATGCTCTCGTGAATTTAGAAAGTTGCTAGAATAACAGGATTTGTGCTAGTATGAGAAAGTTGCTAGAATAACAGGATTTGTGCTAGTATGAATTTTTCTAAAGGACATGAAGTCTGAAACTCAAATGTCTGTCATTATTTAGCAACTTCAGCCTTCAATGATTTTCTAGAAAATCACAAAATTTATGATGAACAGATAAAAAATATGGGGCAAAAATCTGGACATTCTGCAAAATTTGGACAGTTGAGAGGTATGCTACCTACCTACCTCACACACACACACACACACACACACACACACACACACACACACACACACACACACACACACACACACACACACACCTCTCAACCTCTTAGAGCAACAAACTCATAAATAAAACTGAGGCAAACCAAAAATAGGGACTTTTTTTTTAAGTATTGCTTTTATAAACTTAGAAAGATAATATAATAGTAGTAGGTCTTGCATTAGTATGATTTTTCTGAAGGGTATGAAATCTGAAACTCAAATGTCTGCCATTATTTTCTAACTTCAGTCTTTAACGATTTGCCACTAATTTGCCAGAAAACCGCAATTTTATGAAAAATAGACCAAAAATGTGATGCAAAAATATAAAATTGCCAGCAATACAGCTGGGAACCTGTCAAAGAAGGGACACCATTTTAATATGAGCACAGTTAACTTGAGCAGCTGACAAAATTAGAGAATCTATATGCATTTCTGAAATAAAAGTAATGTATAACTCTGATCATTACATTTATTTATAAAAGTAAACCCTCCACGTTTTCTTCCAAAATTGCTATTTTGCGGAGAGATTATTAGGGGGAGAGCAACATTTTGAGCCAAAATTGGGGACAGTTGAGAGGTTTGGATATTCCTAATTCTATAAAATGATTTATTTGCACATGCCTCTCAACCTCTTAATGCAGGAAATCTGGACAAGGCCAAATACATTGGGGGAACATACAAACAGTACTAAAAATTGATCTTGTATAAACTTAAGACAGTTGATAGAATATCAGGTCTTGCTTTAGCATGCATTTTTCTGAAGATTATGACGTCTGAAACTTAACTTCGGTCATTATTTAGTGACTTCATTCCTAAATGATTTGTCAGAAAAGTTTTATTTTGCATTTTACAGCATAAACACCAACAAATATCTGCTAAACAAAGCAATGCTGTCTCACAATGAAACTAGACTTAGCATTAAAACTTCTCTGCCCTTGAAACTCACATTCATTGAAACGGCATTGAAACCCACATTCAAAGAAAATACATTTTGCCAGTGGCAGATAAAGATTAACTTTGGACTGTTTTCAAATCATAGGCCCCTTGCACATGAAACATACACGTGCTCTTTGATACACCTTCCTGATTATATTAAATTATATTCCTTGTACAATACAGTATAGTTGTTAGAGAGCGTTTTAAATTTATTGTTTTGAACATTTTTCCAGTAAACAGGTATAAAATGAAATAACACTGCTATCCCAAAGTGTCCCACCAGCAAAACAAGGCAGGCGTAATAACAAACAAAACTGTAGGACACACCACGAGAACTTGTTTGTAGTTCAATCACGAATTCAGCAGTAGTAAAACAAACTTACTTTATTCCATAAACAAAACAAAAAATGAGATGCTTCTTCAGATCTAACTAAATCATTCAGACATAACCTTTATATACTGTGAAGCAGCTCCTTCAATTGCATCAATTGATAATTAATCAATTAAATGATTACAAAGTGCATCAGTGCCTTAAAGCTAAAAAAGTGCATCAGTGCTTTCAAGCTTAAAAACTACTGTTCAGAGCCTTCACATTTCCAAATTTTTAACTCAGCCCTCAAACTTAAAATATATAAAAGTAAAAACAACAGATCTGTGTTGTTATATTTAAGACATGTCATTAAAAAGTCATTAAAAATGTCATTAAAAATACGTATTATGGTGTGCACAAACAACGGTTTCTGCCTTAATTTCATAGTCTTTGCAGAATTCATGGTCACTCTAACGAACCCATAAAATTGCATAACAGAAAAATGAAACGAACATATCGTTCCATATAAGTAGGTCTTTCATATTATCTCCCTATTCTCCTGCAACATATATATATTAGGATAAATCACAAAACGTTGGCAACCAAATGTTATAACCATACACATACAAATTCAATCAACAGTATCTTTCTTTAACACGGACTTCGCAAAAGCTTCAATAAGTGAAATATTCAAGCCATTCATTAATATTCGTCAGCAGACCTCGTTATAAAATTTTTCATTATATGTATTTATCATTAACTGTATTCATTTATATAAATATTATCAAACCTATTCATTGTGTGCTCATGTCAAAATATTGTTGAGATATTATAAAAATATTTTAACAATAATAATAATAATAATTATAAAGGAATTATTATAATCATTATAATTACAGTAACTGCATTAGTCATATACTCACAGTGCAATTGATACCTCGGTCAGTCAATATATAACTCTTAAAATCATCACTAAAGCTTATTCACAAAATATGTACACAGTACCTTAGGGCTTATTATTTAGGTATATATAACAGTTAATATCTAAGTTATTAAATATAAATTATTAAATGTTGGATATGAACTCACAAATAAATCCTATTTTATAGTATTAATCTAAGATCTAATATTACTTTTATACCTGATAAACTCTAAAATGCATGTATCATATGAATATTTCTTTTCATTTTGTTTCATTAAAAACTAGTTGACAAATATAATGAATTAAAAAGAGGTCTGTTTAAGATAAAATATAATTAAAACTATTGCTGACATCTATATAAATTTATTTATACTATGCCTATGGTTCCATATTGACCATCCCTAAGATATAAGGAAATGGTCAATTCTGAATTCTCTTCATTAATTTCACTATCAGTGAGAAAGCCCAAATTAAATACTGTAACAAACTCATCTTCTTTCTAAGATAGGTTTTAATGAAATATAATTATTAATACCAGGTGTCATATGCGCCCCAAATCTAAAAATCCAATCTAATTCTAACTTAGCTAAGTAATTCTCATTATCTCCCATTCTCAAATTACTTTTGACTGTCTGTAGAACCCTGAATTTGAACTCATGTGTAGGGTATAGAATAACATGTCTTGCCAAGGCATTCAACTAATGTCATACACATGGTTATATATACGATCCTTAATCCTTCTTTTCGTAAGACCAATATAAAATGCTTCACATGTAGTACAATTGGCCATATAGATTAAATTCTTGGTGTTACAATCTGTGTATTCCTTAGGTGTGAACTCTGATAAACCATCTGGATGTTTAAAGTGTTGCATAGATGTAATGTATGGACACATATTACATTTCATGCATGGAAACGTTCCATTTTCATTTCTTGCATTCATGTTATTAACATCTATAGAGAAAATCTTTTTCAAATTATCACATGTACGAAATATGAAGCTGGGTTTGCTACCAACCACGGCTTGAATATCATCCACCATGGTCAGTGCATTCCAGTTCTTATAAATGATGTTCCTAATGCCTATATTGTCATTAGTATATTTCATTATATATCTAATTCTATTGGTTCCATAGGTCCTATCCTGGTATGTGCCACTTGTCAAACTTTCTATATTCTTTTCAAACTCATGTGTAACAACAGCTCTATAATCTTTTTTGGATGGATTATGAAAAATGTCATTCTTTACCCCTTCTATTAACTTGGAGGCATAGCCTCTTTTTTTAAAAAGTTTTTCCATAAAGCATATTTCTTCTCTCAGTATTATTGGATCTTTACAAATCCTAACCAATCTGGAAAATTGTCCTTTTACTACTCCTGCGAACACATGCCTGGGATGCATGCTGCTATATTCTATCATTGTGTTTCTCCAGCATTTCTTTCTATAAAGTCTGGACTTTAAATGCCCTTCTTCATCAAAATAAAGATTAACATCTAGAAAATTTATATTAGTATATGAATATTCAAGAGTGAATCTAAAAAACTCAGTAGTTGATTCTAAATATTTTACAAATTCTTCTAATTCAGTTTTTGTACCCACCCATAACAGGACCAAGTCATCAACAAACCTCCTGTACAACAGTATTTTGTTCATCCAACTACTATTAAATAAATACTCTTGTTCCCAATGATATAAAACTAAGTTTGCGTAAGTATTTGCACATGGGGTGCCCATGGCAACACCCCATGTTTGCAAATAATACTTAATATTAAATGTGAAAACATTGTTGGATAGTACGGTTTCCATGAGTTGGTTGATCAAAATTTGTCTATCTGAGGAGAACCCACTCATACCCACCATTAATTCTCTAATGGCCTGTAGTCCATATTCGTTAGGTATACAGGTGAATAAATTACATACATCTAATGTCGCCAATATAGGAGTATCAGTATGAGCCTCATCCTTACGAATTTTTTCTATATCTTCTAATAGATGTACAGTGTCTCTCAAAATTGTCTCTATTTTATTTACTAAAGGTCTAAGCATCTTTTCCAAAAAGACAGAAATATTATATGTGGCCCAGTTCCTATCAGCTACTATAGGCCGCATGGGTATGGGTTCAACTTCTTTGTGTATTTTGGGTAGTCCTTTAAAGGAAGGCACAAGTGGCTCTTGGATATATAGGAAATCATGCATTTCTTTACTTATCTGTCGACACATAAGTAGGTCATAAATATTTTCATGTATATTCTTAATTATGGCCTTAATCACTTCAACATTAATTTCTTTATATGTGCTGTTGTCTTCCAACATAGTTTCAACAGTGTGGATATAATCTACTCTATTGAGTACCACTACCCCACCCCCTTTATCTGCTGTAGTTATCATGATATTTTTATTCATCCTTAGTTTCTTGAGTGATTCAAACTCTGATTTATTCAAATTACAAAATTTATTCTTAACATATTTGTCAGAATAAAACTTGTATAAATCTTTTTCACATAACCTGACAAAGCATTCTACTGGAGCAGGTAATTGTGGGGAAAAGGTGCTTTTCTTTTTAAATGTATTAATAATAGCATAATTGTTACCTTCATTTGAGTCCATATCACCCTTATTTTTAAAGAACAATTTCAATGCAATCTTCCTTGCAAACAGTCTCAAGTCAATAAAAGTTTCAGCCAATACGCTGGATTGAGAAGGAACAAAATTTAAACCATGGTTCAAAAGTGAGAAGTCAGAGTTAGAAAGTACAAAATCAGAGCAATTATACACCAGGTGAGTCAATTCCACGTCTTCTTCTGCTGCCCCTGTCTGTCCTGGGAGTACTTCCGTTTCCTTGGGCCCCTGCTCGCCGATCTGCCTCTGGTAAACTTGTCCATCCTTATTGGAAAAGGAGCTGAAGCATTTGCTGTTCTATTAAAGTTGGCATTTGTGCGTGGAATGGCCCCCGTTCTAAAAGATTCTTCATTATTTTGAAGGGCTTGTTGGTTTGGAGGGGGTGTGTTGAAGTCTATCCCTCCTGTAATGTTACTACTACTGTGTGCGTTCAACTCGTCAGTAGTAACTGTTGCCGTTGTTGAGGGCGCCAAATTCAAACCATCTGTGGTTTCCGGTTCTGCCGTTCGTTGTGAATTGCGTTGTTCAGTATAGGTAACATTGTTCACATTGTCTCTGGGCCAAACAAAGATATTACCCATTCTAAAGTCATTACTGTCCCTTATTAATTTACGCTGTTTAGTGAGTTTTAATCTCTCACTGTAAATGTTGATCTGCGTAGATATATTATTTAGTTTTCTGATGCAAGCCTCGGACTTAAAGCGCTCCGTGATGGTTTTATACAGAGCATCAGTTTTATTTTGCAGGTCTAGTTCTAAGGGCTCAAAATATTCAAGTAGTAGGTTTATATATTTGAAACCCAGCTCTAGATTCAAGTTTTGCCACTTCATTAATAGATCTGGGTACGACTGTCCATATGTAGGCATACATAAGACTCGCATGCCCCTGGGTATAACCTTGAAATGTACAGAGGCTTGTAAATGCTTTCTTTGCCATGCAAATCTTTGTAGCTTATAAAGATTATTTTCTAACTCCCTTGTCATATTAACAAACTCATTCATATTCTCATCATTACCATTGTTCACAGTCCTGGAATGTCCAGAATCGGATAGGTTCAGCATCAATAGAGGATTGTTCCTTTGTGGTAAAAACGCATCAAGATTCGGTAAATTTAGCCTGGTCTCAGGATTATAGTCCAATTCCACATTTTCGTTCTCCATAGCGTGGATGCAGTGTCACAAGACAGAAAGAGCAACAGGTATAAAATGAAATAACACTGCTATCCCAAAGTGTCCCACCAGCAAAACAAGGCAGGCATAATAACAAGGAAAACTGTAGGACACACCACGAGAACTTGTTTGTTCAAAGTAGTAAAACAAACTTACTTTATTCCATAAACAAAACAAAAATGAGATGCTTATCTAACTTCAGACATAACCTTTATATACTGTGAAGCAGCTCCTTCAATTGCATCAATTGATAATTAATCAATTAAATGATTACAAAGTGCATCAGTGCCTTAAAGCTAAAAAAGTGCATCAGTGCTTTCAAGCTTAAAAACTACTGTTCAGAGCCTTCACATTTCCAAATTTTTAACTCAGCCCTCAAACTTAAAATATATGAAAGTAAAAACAACAGATCTGTGTTGTTATACGCGAAAGCGCTCATCTCATTTTTTGTTTTGTTTATGGAATAAAGTAAGTTTGTTTTACTACTGCTGAATTCGTGATTGAACTACAAACAAGTTCTCGTGGTGTGTCCTACAGTTTTGTTTGTTATTTTTCCAGTAAACAATTAAACAAAATGCATGCACCAATAATGACAAAACAGCCCATTCATAACATTTCCATCATAAAAGTCTACTCAAACTTCTATAGTTCACCAGTATCAGTAAATATGCACAATCTCTGAACTAGTAAAAAACATCTACATAATTCCACATTAAAGAAATCTGTAATTAATGAAGAGGCTGCTGATGGTTTCATCTACAAATAAAGTGCCTGTTGCCCTTGAGGAATAAATTGCCTATGTTGCATTAAAAACAATGATACACTAGTAATATTGCAATAGGGAATGGATGGCAAACTGATAACAGGTTCATAGTTACTACTAGATATCTTCGCCAAAACGGACTACAGCATCCACCCCCTTTACAACACAGTACAGTATCAGCAATGCATCTACCTAGTGTGGGAGAAGAACCCACAGCCTTCTGCATCAAAAGCAAGTACACTACCTGTTGTGTTATTAACAGTACAAGCAGACTCAGCATAAGCAGCACTAAACTTTAGTTCCCCTGCAGCTCTCAGCTCCTTGTAAAATGTCAACACTCAGCTGTATCTCTGAACTTTGCAGCACAAGAAATCTGGAAAAAGCCAACATTTATTTGGGGAGGGGGGCAAAAGCCCAAAAACCAGGGACACATTTTAAACATTGCTTGTATAATTTTGGAAAGTTGCTAGAATAAAATGCTGTGCTATCACCAGGCACATCTTGAACCCAGAACCATATGCACTACAGTCAGTGCAAAGTACCACTATGCTAAATTAGCAGCTTGAGAAACAGGAAGACAAACTTAATGGCTATCATTTAGATAGCTCTCAACCTCTTAGCACAAAAAAACTGGACAAACAAAGCCAATAATGAGGGAATACAAATTCAGTTTGCACTTCACACCTTAGAACAAAAAACCTGGGCAAACAACAAAAACAATAATGGGGGAAATACAACTTCAGTTCTCAGTTCTCACTTCTCACTGTAGCTCACAACCATTAGAAAAACAAATCTTAACAAAGTTCAGAAATGGTGGTGGTTAGGGACTTTAGGCTCTTCTTACCCTGAAGCAAATGTACAGCATTTGAGCCTAAACACCTATAGCCAGCAGGTGTATTATGTGGGGGCATTTACACACACACACACACACACACACACACACACACACACACACACACACACACACACACACACACACCCCGACCTGATAATTTGTTTGTGATATGCCATTTGTAATTGCCTTCCAACTACATCTTCACATTTCCCACTTGCAGCGATAATCCATTTGCGATTGCCTTGTAGCCAGCCGGACATGATATGAGCTCCCTTCTGACTGGCTGGTATCCTCCTTAAAGGAGCCAACACCCTTTAAGAAGGAAAAAGTATGTATTTTTTTTTTTTAAATGCTACCCCCTCTTCTAAAGAAGTTGTACTGAAATCAGTACAGTGCGTATGCCTCCTGACATCCCTGTTTGGAATCTATTTCTCAGAAGTGAAAGCTAAAACTAAAGGTCTGTGGCTGACAAAGTTTGTTGACGACTGCAAACTGGGAGCAATCATAGAATCTCCAAATGATGCCAACATCCTACAAGAGGGTCTTACACAAACAAATGACTGGTGCCAAAGTCACGGCCTTAAATTCAATGCAAAAAATGTATTATCCTTCCTTTCAGTAAGAGTGAAGGTCCTGCTAACTAACACAAGGTGCAGGGTTTGAGTCTCACAAGAGATAGAGGGCTGCTAAAAAAAAAAAGCTACAGCAGCAGTTAGCTTAGTACTAACCTATGAACCTATGAACCTATGAACATCAATAATAACACCCTAAGTATGCACTCAGTAGTGAGACACCTGGGCACACAGGATGACACTTCTGATCACCATATCTCCACAGCAGTAAGAGGGGCAATCTATATTGCTTGTCTCATAATTAAGGGCATTGCCACCAGAAAGAAGTTATAACCTCCCCTGTATTCTTCCCTCATCAGGCCAATAATTGAGTATAATGTCCCTTTTGGTGTGTACCTTTCCAAGCACCTGCAGCAACTGGAGAGACCACAAAGGTTCCTCACAAGTAAAATTCAACATCTTCAGCATCTGTCCTATGAAAATTGTCTGAAATCACTGTCACTTTATTCTGCTTCATACAGAGAATTCAGAGGTGATCTCTGCCTTGCATATAAAGCAATATTTGACCCTGCTTTATTGGAAATGCTGCATAACTGTAAGTCAAATGGTACATGTTGTACTCACTCTAATGGCTTTAAGCTGGTATGCAACATTAATAGAACCTACTGGAGTGATAGATTTGTTTCCCAGAGGTTACCACACCTTTGGAACAGACTCCCAATTCATATCAAGCACAGCACCTCATTGGCCCTCTTCAAACATAATCTGGATGATTGGATGGATAACCATAAATTCACCTCAGGGGTTCTACCTATGTCCCTCTTGGACTGGGATGATGGGTGCTGATCCTGGAAATAAGGGTAAAACTTGGCTAGGCTTGTAAGGGCCCCAAGATCATTAGCTTTGTAATCTCCTATGATCTTATGATACTATGATTGTGGATAATTATAACAACAAATAAGGAGATGTGAGAGAAGGGGAATGTAAAAAAAATACTGGAATGCAGAAGGTATGGAGGTGCAGGCTAGGAAAATGGATGGATGGCTGGATGGTTGGATGAGCAGGTATATAATACCCCTGGTTTACTATGTGATGGTCAGAGGCTATGGTCTCATGATCAGTATCACTAACCATCTAATTAATATGGGAGAGATGATTGGCCTCAATCCATCCAACCATCCAGCCATCCAGCCATTCTTCCATCCATCGCCCTCTTTTCCCATTTTCTCACATAGGGTCAGGGTACCACATCAACAGTGACAATCTAGAGCCAATACCATATGGCAAATGTGCACTCATGCCACAGGTAACAGCTAACATCTATCATATCCAGATATTCTTTACACTATACAAGAACATATCAGAGTTATAATCATTAGTTCTCCAAGACTTTGCATGTCCAAGACCAAGTCCACTGTCTTCCGCTGCAATCTGACCAAGAGTAATTGAAATTTGACCAGGATGATTTTGCACTCATATACAAATACACAATATTTTCCAGAGGGGTTTAATGATATCTCTCCAGTAACAACACCCCTTCCTTGTCTTTATGGTAATTCTGACACCAGCTATTCAGACTATGCTAGTGTGACACTGCCAGCCCAGGTCATATGGACATAAAACATACAAAGATATGTATTATGCAGGACTTTTATTGGCCTGGGATTCCCAGAGATGTAACAGGGTACTGCAGGACCTGTGAGCAGTGCCAAAATGTAGGCAAGGCAGGAGACAAGGTGAAAGCTCCTTTGATGCCTTTGTCTGTGATTGAGGAGCCATTTCAGAGGATAGCTATGGATATTGTGGGGCTTCTGAGTACCTCAAGTTCCACAGGGAAAAACTATATCCTAGTGGTAGTAGATTATGCTACAAGATAACCTGAAGTGGCGGCTCTGTCCTCCATTGAGACAGAGAAGGTGGCAAATGCTTTGTTTGAGATTTTCAGCAGGGTAGGTTTCTCAAAAGAAATACTGACTGACAGAGGTGCTAATTTTATGTCAGACCTGCCGGCTTTTCTGTGGAAATACTGTGCGATGAAATACTTAAAGACCACCCATACCATCCCCAGACTAATGGGCTTGTTGAGAGGTTAAACTCTATGCTCAAGATGATGCTAGAGGCATTTGCAGACTAGTTCAAGAGGGAGTGGGACAAATATTTGCCCCATCTGTTATTTGCTTACAGAGAGGTGCCCCAGGAATCCACAGGTTTTTCACCCTTTGAGCTTCTGTCTGGGGGAGGAGATACAGGAAATGTTGGAACTAGTGGTAATTCAGGGGTCCAGCATTCCCTGGGCCTCCCCAATGCTGGTGGTACCAAAGGAGGATGGCAGCACCAGGGTCTGTGTGGACTACAGGAAATTAAATAGTCACACAGAGTCAGATGCTTGCCCCATGCCTATGACAGATGAAGCCCTAGAGCAGCTGAGTGGGGCTAAGTATCTTATCACTATTGATCTTACCAAGGGTTACTGGCAGGTGCCCTTGACTACCAGTTCTAGAGAGAGGTCAGTCTTTGTGATTCGTTTTGGCTTGTATGAGTTCATGAAGATGCCCTTTGGGATGAAAAATGCCCCAGTGACTTTCCAGAGGCTGGTAGATCATATCCTACCAGGAACAGGAGATTTTTGCCCTTGCTTACCTAGATGGTATTGCCATCTACAGCCATTCCTGGCAAGAAAACCTTCAGCATGTCAGGGAGATGCTGGGCAGGCTACGGAGGGCAGGGTTGACCATTAAGTTCATCAAATGCCAGGTGGGTATGGCAGAGGTCTCCTACCTGGGACATAGAGTGGGTAGTGGTAAGATCAGGCCAGAACCTGACAAAGTGGAAGCCATTCAGTCATGGCCTGCCCCTGTTATCAAAAAGGAGATGAGGGCATTCTTAGGGACAGTAGGGTACTACAGAAAGTTTGTTCCCAATTATTGTACCATAGCTACTCTCCCCACAAACCTGACAAGGAAAAACAGGCCAGATAAGGTAGTGTGGACCCCACCATGTGAACAGGCATTCCAGAAGCTTAAAGGAGCTTTGGGAGGACCCCCTGTGTTAGCCAGTCCAGATTACAGCAAAGAATTTGTTGTGCAGGTGGATGCTTTAAACCATGGGGGGGGGGGCTGTACTATACTTAGCCAGGTTTCCTCACAGGGAGAAGAGCACCCAGTGGTATATCTCAGTCGTAGGCTCCAGCCCAGAGAGGAAAGCTATGCAGCTGTAGGAAAGAAATGCCTAGCCATAGTGTGGGTACTGCAGAAACTTCAGCCTTATCTGTATGGAAGGAAATTCACTGTAGTTACAGACCACAATCCCTTAACATGGCTATAGCAAGCCAGCCAGAAAAATGCCAAGTTGCTAAGGTAGAGCCTAGGGTTGCAAGCATATGATATGACAGTGCAGCACCACAGTGGGGTTAGCAATGCCAACTTAGATTGGGTCTTAAGACAGGGAATGGAGTAAGGTATTCTCAGATAGGCTCAACCCTCTCAAGCAATGTTTTTTAAGGGTCATTTGAAAAACTAGCTTGAGTTTTCGGTGGGGGGGGGTTAGAAATGTGATATAGCCAGCCCAGCTATCTGGAATTTTGTAAATAATTCTATGTCATTTGTGAATATTGATATGATTTATACAGAACTGTATGTTATGTACTGAGCTTCAAGAATATAATCCCTGCATATCCTGCTGGAACATAGAAGATTAACTTACAAAACTTCAAGAAAATAAGTTGAAATGAAGTGCTTTATGATGTGCTATAAAAGTTAGTTTCAATGCACCAAGGAGACAGAATGTCTAGAGTTAGAAGTGTTTTCTATTGTCTTGGAGAGAAGTAGTTACTAGGTTTAAAATGTAAAGTGTTTTATTGCTTTATGACTTCCTAGCAGCTGCATAGTTCTGAGAGATATGTATTTGTAACACAGAGATGTTAAATTTCTCTTAAGTTTCTGTTTAGCCTGGGAACTGAAGTCAGGGACAAAAAATGATGTCACCCAAGCTAACCCAGCAGCAAAATGTGATATTAATTTAAGAACTCTCTCAGAGAGAGACTGTGCATTTTGTATTTTGTCTTGGACCTAGCAAGAACATCCACTCCTCATCATCATATGCACTTGCCTGTCTGTAAGTAAGATTCAGGGCACAATATCTCTCTTAGTTATAGATACAAATATAGTAAAGATTAGTTTAGATGTTTTCTGTATTCATTTGAGACTGCCCTGCAATGTTGTTTAAAATACTTCCTGTGATTTTGAACTCTGAAGTAACAGTGTTTGTTTTCTGAGTATTGTCTTGGTCTTTTATTATTTATTAAATATATTTAAACCCATCTTTGTGGCTAATATTTGTGAGATATATTTAAGCTCTTAGAGTACTTGCATATGTATTTGGTGACACTGTACAGGCCACTCCTCAATAGCCTTGCTCTTGGTCAAAACTACCATTTGGATTTATAGTAATATTACACAGTAAGATTGGAACCCTTTGCTAAGGGTCTTAAAGTGGATGATAAACAGCTACCTGATGGCAGTGATAACTACCTTATATTCTGGGCAAAAGGGGGTATAGCTAGTAAACCTGTGCCAGCCTTCCTCAGGTTTGTGTGTGTGTGTGTGCGTGTGCGTGTGTGTGTGTGTGTGTGTGTGTGTGTGTGTGTGTGTGTGTGTGTGTGTGTGTGTGTGTGTGTGTGTGTGTGTGTGTGTGTGCTTGTATATAAATCAAATCTCAAAGTGTGTGTGTGCCAGCTACTTGAGCAGGAACACGAAGCACTGGTTGGACAGAGAGGGTGCTGGAGGTCTTAGCTTGGCCACTTGGCTGAGATCTCAACCCTATAGCAGTGCCAGTGGGGAGTCTTATTGGGGATCTGGAGAAAGAGGAAAAACCAGCCCCAGACTGACTGTGATCTCTGTGTGCTCTTAACGGAAATTGCACTTTACTGTGTGTGTAAGTGTCATCCTCCCATTGTGTACATCCCTCACTGTTACCAGTGGTGAGGATTGAGGCTTCTTGATTACTGGGCCAGTGCAGGGGCATCACAGCTAACATAACAAAAACACTTTTATATTTTTTTACCCTAAAAATAAGCCATTCCATTAAACATTTATATGGTAGTAATAGCTTCAGCAGAAACTTTCTGAATGGTAAAAAATAATATATCCTTAAATTAATAATAAATAAATCACCAGTCACAAGCATTTTAAATGGAATAATAAAACACTTCACTTGAAATAATTAAAATTAATTTGCATTATAAACATACAAGCAGTTTTAAACTTTCACCAGGAAAAAGCAAAATAAATCGGCCAAATTCAATAAAGTCTACGTGGTCCATTTATACCATGTGCTTGTGCCGCTGTGACATGCACACAGTTGCAAACTGCTTTAGATTCAGTAAGCATCTCTACATGGCGCGCAGAGCTGTGCAAACAAGGTAAACAAAATGGTATGCTAGTTACAGCATAAGCAGCTGAATTGTATGCTAATCAACAAATCCAAGATGGAGGAGCTATTCAACAAGCTATAAATCAACCGTGTAGACTCAATGCTGGTTTTCCCTATGAATTCCAAAACCTATTGGAATACAGCCACAGAAAAGCACTGTTAGGGGCTTCTGTTACTTTAATTCTTGTATATATGCAACACACTGACATCTATGCTGCTGCTGCTGCTAATAAACCACAGCCAAGAAGAAGCGTTTTCAGACCCTGGTTAACTTATCACAATCTTTATGATGTGGAAATTGTGGAGCACTACAAGATAAATAGAGACACACTAAAGGAACTCTGCAACCTCTGTCATCCTCAACTCAGAGCCAGG
This sequence comes from Protopterus annectens, assembly GCF_019279795.1. Taxonomy (NCBI): domain Eukaryota; kingdom Metazoa; phylum Chordata; order Ceratodontiformes; family Protopteridae; genus Protopterus; species Protopterus annectens. The sequence continues at coordinate 945,780,367 of NC_056747.1, forward strand.
ACAAACCGAGGGGAACCAATCTAAGTGGAGACAATAGTAAGTGTAGCACTTAAGAGTTTTATCTACAGATACCTTTCAGAGACCAACAGGGGACATACTAGGGTTGTGAAAGGCATCAGCATCCAGGATTCTCCATCATTTCCTGAATGCTATGCTCCAACATGCCAGTGACCACATATACTTTCCCCGTACTCCTGAAGACAGGGCCACAAATATGCAGGAGTTCTATCCTGTAGCACACCACCCTGAAGTACTGGGTGCCATAAATTACACACATGTAGAAATTAAGGCACCACCCAGGGAACATGGAAACATGGAAGGCTCTACATAAATAGAAAGGGCTTCCACTCTATTATCTGCCAGATTGTGTGTAATGCCAAGGGAATCATCTTGAACACTTGGGCTGGCAACCCAGGCAGTTACTTTGACTCGCATATCTGGCACACCTCCCAACTGTATCACATGTTCACTATGGGGATAACCCTACAGGGTCATTTACTGGGGTATGCAGATTATGCACTGGAACTGTGGCTGATGACACCGATCAGAAATGCTCACACACCTGCTGAAAACGCTCAAACCAGAAATATCATAGAGTGTGTGTTTGGGCTGCTGAAGTTGCAGTTCTGGTATCTAGATACACCTTGGGGAGCCCTGCAGTATAATCCACATACATATACTGAAATATTCACTGTATGTGCCATGCTACACAATATCATCCTGAGAAAACAGCTTCAGCAGGATCAACAAGGGGAAGGGGCACACATCCCACCACCAAAGGCAAGGTCACCACAGCCACATGCAGATGAGGAATTAGAGGGGAGAACCAGCAGCTGCTGAGGGTGTAGGCAGATGAGTTTTAAGCTTCATGGATGAACCATCTAACTGTTATGTGTGTGTCTGTATGGGTCCTCCAGGTGAAATTAGTGTGTGAGTATGTGCATGAACACAGCCAAGCTCTGTGCTAGCTCTGTATCTTGGCATATCGGACACGTGGGAGCCATGTATGATACAGGTGGCCATTCATTGTTGTAGTACCTGACCATGAGAACTGGTTCTATCAGGAGTTGCACTGGCACATTCACACCCACAGTCAGATGCACTACTGCTAGCTGAATGTGACTGGTGTCTGTTGGATGAGCTCCCTTCACAAGTGCACCCAGAAACACAACCCCATTGCCTGCCACGTCTGGGTGTGACAGCTCAACCACTGATGGAGCATAAAAATATTTGGCTTACCATCTGCAGAAGACATACTGCACTGTAGTCTAGATGGTCCTGGAAAATTTAACCAAGAGGTAAAGGCAACATCATCACAATTAACAGTAACATGGCGGTAATGCATTTACCCCTTTATATGTGCATTAACTCTGCTTTCAACAAGAACATGGCTGACAACTCCAACCTAAGCTTATAACTGTCGCAGTCTTCAATCCCCCCCAAAAAAGACATGTGACACAGAATTAACTTATTCATTCCAATTGTTTTACTATACAACAGTATTCAACTGTTCAGATAACAAAGCCTACCTGGAAGCTCCTCCCGGGATGTGCTTTCTGTCTCAGAAGGTGTAGTACCCACATTCAGGACATGCTGTACTGCACTCTCCTGGGAGCTGTCTGGATCTTTGAGATTGGCCTGGAACTGTTCAACTTTTCATTGGGGGTTAGTAGTGGTTCCCTAGCAGTCCCTCCCCCAGTAACCACTTGGTCACTTCCCACTGCAGCTGCTCACCTCCATGCAGATGTGATCATGTCAGTGGTCCTGTGGTGCACCTGTTTGTATGTTCTTCCATGGCCACCCACAGTGCATTTACATCCTGGACAATCTGCTGCCATATTCACATCCTACGGGTCATATCTGCCTGTCCCCTTTCCAAGAGAAAAGCACCATATTGCTTAAACCCATCAATAATTACTCGGTTCTCATCATCGGTATAGGGGGTGTCTGTGGACTGACCTGCCTAAGTGGCATACTCATAGGTGTCCTAAAAGAAAAAAGAAGTATAATACACATAGGTATCACATAACTACAAAATAACTGTTTCCAGATAAAACAGGAAAGGTAGCCAGTCAGTATTACCCACTGCAGAAACATAAAGCAGTCTAGAGATGTAAAATACTAACAACAAGTAGGACGCACAACAAGGAGAGTAACAAGAGAAACATATCCTTGTTTGTGCCATAACATCTCCCTTCCAAAAGAACCGTCCACTCTTGTTTATGCCATAATAGTAACTCATCTTTGCCCCCTCCACAAAAGAACAGACAAATGACGTATTTTCTAACAAAACATCTTTGAAATGCTAAAGTGTTATCAAAGGACATGTTCCTGACACATTTGTACTTATTTACCACACAGCATTCCATGTTCATGTACTGGCAATCATGTGTAACCTCTGAAATGGCTTGATGAACATGCCCATGCCATCAGTATACTTCTAACTAATGCATACAGACAAAAGTGTAAAAGCCTTTGCTTCACATTATTCTTAAATACATTCCAGCATATGCAGGTAGGTGACAAAAATGAGAGCATACCTGCTGAAGTACTCCTCTGTACAGAAATATCCTGAAAAAAATGTTTTTGCAGTCTTCCAAACATATAAAACTGTCCTCAAAATCAGTTTGGCTAACTACAGTGTTGCCTTTTTATATGGTGTAGATTATTAATGGATTGCATCTGCCTTTATAGGTTCATAGGTAGGTACTAGGCTATCATCCCTGGGGCCTATACAAGCCCAGCCAAAAAGGTACCCTGGCTTTTGCCACCCAAGAAAATTATTTTCCTGTGCCACTGTCGAGCAGAGCCACAGAGGTGATACCCGGGGTGAATTTCCTATTTCCCATCCAATCATCAAGATTTTTCTTGAAGAGTGCTAATGAGGAGCTTTGTTTGATATAGATAGGTAGTTTATTCCAGAGTATGGGAAGTCTCTGGGACAGGAATCTATCCCTCTGGCATGTTCTGTTTATTGTGGTGACAAGGTTTAGGTCCCTAGAGTGTGTAGCTCGGAGGGATTGGGATTTCTTTAAGTGGAGTATGTCCAGCAGCTCTGGGTTTAACATAGCTTTGTATGTTAGGCAGAGATCACCTCTGAGTAGGTGATATGCGACGGAGTAAAGCTGGAGTTTTTTGAGAAGGTCTGCATAGGGCATCTGTTTGAGGCCGGTAATCCTCTTTGTGAGGTATTTCTGCGGCCTTTCCAGTTGTTGTAGATGTCTTGTGAGGTACATACCAAAAGGGGCATTGTACTCTATAATGGATCTAATGAGTGATGTGTAGAGGGGAACAATGACCTCTTTTTTTCCTGGATGAGAAACCTTTTGTGATGAGGTGTGCCACATAGAAGGATTTCCTGACCACTGTGGCGATGTGATTATCAAAGGAGAGACTACTGTCCACCTGTGTCCCAAGGTCTCTTATCATACTTTCATTGTGTTAAGTATACTACCGCCTATGTTGTAGTTCATGGGTACAGAGTTTTTACCAAAGGGGATGACAGTGCACTTTTTGGCATTGAGCTTGAGGCCATGGCTTTGACACCAGGCATCTGTCTCAGTGAGGCCCTTTTGTAGGATGTCCACATTGTTAGGAATTTTGATTAGGGCTCCTAGTTTGCAGTCATCTGCAATCTTTGTTAGCCAAAGACCTTCTGTGTTAGCCTGTACTTCAGAGAAGTAGATACCAAACAGGAGAGGACCCAGGACTGAACCCTGTGGTACTCCACTTGTTACTGGTCTGAAGTCGGATTTGGAGTCTGCTACTTTCACAGTGTAGGTTCTGCCAGTGAGCCAGTTTGCAACCCATATTGTGACATAGGGATTTATACCTAGTTTAGTGAGTTTATCTATAATTCCAGAGTGGGGGATGGTGTCGAAAGCCTTGGCAAGATCTAGATAGGCTGTGTGAACCACCTTACCCTTGTCTACGGCTTTGGTGACTGCTTCAAATAAGTCTATCAGGTTTTGGAGACATGATCTGCCTTTTAAAAACCCAAACTGGGTGGGGTCCAGAGTTTGGAGATTACCAATGTCTTTGTTTATAAGTTCCATGATGATAAGTTCCATGGCCTTGCAGATCAGGCTCATCAGGCTAATGGGGTGATAGTTCCCGGGGTCCGTGGTGGCTCCCCCGTTGTGGAGTGGGATAACTGTCACTGTGCACCATTCAGCAGGCAGAAAGCCTGAGGTGAGGCTATGATTGAACATGGTACTTAGGTGGGGTGCCAGTTTGTTCTGTAGTTCATGTAGAACACAGCCTGGGATGTTGTCTGGTCCCATGGATGCTGTGTTCTTGGCTTTGGAGAGTGTGGTTTTTACCTGTGCAGCCGTGATTACACAAACTTTGCATTCTTCCGGTATAGAGATGGGCTCTTTAGGGGGTGAGAGGGGGGGTAAAGTTAGCACTGAACCTATCTGCCAGGATGTTGGCAATATCAGTTTGGTCTGTATATTTAGTGTCATTGTACTGTAACTCAGAGCAGATCTGAGTGTTGCCACCGAGATTCTTGACATAGCTATAGAATGCTTTGTGGTTGTCTTTAGAATCATTGGCGATTTTGTTTTTGTAACTAGCTTTTGAGGATTTTATCAGGGATCGCAGCTTCTTACTGAAGCTGACCAGGGAGTTCCTCTACTCATGAAATTTTACTCTCTTTAGCAACAGTTTCTTCCTTCTGTTGTACAGTTTGTTTATGGCAGGGGACCACCAGATTGGCTTACTTTTTTTGGAGGATAGCTTCTTGGTTCTGTTTGGGATAGCACGATCCATGCACTCATGTAAGTGCTTATAAAGTGCAATTGTGTAGGATTCAGTAGTCGTAACTGTATTGTCCATCTGCATGGGTGTCATGAAGTTCACCACTTCTGTCTTAAGAAGCATGAAGTTGGCTTTGGAGAAATTTTTTACCATGGTTTCTTTAATGGGGGCAGGATGTGGATATCTAGGGTAATTAGCTTATGGTCGGATCGGACCAATGAGGCATTGACTTCAGGTGTGGAACACCAGTCACTCATGTTGGTAATGACTAGATCTAGGATATTGTTGCCCCTGGTGGGGGTGTGGATAAGTTGATCCAGGGCACTGGAGTTTATGAATTCCAGAAAGCGTTGAGTGAAGGAGTTGGTACATGAGTAGTTTCCCCAGTTAATGTTGGGGTAGTTGAAATCGCCCATTATTAGGATGTTTGGTTGAACCCTAATATTTTCCAGTACATCAAGAAAAGAGCAGTGGGAATCCTGGGGCATGGTGGGTGATCTGTAGCAAGCTACAATTTGGATTGCAGTTTTGCCCAGAGTTAGTTGCACTTGGATAACCTCAGCTGCATTATGCTGAGCAACTAGCCTGGAGGTGTGGATATCCTTAATGAATATGGACACACCTCTGCCTTTGGTGTTCCAGTCCAGGTTACATGGCCAAAAAGTGTGGTATGAGTTATAGCTTAGTAGTGCAGGGGTGCTCTCTGGAGCCTTGAACCAGGTTTCAGTCACTGCACAGATATTGATGTTCTCCATTTTAAGGGGTACCTCGAGTGAGTGCATTTTGAGATTTAGACTTCTAGCATTGAATAGCATCACCCTCAGTTTTTGATTGCCTGTTCCTGTTATGGTGGTGAATTTGTCATTTGAACCTTGCCTAAAAAAGGCAGTAGAGGGGCAGCAAGAACCTTAGCCAGTATCTGGAATCCCAGGGGTGACAGGTGCAGGCCATCTCTGGCAAAGCATCAAGGTCTGTCGACCATGTCATCCCAGGCAGACAGATACTGGATCCCTTTAGAATGGCACCAGAAGCTTAGCCAATTGTTGAAGTCAATCATTTTGTCCTTGTACTGAGGCATCATTTTGGGTGATGGCAGAATGCTACTTAGGGCTAGGGTCATACCTGCCTGGGCTACAAGATTGGAGAGCTCTTCCATGTCTCTTCTCATGTAGTCCAGGGAGGTACGTCTCAGGTCGTTCACACCAACATGGACAATGACAGAGTCATATCTGTACTTGTTGTGGAGTGACCTGAGTGCATGGGTTATGTGGCGGATCCTGGCACCCGACAGGCAGCTGACAGTAACCTTCTCCTTGTTTAGCCTGGTGAGTGGGACATCAGTGTGCCTGACTATAGAGTCACCTATGCTAGTGTGTTAGGTACGTTGTTTTGCCTTATTGGCTGTGGTTGAGTGGCACACTGAGTCTGCGGGCTATGTGTCATTTGGGTTGTGTTGGGTGTGGAGGTTGCTTGCATCTCTGCTTTGGAAGTCTCTGTTGCTTAAGCAGATTATTATTGAGAGCCTCCATGAATGTTTTTGTGTTTCTATGTGTGGATTTTGGTGGAGTAGATTTAATGAGACTATGTGATGAGTGTGGTGTGGTGCAAATGTTTACCTTCTCCTCTTGGCTGTCAAGTTCAGTATTGGTTGGAGAGAGCTTTACCTCCAGTTTGGCTAGATAAGTGCAGCTCTCACAGGTTGTAGTGTTGGGTGGTAGGAGGAGAGGGTTGTCTGTGTACATGAGGCAATTTCTACATTGCTCCAAGATGCCCAGATTCACCAGATAGACAGGAGAGAACACTGGGAGCTGATCCTTGGACATGCCTGAATAAAAAACTATTTTCCTCTAGGTAAATGAGGAAAGTGAGTACAAGAGCTGTTTTTCTCTAAGCAAGTGAGGAAAGTAAGTACCAAAACTGTTTTCCTCTATGTAATGAGGAAGGTTGAGTGCTGTAGTAATTAGTAGCTTATTTAGTGCTTACAACAAGTTCTGAACAAGTGCTGATCATGAATAAGCAAATTCAAGTGCTAAAACTAAGAATCTGTATCTGGACTAAACTAGTTACAGGAAAGGGGGGAAACAAGTGCAAATGTGGGCTTTTAAATCAGAAAGTTGAGATAGATGGAAAAACTGCCCAAACGGCAAATAACTACAATTTCTGGGCCAGAACCACTCCCTATGTGGTAGATAGGTTACCTAGTGCTTACCACTCCCACTGATAAGCTATAAGGCTTCCCTCCAACACAGAAAACTTGGGGGGCGGGGCTCAGAAGCTTACATACAGTCCTAGATACAGCAAATCTGAATCTGGACTACACTAGTTACAGGAAATGTAATTTATTTTTAATATATATACAGAAAAGTAGCTAAAACAGCAGTAAAAACAATTCAAATGCAGTGCAAGCTAGCACACTTGAGTATGTAGCAATGTTAGACCAAACAGTTTAAAAATGCAATTAAATTAAAAATGACTAAAAACAAGTGTAGAAGGAGTCTATTAGGTAGAATGAGGTAAAGAGATGGAACTGGGGGAGTGTCCCAGATCAAATCTACAGTGGGGGTGGGCAGCAGAGATCTGAAAAACTATACAGTGAAGCAAAAATAACAGTGCACAACTCTGATGTCAGCCAGCAATGATATAAAATTAGTCAAACAACAATTATCAGTCCACAACTCTGAAGTGCCAGAAAAATATACTCAGTTCTGTATATCTCCAGATAGTTTGAAGAGCACTCTGTCAGGACACAGGAAGGCTCCAGCAATGATACGTGTTTCATAGATGCTAATTACAACATAAGCAGCTTAATTATATGCTAATTAACCAATCCAACACAGTGGAGCTATTCAACAAGCTATAAAGAATTCATGTAGACTCCATGCTGCTTTTTTCCTGCAGATTTCAAAACTTTTGGAGTACAGACATGGAAAGTCTACACAGACAGACTGTTAGGGTTCTGCTGCACCTTTAATCCATTTGTATGTGCTACAGGCCGAAGCCAATGCTGCTGCTGCCAATAGGCCTAGGCCGAGAAGGAGAAGATTTTTCAGGCCCTGTTTAACTTTTCACAACCTACATGATATGGAAATTGTAGAGTGCTACAGGGTGGACAGGAACACACCACAGGAACTATGCAAACTCTGCCACCCTCACCTCAGAGCCAGAGACAACCAAAGAGAACTCATCCTAGTGGAAAGTAAGGTATGCGTAGCCCTTAGAATTTGGATGATGTGCTCCAACCTGCCAGTGAGCACATATATTTTCCCTGTAATTCTGAGGAGAGGGCCAGAAATATGCAACAGTTTTACCAGGAAGCACACTACCCTGAAGTAGTGGATGCCATAGATTGCACTCATGTAGAAATTAAGGCACCAACTAGGAAACAGGCTAGGCTCTACATTAACAGTAAGGGGTACCACTCTATCAATTTCTAAGTCTTGTGTAATGCAGAGGGAATCATCTTGAACTTGTGTGCTGGCAACCCTGACAATTAACACAACTCACATATCTGACACACCTCCCAACTGTACCACTAACACAAAATACTGGAGATAAATTTATAACCACTAAGAAATAAAGACCAAGATCCACACTTTCAGTAGATTTAGCGCTTTCGTTTTTTAATAAAAACTTCATCAGAATCTGTACCAGATGTTTGCTGGGGGGATATCCCATGGGGTTATTTACTGGGGGATGCAGGCTATGCATTGGAACTTTGGCTGATGGTACCCATCAAAAATGCACATACACCCATGGAATAACACCATAATGAGGCACACTCTCAAACCAGAAATGTCACAGACAGTGTGTTTGGGCTGCTGAAGTCATGGTTCAAGTGCCTAGATACATCTGGGGGAGCCCTGCAGTACTATCCACTGACATGTACAGAAACCATCACAGTATGTGCCATGCTACACAACATAATCCTCAGGAAACAGCTGCATCAAGATCAGCAAGGGGAAGAGGCACATATCCCACTACCAATAGGATCATAGGAAGTTACTAGGCTAATGGCCCTAGGGCCCTTACAAGCCTAGCCAAGTTTTTACCCTTATTTCCATGATCAGCACCTATTGCCCCTGTCCAAGAAGGACACAGGTGGTATCCCCAGGGGTAATTTACAGTCAACCATCCAATTGTCCAGATTGTGTTTGAAGAGGGCCAAAGAGGTGCTCTGTTTGACATGAAGGGGGATTCTGTTCCAAAGGTGTGGTAACCTCTCAGAGACAAATCTGCCCCTACATCAGGATTTTTTTAAATGTCACATACCAGGTTAAGGCCTTTAGAGTGAGTACCATGTGTACCGTTTGACTTATGGATATGCAGCATTTTCAATAAAGCAGAGACAGAGACTGCCTTGTATGCAAGGCAGAAACAGAATAAAGTGACAGTGATTTCAGATGATCCCCATAGGACAGATGCTGAAGACCTTGAATTTTCCTTGTGAGGAATCTTTGTGGTTTCTCCAATTGCTGCAGGTGCTTGGAAAAGTACATACCAAAAGGGACATTGTACTCAGTTATTGGCCTAATGAGGGAAGAGTACTGGGAGGTTAGAACTTCTTTTTTTTAAGTCAATTCCCTTACTTATGATATGAGCAATATAAAATGCCCTACTTACCACTCTCGAGACATGGTGGTCAAAGGTAGGGTTGCTGTCAACCTGAGAGCCCATGTCTCTCACCACTGAGTGCATACTTAAAGTGTTGCTATTGATGTGTTATTAAGCAGGAACATTTCTTTTACTGAAAGGAATGATAATATATTTTTCCATTGATTTTAAAGCCATGACATTGGCACCAATCATTTGTTTGTATAAGACTCTCTTGTAGGATGTTGACATCATTTGGAAATTCTATGACCGCTCCCAGTTTGCAGTCATCAGCAAACTTTGTCAGCCACAGACCTTTAGTTTTTATTTGTACTTCAGAGAAATAGATTCCAAACAGTAGATGTCCCAGGACTGACCCCTGTGGAACACCACTGGTTACAGGTCTGCTGTGGTAGGTGGATTCCCCAGTTTTTGACTATATGAGTTCTATCAATGAGCCAGTTAGTGACCCATCTAACAATATAAGGGTTGATGCCAAGTTGGGTGAGTTTGTCAATGATGCCTGAGTGGGGGATAGTGTCATATGCCTTGGCTAAATCCAGGTAGGCTGTATGCACAGATTTCCCTTTGTCCAGGACCTTGGTGACTATCTCAAAGATGTCTACCAGGTTTAACAGGCATGATCTCCCTTTCACAAATCCAGACGGAGTACTGTCAAGTGTTTGGAGATTACCTATATCTTTGCTGATAAGGTCCATGATGATTTGCTCCATGGCCTTGCAGATAAGGCTAGTCAGGCTAATAGGTCTATAGTTCCCAGGGTCAGTGGAACCACCACCTTTGTGCAAAGAAATAACAGTGGCTGTTTTCCATTCAGCTAATACAATTGAAAACAGTACCCAATGGTGTTGCTAATTCATGTTGGGGCTCATGTAAGACCCAACCTGGGATGTTATCAGGTCCCATAGATGCTGTGTTTTTGGCCTTAGAGAGGGCATTCATGACCTGCTCTTTAGAAATACAAGGTAGGGGACAGGTGTTAGGGATGTCATGGGTTGCATGTGGTGGGGACATGGGAGGGAAGTTTTCACAGAACCTGTCAGCCAACATGTTAGCTATGTCCACAGGCTCAGTATATGTGTATCATTAGCTACCAGTTCGGCACAAATCTGGGCCTTTCCTTTTAGGTTACAGATGTTAACTGTAGAATGCCTCATGGTTATCCTTTGTTGAGGAAACTAATTTGCAGGGGAAATGTCAGGGAGTGGTAGAGGGAGGGAGAGGTTAAGCTGTTCAGAGTACATAATAGAGACTTGAGTGCATCTGTGATGTGATGTATCCTGGCACCTGACAGACAGCTGACTGTGACATTTTCCTTATCCATCCTGGTAAGAGGGACACCAGTGTGTCTCACGATGGAATCACCTATGAGTAATATGTTTAATTTTGTGTTTTGCCTTAAGCATTTGACCAGTAAGACACTGGTGCATGAGCTATTAGATGTAATGTGTACCACAGAGGAAGTATTATATGTAGCATGCTTGTGCTTGTGTTTGGGAGGTCTCTGGTCTTTAGGTATGTTTCTGGTGAGGACCTCTGCATATGTGGGTATATGTGATGTGGGTTTGGGTGGAGTAGGAGGTGAAGTATGCATTAACCCACTCATTGTCATATGTACTGACTGATGTGTGAGAAAGCATGGATTCAAGATTCTTAATACAGTTGCATATCTCACATATTGTATTTGTGTGGACTAGGAATAAAGGTTGTTGGTAAACATGAGGTAGTAGTTACACTGCCTCAGGATGCCCATGTTGACCAAGCTGGCTGGAGAAACTTTGAAAAATTGTCCGTCTATAGTGATAAATAAATTTATATGATCAGAAAAGAGGTCACACTTAGGAGTGGCTAGTGGGTAAGAGGTGTGTTGGTACCTCTGAGGCTAGGCTTAGTATTCCACCTGACAGTAGAGCAGGGCTGCAAGAAACCTCTGGGGGACCACAAGCAAAGTGCTAAGCAAAAATTTAACAAACAAAACATTTGCATCTATAACCACCAATAGTAACCACTGCTAAGCGGCAGTACATGATGGAGCACTAAACACAAACAAGTGAAAACGTGTGTCTTAAATAAAACAAGAAAATACCCTTTTTAGCTCAAACTAGCCAATAAGAATGCTCTCTCTAAGCTCTACTCCAGTCACCTTCAATTAGATGGGAGTCATGCGACCTATATAGCACTCTCCTCACATGAGGGTGCAGAAGTGCCTTTGCCAACAAAGATGGCTTGAAGTTGATGATCAGAAGTTATAAAACAGACCCAGAAATAGCAAACCTGGAACTGGGCAGTGCTACAGCTGAACTAGTACAGTGTACAGTTAAATGTGATAAAAATAGTTCAAACAACTCAAACAGACAGTGGAATGCAAATACAAATTAAAAGTCCAATACTAGAGCAAAAATAGACACGTATAGTTAGCTGAAAACAAAGGATGCCTCAGGTATTTCAGTATCGCAGTGAAGAGCTGGTTTTAGTGTTCAAGTTATACCAAACAGTCTAGATTCAGTGAGTCTGAATCTAACCTATGCTATAAAATGCAGAAGTACTAGAAATTCAAAGTGCATAAAATCACAGTCACAACAGCAGAAAGCAGTTTACATGATGCAGCAATTCACCAGCAATTCCCACTATAGAAGGGTGTAGGCCACGCTCTCCCACCACAAGAGTATAGACCACAAACCCTCCTAATGTAAAACAACTCGTTTTGGTGCACAAGTGCTTAAGCCATAACTAAGACACATCAGAATAACAGACACAATAGGCCTTCAAACAGCAATTTCCAGCTAGAAGAGTGTAAGCTATACTCTCACCACAGCCAAGGGCAGATGGGGAGTCAGAGGGGGAGCCATCAGCTGCTTTGGGTCTAGACAGACATAGACTTGCTCAGTATGCCCTTTCATTGACAATGAGACAATGCATAGCACACTCACTCACCACCTAGGGGCCTAAAACATTCAGCCTACTCACATACATATATTAACATTGATGCCAGGCAAATCACACAACCTTCACCTCCCCATGTATTGGCTGTGTATTTTTTGCATCAGACAGTCAGCTCTGAACTAGCACTGTGGTAACTGCTGCATTTACAAGGTAAGTTCTGAACCTGGAATGTACTGCTTAATAATATTATGGCATATCCTTGTATTTCACCACCTGGTACAATAAGCAAGTAAAAGTTGATAGATTTGCATAGAAATTGCCTTAACATGACAGCAGAGACTTATTTAACTTATATGTGTCCATTAGTAAGTAGTAGGCCTCAGGAATCAAAAATTGACACAGGCATACCTCTCAAAAGTACTAGTGATCACTGCATGCCCTCAGTTTAGCACTATACATTTGTCCTGGAAAAATCATTAAAGAGAGAAGTTAGAAAGTAATGATATACATTGCAGCTTCTGACCTCACAACCCTCACAAGATCAAACAGACAGGATAGAAAACAAGGAGAGTAACAAGAGCAACATATCCTTGTTTGTGCTACAGCAGTAACTCACCTTTGCCCCCCCCCACAAAAGAACAGTCCACTCTTGTTTATGCCATAACAGCAATTCACATTTGCTCACCCCAAAAAAACAGTCTGTGCTTGTTTGTGCCATAACAGTAACTCAGCTTTGTTACCTCACTCAAAAGAACAGTCTATGCTTCTTTGTGCCATCCAACCTGCCCTTCAGTTGTTGGCAACTGCATTTCATATTGTTCCCCATTATATATCCTCACACATTTTAAAGTCAATGATATAGAATGGCTTACACACTGCATGTCTCAGAGTACTGGTCAGATAACTGATGAATGACTAAGAAACACAGAAAGGTAAGACAGAGCTGTATATTTTCAAGCAATAATTCTAGCAGCTTGTGTGGTCACTAAGTGTAATATCTCCAAGTATAATAAATATAATAAATGTACAAATAGCAGTTTATGGTTTGAAATCCATGTACATTCTGTTGCAGGTGGTTGTGTCATTTACTTCTTTGCAGTAAAGCTGTTTAGGTGGCAGACGGATAAGGCACTCATCCTGTTTTCTGAAGGCGCACTGCAATGACAGTTGAAATGTCATAGATTGTTTTTCTTTATTTCAACTATTTTTCCCTTTTTTTTTTTTTTTTTTTTTTTTTGGCCAATGTTTATGCGATGCTCCCCTTAGCTAATACATGGGGACCAGAGAAAAAAGAATGTCAGGTCTGGCTTTGCTTATCTCATTTGCATAAACTGCACAACTGGACCACCCAGAAAGTAGACAGCCAAAATAGAAACAGGATACACTCAATTAATGCTATTGAGCATCTTGTAAACCCAGTAAGTGGCATTGTGTGATGGTTAACTGCAAGACCTAAACAATGATTACAGTAAAATATGGGGCATTATGTAACTAGTCCTGTGGCAAGAGGTATAAGTATAGGGCTGGAGTACAGATGGTCTTGGGTTCTAGTACAGGGTGTGCAACTTTTTTTTCACTGTTGTGACACTGCAGTTTATAGCAATGAACTGAAACATAAAAAGTTGTTATTTCAACTGTCTTGTGGCAACAGGTGTAAATGTAGGACTGCCATACGCATGGTCCTTGGCTCAAATACAGCATATTCACTAATTTACTATTGTTCCACTTCCCAATATAGTCACTCTCACTCATAACACTTGACATAGTTTAGATTCCATTATATGTATGAGGGCTGAGGCACTAATACTGTATCATTTATTTATCTATGTATTATCCAATTTATTATCATATGTATGACTGTGGGTATACTGTGTACTATGTTCCTGTAAGTATATTTCTGCTATCTGGACTGGCATGGCCTTCACATTTGACAAATATACTTACACAACTGGCTGTACATCACATAATCTTGCAATTGCATTGTTTGCCACTGTTGTGCTCTGCTTACCATAGCACTGCCAATGAGCTGCCAGGCATGGTGCATAGGGTTGGGGGCTGCACTTTTGGTGCATGCCTATCCCTCCTGGAGAATCTGCTCTCCCTCATTTTACGTAATACCAGGAGGAGAAGACGCAGACATCAAGCACTCCAGCCAGTGGCAGAGTGAGGTGATAGTGATGACAGTCCAGTGGGTAAGGACTTGATTTTCACTGTTACCCAGCTTAATGACCATGGGTTCTGAAGGTCCCCACCATCACCCCAACCATGATGTCCACTAACCTCTTTTGTCCATCACTGTCCCTGTGTCCTGTCTTGTCTGTCTGTCTGCAATTGCTTCCTCACCTACTCAACTTATCTGACCAAGACATACTTACGTCACTTTCCCAACATGTCTCTCTTGAAAATAAAAAGGTCACCCATTAAACGCAAATACTTAGGAAGTACCTGCACTATGTTTACATCAGATACACGGAGCCAAGGATTTGGGATTCAGCAATTCTAATGAGTTCATACCTCCTTTGCATCTTCACTGTGCTGACAGCCCTGAATCTACACAGACAGTAACTGCGTAGCTAGGGAAAATGAAGGGGAGACAAATTGTTTATGTTTTGAACACAGAAAAGAGGCTATTACTTTGGGATATATCTTCACAGAGGAGTACTGATTTTTACATGATATGCCTGCATTTCATCAGCAGCATATTGCATATGCTGACATGTAACTATGAATAGTCTGTTTAATGGTTTTTATATATTTATTTTGATTAGCATACACTTTTACACTTTTATCTATCTGTATTACTTACAAGTATACTGTTCATTTGGAGGTGGGGGAGCAAAGCTGCATTTCTGTTATGGCACAAAAAAAGATTATGTTGCTAGTCTCCTTTGGTTGCCTCCAGCCTGTATCTAATTCTGTCATGTTAAGGTTACTTCTGTACAAATCTCACACCTTTTACTTTTTATTTTGCCCATGTACACTCCTTTCTGTGACTGTATTCATGGGGAACAGCAGCATGGAGTCTACATGGTTGCTTTATAGCTTATTTAATATCTCCACCTTGTTGCCTTATGCAGTAATTAGCATGCCACTGTGCTTACCTTGTTTGCATGGTGATGCACACCACTGCACGCCACTATCTAAAACTTTCCCCATCTGTGTGTAGGCTTTATTGAATTCCCCTAAAGGAGTTTAAGTAGAAATAAACTTCCTGCTAAAAGTAATATGCCATATAAAAAAAGAAGTGAAAGAATTTGTTTATATTGTGGGAAGAAGAAAGAGCAGAACATGTATTTTTTGACATGTAAAAGAGTAAGAAAATTGTATAAAAATTTGTGTGAAGAATTTTTTTTCAAAAATATAAAAGAAAAAGGCATAAACATGGATATAATAGCAAATGGATATTATAAGAATATTAAAAATAGAACAAAGTAAGAATAGATAGAAGAATATTTTTATGTTATGTGGGTTATTTGGAATGAAAGACTTGATGAAATTATGTTTAATGGGAAATGTTTTTTTCCAGCAATTATAAAAAGAATAAAATGGTGATTATGGAAGAAGGGGTAGTGGTCCAGTACAGAAAATATTGTTGGTTCTTCTCCATTGTGAATGTTGGTGATGAATATATGTAAATATATAATATTGGTGTAAATAAGCTGTAAATGGAAAACAAATAAAGGAGCCATGAGATATTTCACATCCACCTAAGCTACCAACAACTCAATTAGATGGAGCCAAAGTTTACCATTTCATCTGAAGGACGGAATAAACTGGTATTTTGAAAATCACCGATTTGACACCAGAAGGAAAAAAGGGAGTGTGGTGTTCAAGTTTTGAAAACTGAACAAAGAGGTACTAACTGTGAAAACCTGAATGAGGTGAACTGCAGCAAACTGTCCATGGAGTATAATAAATACAACAATCCAGTCCAGAAATATGCGTGGTCTGTCCATGGCGTATACTGAGGTTCATAAGCTGGTAGTGGATCAGGGAATATTTAATAAAGTAGTATAATGCAAATATTATTACATTAAACATAGGTTAAAAGATAACTCTATCCCATTAAGAAACCGTTTTAATGGAATGTGGTATAGCATTTCTATGCAGTAAAGCTTCCTCTCCACCTTCTGTGCTAACTACAGCAAGTCTGAGTAAGACAAGACATCTTTGGAAAAGAATGTACATTTATCCCCTTACTGATTCCCATGTAAAGGGATGAGCTTGCTGAAAAATTCTACTTTATAGAAAGTAATATTTGGTGATGCATGATGAGGCAATTTGTGCACTGTCAAATACAAGTTGTATCACTAGTATATTACCTAAATAAGTGGTGTCTTTTGAAAATGAGGCAGCATTCATTCATAGAGGAGAAACCTATTTTATAAATGTTCCTGACTTGCTCATTAAGACTAAAGACAGAAAAAAGGAGTGTATGTTGACATCTTTTATTTGGATTTTGTAACACCCATGAACAAAATCCAAAGAAAAGAACTATAATTGGTTGAGATGGAGATGGGTGGAAAAGAAGGTTTAAATATAGGGTTGTGATGTTCTCTCTCTCTGGGCCAGTCATCACGGAGCCTGAATCCTCACCACTGGCGCTGGAGAGGGACGTTCATGTAGAACAAAAATGGGTACACCCAGTATTTCCAGAAGCAGCTCTCTGCATCAAGCACAATTTCCCTTAAGAGCACACAGGGAACAAACTCAGTCCAGGGTCTGGGTTTCTCTATCTGTCTTATTCCAGGTCCCCAATAAGACTCCCCACTGGCACAGCTATACAGCTGAGAACTCAGCAGAGTGTCCAAGCCAAGTCCTCCAGCACCCTGTCTGTGAAATCAGTGCTTTGTGTCCCTGATCCAAGTAGCTGACACACACAGACTTTGAGATTTGATGCTCACACACACACACACACACACACACACACACACACACACACACACACACACACACACACACACACACACACACACACACACACACACACACACACACACACACAGACACACACCCACCCCTGGGAAAGGCTGGCACAAATTTATTAGCTATGCCCCCCTTCTGCCCAGACTATAAGGTAGTTACACTGCCACCAGACTCTCCAAAGGTAGCTTTTCTAAGGCTTTTACAAGGATACCCAATTATAGGAAATTAAATTAACATTAATACAAACGGTAATGTTGACCAAACAGCCAGACTTTCAGGAGTGCCCACAGTGTCACCAGTAGATAAAAATACTCTCAGAGGTTAAAATATTCTCTAAAGGACCAGCCACAGTGAAAAGTTTAAATATATTTAATAATAAATAATAAAAGGACATGAAAATACTAAATATCTATTTACAATAAACACCAGAGTTTCAGCCACAGGAAATATTAAAAATAACACAGCTGGACAAGTTCACACAGTTACAGAAAAAACAATACTTAACTAATGTTATTGCCCTTAAGGCAAAATAACATACCCAACATACTAGTAATAGGTGACTCTATAGTCAGGAACACAGATGTCCCACTCACTAGGCTGAATAACGAGAAGGTTACTTTTAGCTGCCTGTCGGGTTCCAGGATCCGCCACATAACACAAGCACTCAGGTCACTCCAGAACAAGTACAAATATGACTCTGTCATTGTCCATGTTGGTGTGAATGATCTGAGCTGTACCTCCCTGGACTACATAAAAAGAGACATGGAAGAGCTCTCTGATCACGTAGCCCAGGCCGGTATGACCCTGACCCTGAGTAGCATCCTGCCCTCACCAAGAATGATACCACGGTATAAAGAAACAATTCTTGATTTCAACAATTGGCTAAGTTTCTGGTGTCATTCAAAAGGGATCCAGTGTCTGTCTGCCTGGATGACATGTTCAACAAGCCATGCTGCTTCGCTAGCAATGGCTTGCACCTGTCACCCTTAGGCTTTTGAATACTGGCCAAGGCTCTTGCCACCCCCATAGTGCCTTTTTTAGGCAAGGCTCAAAAGACAAACCCACCACCATAAATAGCACAAGTAACAAAAACCTGAGGGTAATGCTACTCAGTGCCAGAAGTCTAAACCTCAAAATGCACGCACTCAAAACACTCCTCAGTATGGAGAAAATCGATATATGTGCAGTAACAGAAACCTGGTTTAAGGCTCCAGAGAGCACCCCAGCACTACCAGGCTACAACTCATACCATAAATTTTGGCCATAGAACCCAACCCAAATACCAAATGTGGGGGTGTATTCATATTCATTAAGGATACCCATACCTCCAGGTTAGTGGCACAGCATGATGCTTCAGAGATCATCCACGTGCAACTAACAACAGGCAAAACTGCAATTCAAATTGTAGCTTGCTACAGATCATCCACCATGTGCCAGGACCCCCATTCCATGTTTCTGGAAACACTGAGAAACATAAAGGTCCTACCAAACACCCTAATATTGGGTGATTTCAATTACCAAAACATTAACTGGGAGAACTACTCAAATACTAACTCCCTTGCCCAACATTTCCTAGAATTTATAAACTCAAATGCCCTGGTTCATCTGGTCAACACTCCCACCACAGGTGACAACATATTGGACCTGGTTATTACCAACATGGGTGACCGGTGTTCCACACCGGAGGTCAACCTCTCGCTTGTTAGATCTGACCATAAACAAATCACTTTGGATATCCACATTCCGCCCCCACCCCCAGACAAGGAAACCACCGTGAAAAACTTTTCAAAAGCAAACTTCACGTTACTTAAGACCAAGGTGGTAAGTTTTAAAGCTGCCATGCTGAAGGATAATGCTGTCCAAGCTGCAAAATCCTTTACTAATGCATTCTACGGGCATCTACAAGAATGCATGGATTGTGCCATCCCAAGCAAAACAAAGACTCACTCCTCCAAGAAAAGGAAGCCAGTCTGGTGGACTCCTGCCATAAACAAGCTATACAATAGAAGGAGGAAACTAGTACAGAAAAGAGTAAAATCCCAAGAAGGGAAGACAACCCTGATTAGTATCAGCAAGAAACTATGATCCCTCATAAAATCATCCAAGGCGAGCTTCGAAAGAAAAATTGCCAA
This sequence comes from Protopterus annectens, assembly GCF_019279795.1. Lineage (NCBI taxonomy): Eukaryota > Metazoa > Chordata > Ceratodontiformes > Protopteridae > Protopterus > Protopterus annectens. Next base: position 945,799,680 of record NC_056747.1, read on the forward strand.
GGACTCCAAAGATAACCACAAGGCATTCTTTAGCTATGTCAAGAATCTAAGTGGCAATGCTCAGATCTTCTCAGAGTTAGTGCAGAATGGCACAAAATACACTGAACTGATTGATATCGCCAACATCCTGGCAGACAGGTTCAGCACAAACTTTGCCCCTCTCTCACCCCCAAAAGGGCACATAACCATACCAGAAGAATGTAAAGTCCCTAAAATCACAGACACTCAGGTTAAAATAGCCCTCTCCAAAACCAAAAACACAGCATCAATGGGACCGGACAGTCCTACACGAGCTCAAAGATGAACTAACCCCTAACCTAAACACACTGTTCAAACTCAGCCTCTCCAAAGGCTATGTACCCATAGAGTGGTGGACAGCAATGGTTATTCCGCTCCACAAAGGTGGAGCCACAACAGACCCCAGGAACTATTGCCCTATAAGCCTGACTAGCTTTGTCTGCAAGGCTATGGAGGGCATCATCATGGAACTCATTAATAGAGACATTGGGAACCTCCAAACACTGGACCCTACCCAGTTCAGCTTTGTTAAGGGCAGATCATTCCTCCTAAACCTGGTGGACTTCTTTGAGACAGTTACCAAGGCTATAGACAAGGGGAAGGTGGCACACACAGCCTACCTAGACCTTGCTAAGGCCTTCGACACCATTCCCCATTCTTGTATTATAGACAAGCTCACTAGCCTGAACATAAACCCCTACATCACAAGATGGGTTTCCAACTGGCTCACAGACTGAACCCACATGGTGAGAGTTACAGAAGCTAGGTCCTACTCTAAACCGGATACAAGTGGCATTCCCCAGGGCTCAGTCCTAGGACCCCTCCTGTTCAGCATATACTTCTCAGAGGTACAGGCAAGCACAGGAGGACTATGGCTGACCAAGTTCGCAGACGACTGCAATCTAGGGGCTATAATTGACTCTCCGGCTGACACAGACATCTTCCAAAAGGGTCTCACCAAGACAGATACCTGGTGTCAAAATCATGGCCTCAAGCTAAATGCCAAAAAGTGCATAGTCATCCCTTTTGGAAAAAACAAAGTATCCACAAACTACCACATAGGTAATAGTCCCCTAAATACGGAAGACGTAATAAGGGATCTGGGGACCCAAGTAGATAGTAATCTCACCTTTGATAATCACATTGCCAAATTGGTTAGAAAATCTTTCTGCATGGCCCACCTAATCACAAAAGGGTTCACATCCAGATCAAAAGAGGTCATTGTGCCCCTCTACTCATCACTCATCAGACCCATCATAGAGTACAATGCTCCATTTGGGATGTACCTTACAAGACACCTGCAACAGCTGGAAAGTCCACATAAGTACCTCACCAAGAGGATCACTGGCCTCAAACAGATGCCCTATGTAGCTTGACTGAAGAAACTCCAGCTATATTTGGCTGCATACCGCTTACTCAGTGGTGATCTCTGCCTGACATACAATGCCATGTCCAACCCAGAATTGATGGACATGCTCCACCTAAAGAAAACCTTATCCCCTCGAGCCACACGCTCTAGGGATCTAAACCTCACCACAACAATAAATAAGACGTGTTGGAGGGATAGATTCCTGTCACAGAGACTTCCCATGCTTTGGAACAAGATTCCAATCTACATTAGGCAGAGCTCCTTACTAACACTCTTCAAAAGAAACCTTGACGAGTGGATGGGAAACAGAAAGTTTACCCCGGGGATCACTTTTGTGGCTCTGCTGGACAGAGGCACAGGGAACTAATCTAATGCGGTGGTGAAAGCCAACACATTCTGACTAGGCTTATAAATGCCTTTGGGCAGATAGCCTAGTACCTACCTATGAACCTATGTCACTATATTTCCTGACTGATCTAAAGAATTATTATTCCCTGGTTACTTACTAGAGCAAGGCAAGATGAAGTAGGTGAGAGCTCCTTTTTTGTCAGGTTACAAAAACAGAGTGCTCTTAGACTTCGGCCTCACCTAGTATTAAACATTATTTTTAGTGATGGATTACAGAATGACATCGCATACATCTGGTCATCTGACTTCTGTTTCCCATGCAATACCTCTTGACTAGAAACTGCCAGCATTTAGCACCTGAGTCAATAATACACACAGAGAGCCTTGCTAAGATATGCTGAAGCTCCTGGAAGTCATAAAACAATTTCAAACCTCCACCCTTCCAGAATAGCAATTAGTTCACCCCATTGACAATGCAGGAAGCTTCGTGCTACAGACTGGCTGTATAGAGAACTGTAAAATACAATCTTTATGGCCTAAATTAAGTCATTTAATGTCTTACTATTTCAAAGTTTGAGATTAACTTCTTCTTACAGTATCCTCTGTTAAAAATATATGCATTTAAACAGTTATAATAATGCATGTATATTTCTTTTTCTGTCCAGCAGGGCACACTGTTGGTACATTTTTAATACAAGCAGCTTTACAAATACACTTTTCAATACATGTATCTGTACAAATCAGTTTGATATATGAATGACATATAATTCTTTACAAAATTCCAGCTAGCTGTGCTGGCATATGTTATACATCCATTGCCCTACTTCTCCTGGCATAGCTGGCAATACCTCACATCGTCACAAGGATTATGAGATAACCCTAAATAACGAGATAGATGACATTGCTCTAGGCATGTTTGGGATGCATAGACTTGAAGAAGAAGTTTAATTTTTTGCAGGGTCCTTATTTGTCAACATAAGAAATAATATAGAAATAAATTGTAATTATTAGCACTTATTATAGGGGAACATACATTAGAAATAAAAGTTTAAGGACCCCAAGAATGACAAGCATTCATTTCTGAGAAAAGACAGGTATAGGTTATGAGATACAGAACCTACATAATGGCCTGGGCAAGACAGAAAACTCTGATGTGATGTTGTCCTATCTCACCTTCATTTTTAACTAGTAGGTTTAGAACCGAGCCTCTGTTCTGACTCAGCTGTTTCTAAAAGCTCGAGGTCTTCCACTGGCTCGTGGCTGTATCCCTATCCCATCATGCCCTAGGAAAGCTCCCCAGATCTTGTTTGCCGCTAAACAGATCGGGTGTTTCCATTTTGGCTCTGGCTAAGTTGAACACATTTTTCTTCTAATTTTAATGTAGTTGTATTTTTTGGCTGTTATTTAGTTAGCAATTAGTGTTTAAGTAGTTTTCTCTCAGTTTTAAAAAAAGTTTCCTCTTCTTTTTGCTTCTGGCCATTGTTTTTTTCTTCCTCAGGCCTGTGTTACTCCCTATCCCGGCTAAAATTTTAGTGTTAAAGTCTGTTTTACACACTCTTTTAAATTAGAGAGTGTTATTAAATAAGTTTGTTTTTCTTGTTGCTTTTTTATGACTAAACGGCAGCTAGGTTAATTTAGAGGGCTGCCATGGCCTATTTAAGTTAGAAGGCTGTCTTTTTCCCTTCCATCTCACTTTTGAGCTAGGCAGCTTTGTTTCAGTTCGCCTGTATTATTGTGATTGTCATATATTTCTTCGTGTGTTAAAATATATATATATATATATATATATATATATATATATAGTTATAATTGTTTGATATATATAAATCTACACACACACATACATATATATATATATATATATATATATATATATATATATATATATATTTATATTTATTTATTTGTGTCTACTTTACATGGTCGACTTTTCACAAAGTCGACTTTCATATGGCCGAGACCATATGATCGACTTTTGAAAAGCCGACCATGGGGAACCGCTGTCTCTGTACAGTGTGGAATGGGAAAATTTCCCTCTTCCGTGCTGTAGTGCGATCTCGAAGTTGGTATATTTAAGTTACGGGAGGTGTGGGGGCGGAGGGGGGCTTGCCCCACTTCTAACAGTTTTAAGGTAAGTGTTTGTTGTGTTTTTTTGTGTTTATTTTACATAGTCAGCTTTCCAAAAGTCGATCATGTGGTTTTGGCCATATGAATGTCGACTTTGTGAAAATTCAGCCATGTAAAGTAGACCCATTTATTTATATGTATGCATATAGCTTTAGAGTATAGTGATACTTTCTTATACTTGTTATTATTGTTATTGACTGTAATATATTCATTATGTCTAAGGAACCTAAAGAAAACAAACCTGGTTTAACAAGTGTGCGAAAGCCAACCAAAAAATGTCCATCACCGATGGAAATACTACTTGTGTATACTGTTTATGAGCTGTGCATCTGCAAGAATCCTGTTTTATTTGCCACTCTTTTAGTTCAAGAATGCTGCTTGAAAGGAAAAACAAGCATATAATAAGAGGTTTATTGAATCCCCCTTCACTGAAGCATTAGAAGAAGGTCAGGGCACTTCTAAATTGACCAAGTCTCCTTCATCCAAATCTGACAAATCTGGAAAAAGGTCATCTCCTTTTTCTGACCATTTGGAGCCAGCAAAAAAGCTGGCCAAAGTTACTTCTTTGGACCCAAAGATTGTTGGGCCCGTAAAATCTTCATCATTGGCTCCTTCAGCATTGGTGCTGATATATTTTGAAGTACGGAGCCGGTCCCCGGATTTGGTACCAGTCCCCCCTACTTTAAAGACACCACTTCTACAACTGGCTAGATCTCCTGCTTCCTCCTCTCGGTCCTCCAGGAGTCTTTCTGATGATGATGTGGATCTGTGAGCAGACTCTTAAAGACACCAGCACTGGTCAAACTACTATCGGATCCAACCCAGAGGGATTTGGAGCCGACCATGACCTCCCCTTTGACATCGATTCCTCCTCTGAGCCAACCTTGGAACTCGGAGTAGGAATGTTTGAAACCTACAGTAGTGGAACTGTCAGAGCCAAGACCTATTCCTGGTTCTTCAGGCCTGACATCCTCTCCAACATCGTCGGTTCCATCTGAACCCAAGGAGTCTAGGAGCCAATGCTCTCTGGTTGGGTCCGGGGAGGGGAGTCAGATTGGACACTTGTCAGATCTGATTTTGCCTCTCTGGGCTTCAGCACGGGTGAGCTTGGCTCCTACATTGGCCTAGGAGCCAACCCCCTTGGTTCCAGGGATCCCTTCTGGCTCCTCGGAGTTGGAGGTATCATCAGATCAGGGGAGGGGGGCTTTCTGGGTGATGAGGAAAGTACTGTCTCCACAGACAGCTCTACTCTTAGGTACTGACATTCTTTCCCCAAAAGAACCGGTGTCTGTTTCTGCACCACACCATCCACAGACATGTGGAGACCCTAGGCCTCGGGATATCCCATCGGGTGAACCCTCTCTTCTGAAACCTCTCCAGAATATCCTTCTGATGAGGTCTCTCATAAGATAGTTTGTAAGAGGAAGCATTTAGACTCCCCAGAGGAGTCCATCACTTCTGATACAGACCTTGATGAGTCAGAAAGGTCCCCACAGTCAACCTCTGAGGATGTCTCCTTCACAGACATCTTGGAAATCCTTAAGCAGAGAGGTGGCTCGAAGCCCATTAATCCTTCTGAGGATGTGTCTGTATACCTTAAGGCTTTTGGGTCTCACCCTTCTGACACCTTGTTGTCTCCACCTCTCACCGAGCTCATGCAAGTGGTTAATCGAAAGGTGTGGGAGTATCCAGACTCAGTGTAACCTGTTCCTTGGAGGCCAAACAAGTTTATTACTGTGCCTGAAAACAAGGAATTCCTTACCAAGGGTGTCCCGGTAGATGCTATGGTGGTGGTGGTAGCCACATAAAAGGAGCTTTCAGAGACATCCCTGTCTGTCCATCCACCGAACAGGGCATCTTGTACATCTTGTACGATGGACAGATACAGGAAGTGCATATTCTCTTCAGCAACATTTGCACTTAGATTGCTGAATTACCTGACTCATTTTACTAGATTGCAAAGAGATCTCCTGAAAGAGTTATTAGATACTCTACAAGGTTCAGTGGCTGCAGAGGTTTCAGATAAGGTTTCCTCTCAGCTTTCCACCTTAAACTCTGTGGTTAACTCCTCCATGAGGCTTATTTCCTATGCAGCAGATGGAGACAGCAGGGCAGTGGGTTCAGGAATTTCCCCTGAGGAGACATTCCTGGATGCGGTAGTGTGACTTTGCGGAGCCTTTTAAGTCTACTTTTGTTAATGCTCCCTTCGATGACTCATCTCTTTTCAGTCCAATAGTTAAGGACACACTCACCAGGTGGGAACAAGAAGGAAAAACTCTCTCTGCTGTGGGAGTCCATTTTTTTACTACCTTCTAGACCTTACCCAAAATGTCAACAGGGAGGAAAGATGTGGTTCCAAAAATCCTAGAGAACTTTTCAGGACACACTTGTGACTCTTCCCCCAGGGGAAGAGGGGGAAGTAGTAATGGGAGACGCCATCCACGCAGCAGAGGGTGTCTGCAAAATCAGGGCAGCAGGGATTCATTCCATGGTAGGCCCTTTCTTTGCTCCTGAAGAGAGGCCTGCCTGTTCATCTCTGGAGGCAATCTGGGGTCGCTTAGCTTTGTACCCAGAAGCCTGGCTAGAAATAACAAAAGACAAGTGGGTACAAAGCATAAGATCCAGAGGCTACTCAATACCCTTTTCCTTCCCCGTCCCAAACATAAAGAACATCCCGGACACCCCACCTAGTCAAAGGGAACAGGCAACTCTAGAAATTCAAAAGTTGCTAGACAAAACAGTCATCCAAACAGTCCCCACAGACCAAATAGGATCTGGAACTTACTCAAGGTTCTTTTTAGTTCCAAAAAAGACAGGGCCTGGAGACCCATATTGGATCTCAGCAGACTGAACAAATCAGTAAGGAAAATGAAATTCTGGATGGTAACACTGTAGTCACTATTCCCTTTTCTGGGAAAAGATGATTGGATGTGCTGTATAGACCTCTAGGATGCATACTACCACATAAAAATGGACAGGCCATCCAGGAGTTATCTGCGCTTCTGGCTGGGAGCCAGGCGCTACCAGTTTCAAGTTCTGCCCTTTGGTCTCACTACAGCCCCCAGAGTTTTCACCAAGTGTATGGCAGTGGTCACAGCTCACTTCAGATGTCTAGGATTCTGAGTGTTTCTGTATCTAGACGACTGGCTCCTAACTTCCACCTCCAAGCATCTACTAATAAATGCAAGAGACACCACTTTACAGCTCTACACTCATCTAGAAATCATAAAGTATGAAAAATCTGCCTTGTTGCCATCTCAGCATATAATTTTTATAGGAGCAGATCTAGATACAACAAAAATGATGGCAAAACTTCCCCTAGAAAGAGTTCAAGCCCTATGACATCAGGTCCAAATCCTACTGTCCAAGAGGAAGGTTCAAGCAAGAACAGTTCTGAAAATCTTGGGAACTATGGTAGTGGCAATTACTCTGATTCCATTAGCACATCTGTACATGAGAATTCTACAGTGGCTACTGTTCGCTCAGTGGTCCATGCAAGAACTGCCCATGTTCCACCAAATTTTGATAATGGAATCTTGCAAAAAAGTCTTTCATTTGGTGGCTTCACTCCACTCATGTGACATTAAATCGACCCTTTGTTCTCCCCCAGCCATTAGCCACAGTGACCATGGATGCATCCCAGATAGGATGGGGGGCACTATCTGGGAAGGACAGTCCAAGGCACTTGGCAGGACCATGAGGCCTATTTGCACATCAATGTCCTAGAGATGAGAGCAGTGCTTCTAGTGTTGCAAGCACTTCAGGACTTTCTTCCGCTGGGAACTATTGTGATACAGATGGACAACATGTCAGTCATTTGGTATATAAACAAACAAGGAGGAACCAAGTCCTACCCTCTTTGTCGACAGACCCTGAGAGTATGGAAATGGGAAACTTCCTCCCAATGCCTTCTGATAGCAATGCACATCCCGGGCAAATCCAATGTGATAGCAGAGAAATTCAGCAGAGCAATTCTGATGCCTCACGAGTGGTCCCTAAAACTGGAAGTAGCAGAAAAGATTTTCCACAAATGGGGCCAGCCTTGCTGCAACATTTTTGCTACATCCATGAATGCCAAATGCAGCAGCTATTTTGCCCTAATCTCCCTCCAGGAGAATCACCAAGGGATGCACTTGTACACGATTGGCCTTCAGGTCTCCTGTATGCCTTCCCTCCCTTTCCCCCTGATACCCAAGGTTCTTCAGAAAGTCAGCTCATTGTGAAGCAATTTGATTCTCGTCACCCCATATTGGCCTCATCACATCTGGTTCCCCTTCCTTTGGCCTCATCTCCAGGAGGAGCCGTGGGTTCTGGACCCAATTCCGGAACTTCTGACTCATGCGTCAGGGATGCTCCATCCCTCTCTTCAAACCCACAAATTGACAGCTTGGCTGCTCCAATTCCAAATATAGCCAGGCTCTCCAACCTTTCTTCATCTGTGAAGCATATCTTGATCTTGTCCCATAAGGCTTCAATGAGGAGATTATACATGAATAAATGGAAAATATTTTCCTCTTGGGCATTAACTAACCACATTGATCCCTTTTCCATTCCCATATGTTCCATTCTTGAATTTTTGACAAAGCTGTTTAACAAAGGTGCAGCTGCAGCTACCATTTGATTTCAGTTGGCAGCAATATCTAATTTTCACATAAGTGATTTGATCCCAAGTCTGATGTCTCACAGACTTTGCAAAACTTTTTTAAAGGGCACTTTTTTATTAAGACCACCCATTAAGATCCCATTACCACCATGGGACCTAAATTTTGTTCTATCCTGTTTGATTCCTGTTTGAACCTGCATCATCCTATGAGCTAAAGTTCTTGACATGGAAAACAATTGTCTTGATTACCATCACTTCTGCTAGAAGAGTTTCAGAGCTGCAAGCTTTATCGATGCATCCCCCCTACATGCTTTTCCACGAAGACAGAGTCTCCCTTCAAACAAACCCATCCTTCCTACCAAAAGTATGCTCAGAGTCTAATTTAAATCAGTCCATAGGACTACCAGTGTTTTTTCCTAAAAATGCAGGATATGTGCTACATCAATTGGACGTACATAGACAATTACACTTCTACTTACATATGACAAAGGACTTCAGAATATCTGACCAATTATTTGTTTCCTTTTCAGAATGTAAAAAAGGTGCTCCTGTATCTAAGGTCACGCTTTCGAAATGGCTATCAGATTGCATTACCTTTACATACAAATCTCTTAACAAAGGTCATTCTACTAGAGCCATAGCAGCCTCATCTGCCTTTTGGGCTAGACTACCAATTGACACCATTTGTGCTACTGCAACATGAGCAAGGCCTCATACTTTTATCACTCATTACAAAGTGGATTTAGCCACCAGGAACAGGGATTCTTTTAGGTCTACTGTTCTGTAGAATATTCTTCCATGAGCCGCTCAAGAAAGTGGGTGCTAGGGACACAATCCCACCAGTTAAGAATGAGGGTGAGATAGGACAACATCATATAAAGAAGTTATGTATTCACTATAACGTTCCATGTGCATTGTCCATCTCGACCTTCATTCTTACATCTCACCCTCCTTCCCCCAGCCTTTGGCTCCTGGAAGACAGAGTGATCAAGTTTGGAAAAATATGTTCTCCGACCTTCTTCTCTACTGTTGAGTTTGAATAATTTTTACTATTACATATTGTTTATCAGCAAACAAGATCTGGGGAGCTTTCCTAGGGCATGATGGAATAGGGATACAGCCAGGAGCCACTGGAAGACCTTGTGGTTTTAGAAACGGCCAAGTCAGAACCGAGGATTGGTTCCAAACCCACCAGTTAAGAATGAAGGCAAGATGGACAACTTACATGGAATGTTATGGTGAGTATATGACTTCTTTTTCTCTGATATGGCAACCTACAGAATGTCAACATGCACTCTGAGGGAAATAATTCTGAGACAGAACACTATCTTGATACATGTCTGTATTAGAAAAAAATAACTAGGTAGAGAAAGGAGAAGAGAATAAAAACAGATAGGGTCTTTAGATGTTAAAGGTGAAGCAATAAAGAGAAAGAGTAACCAAAATAATGAAGGGCACACTGCAAAAAGGAACAAGTAGCTGGTCTGTGGTAAGTGAAGTCACAGAATGTGTAACTCTATACTGGTGCTAGCTTGTCAGAAATTATGCTGATTTCTTAAGAAAAATGCAGAAAACAACTGCAAAGAAAGCAGATGGTCTTTTGTTTAAGACTTAGGGCCTGACTCAAAAAAACTTGCTTTCAGCATGTGACTTACTTCAGTGCATTACACAAGAGTAAGTTTCTGAAACTAAAAGCAGATCTTTTGGAATCTGGCACTCTAGTGTAAGCCTGTTTCTAGATGGGCCTTACACTCAGAGCAAGTCTTTTGTAAATGGGGCAAGCTTACATCAGAGGAAGTCACTTCCACTGAGAGAAACTCTTTTGTACTCTGGCCCATACAAAATCATGTTAAATACATAGAAAAAATATTGTCTCTGCAGTACATCAAAGAAATAAAGGACAAAACTGAAAATCATTTGCTGAAAGAAATGAAAATGTATATATATATATATATATATATATATATATATATATATATATATATATATATATATATATATATATATATATATTATTTGTTAACCGGGTTAGTCTGGCTGAGCTTTTGGCTCATTTTCAGCAAAGACCCGGAGAGAAAAGCTCCTCAGGACTAGAAAACAATTTATTAAATTTTAGTAACATAGCAGTAACAATCAGCTATAGGATCTTACAAGCAGAGACCTGGAGAGAGAAAAAGCTCCTCAGGCAATTCAATTATACAGAGTATTAACAATTGGCAGGCAAGTATGTGAGTTGTTACAAACAAGGTTTTAAACAATTAGCAGAAGAAAATGTGACTAGTTACAATATTATATAAGCTGCTTAGAGCAAAATGAGTTAACAGTTAGGCAGATGCTTATTTAAAGTGGGTAGGATCTAGTTGTATAGGAGCTTGGAAACAAGAAAGGAGAAAGTAAGAATGGCTAGTAGGAGATGTAGGGGAGGTGCAGTATAGGAAACAGACTAGACAGGTAGGTTGTTTTGAGACTGTAAGAATTGAGTGGTTGGAAATAGAGGAAGGGAAGATGTAGAAGAGGCAGGGGAATAGTGTTAGAGATACATTAAGAGTGAGGTGGTGAAATAGGTGAAAGGATGGTGGTTTCAGGGTGGTTGGCTACATTGGCAAGACCACTTTGTTTTTAGGTATTTCCTTGTGGCTAATTTGAAACTTTTGCTATGCTGGAGGGATTTTATTTCCAAGGGGAGTCGGTTCCAAGATGTAGCTGGGTTATAGTTATAGAGAAGGCAGCCTATTTTGGTTTTGGGTTTGTAGATGTCTAATAATTCTTGATTTGAGCTGCGTAGCATCCTAGCAGGGGAATATTTGGATATGATAGTGAAGAGGCTGGGACAGAAGGAGGGTAGATAGAGGACAGAGTGGATGATTTGTACTTGGTATAGTTGGAGCAGCTGAGGGAATTTGAGCCAGTCTAATTGCTGTATTGCTAAGCAGTGGTGTGACTTGTAGGTTTGGTTAGCTGCAAATATGGCGATCTTATTATAGGTAGTTTCAAGCTTGGAAATAAGTGTGGAATTTAGGTTTGTAAATATGTGGCAGCTGTACAGGAGTGTTGGGAGTAATAAAGCCTGGGAGAGAGTTATTCGGGCAATGTTAGTTAAGTATTTCTTGCTACGGAAAAGGTGTCCAAGTTTCTGATGAGTTCTTTTTACCGAGTTAGTAATATGGAGATCAAACTTAAGCTGATCATCTATTATAACACCTAGCAATTTAGTACTAGATTCAGCTGAGATGATAGCGTTGTTGCAGGATATGATGGTAAATGTACTTTTGAGTGTGGTGATGTTTTTAGGGAGGAAGAGTAGGAGCTTAGTTTTTTTTGGATTAAGTTTTAGTTTGGTATCACTAAGCCAAGTCTCAATGGTGTGGAAGGATGCCTAGGTAGTTGAGTGGAGGTCAGTTGGGTTGTCAGCAATAGTTATAACAGTTGAGCCATTAGCATATTGCACAAGAGATGACTGGAGACAAGAGGAGTAGAGCAAGTTGGTGAAAATATTAAAGAGTAGTGGTCCAAGTATGGACCCTTGGGTGACTCCCATTTGTACAGTGAGAGGGGAGGATAGTGCAGAGAGCCATTTAACTGATTGCTGGCGGGTAGAGAGTTAGCTGGAGAATCAGGAGATAGGGGGAGAGAAATGTAAGTTAGTGAGTTTATCTAGAAGCAGTGGGTGAGAGTCAGTGTCAAAGGCTTTAGAAAGGTCAAGGAATAGGCATGAGACAAGTTTATTGTTATCACGAGCTCGGGAGACTATGTTGATGAATAATATGAGTGCAGTAGTTGTACTATGCTTGGGATGGAAACCATGCTGTGTGGGTGTGAGAAGGTTCTCCTGGTGAAGGTAATGCATTACCTGCTTGTGAATGCATTTCTCTAGGATTTTTGAGAGTGGAGAGAGTATGGAAATCGGTCTGAAGTTGGATATGTCTGAGGAGTTGTCCCCTTTGTGAATGGGTAGAGTAAAGAAATTCTTCCATACAGTGGGGGCATAGGATTCAGAAATGGATCGGTTGATTAAGATGGATACCGGATAGGCAAGAGGTTCAGAGGCAATCTGCAGGAAGTAAGTGGGTAGCTTGTCAACAGATTGGGAGCAAGGTTTAAGTTTAGAGAGTAATGACTTTTCATAGTTAGTTAATACTGCTTTTAGAGAGAAGGAGTTAGGAGGGTTTGGAAGAGGTATAGAGTTTATGGGGGTACTAGTGTTGTTTCTGGGGGGGGAGAATTTATTATTAAATGATTGTTAAATTTGTTGGCTATGTTTTTAGGTGTTGCATTGGGACATGGATTAGGAGAAGAAGGGTTTCCTGGATGAAGAGTCTGTTTAATAGAGCTCCAGAATTTCTTTGGTTCTGATTTAAGAGTAATGGGAGGACTGCTGTTAGGTTTGGTAAGGTGGGGAGTATGTCTGGTAACTGTTATAGGGCAGTGGTCACTGAGGGCATTTGGAAGGGTTTGGGAGTTATGATAGTTTTGAGGGTGGGAAACCAATATCCAGTCAAGAAGAGAGCTAGGTAGGTGAGATTTATTAATGTATTTTGGGGTTGTGATTAGCTGCTCAAACCCATGTAGGTTTATACAGGAAGTAGTGTTGGGAGCTTGTATTGTAAGCCAATCAATATTTACATCAATATAATAGAAACCTAGACCAAATGTTAGTCTTAGTATAAAATAGAGCACATGAGCATTTCTAAGCTGGAGAGAGACATAATTCCTTAATGAGGTGACAGTGGGGAATGAGACTTAACTAGAAGCAATCTTCTTGAAACGTAAGCAACTCCTATTGGCTGAAGTAGGCCTCTGGAGAGAGCAAAAGTGATGTGTAAGGAACATGATAAAGTTTAAAGGTCTAATGGATGTGGTGTATGTCTGTAGAATCATCAAATGAGAGGATTTAATATGAGAACCGAATAAAGTGCTCTTTCTTTGTGTCACATGATGACTATTACTATAACTTTATAAGGGATTTCACAGAAAGCTGGCAACTTTCTCAAATGAATCTCCCAACACATCTTTATACAAGAATTAGTTATTAAGTTGTGCTGTTTTATGATACATGAAAAGATACACAGAACCCTGATAGATGCACTTCAATTATATCAATGCCACAGAAGGCAGAAACTCTACATCTAACTCCAGTTTGTGTATCAACATTCAGACTACAGTTCTTAGAAATGTGTATAGTTTTTATATGCATGATTCGTGCCCTACTTCAGAAACAGTTCATATAACATTTTAAATATAATATTATAGTTAAAGAAATAACTGATACATTAACAGCAATATTACTTCACTTAAGGGTAACAACTATTTACTTATCTTTTACTGTTCCCTTCAGCAATCATTTTATGAATGAGGTATTTATTAAGCGTTTATATTACGCTGTCGAAAACTCAAACTGTTGACAGCGTAATAATCGACACGAAAATGTTGAAACCCCAGAATATCGCACACACAAAAAAAAAACCCACACAAAGAGAACACAAATGGCTCTATACAGGGGGGCAAGCCCCCATGCACCCCCCCACACCCCCCACTACTTAAATATACCAACTCTGAGATCGCACTACATTGCAGTAAACAGAAATCTCACCTTACGGAGAGTTCCATTTACACGCGCAATGACTTTCGCTTTTGACATTTTGGTGCCAACAATATCAGCTTCGATATTGTCAGCCTTCGACAGGGTGAAGTAGACCCATTTATTAATGGCAATTTTCTTTTCAGATTAATGTGCATTATCTGTCTGCCCCTCGTAAAATACCTTTAATGGAGTTTAAGAGAAAAAAGGAAAAATGTGTTAGCTTCTACATGTCGTGATCCCTCCTGAATGGGACTCCCTCAAGCAAGTAGTCTTTAAAACTGTAAATGAAGCTAGGAAGGCAAAACACAAGTTAACAATGCAACAAGAGATGCTTGTTCCTGATTATCCTGATTTGAGAACTCACCTGTTAGTCCGCAGCTCAGCTGGTGGTCAAAGGTGTTACCATGGGCTACAAAATATGCAATAAGACAATAAACATTAGCTGCTGTGGGCGGTTAAGAACTCAATTAGTTCCTGTTCACTGAAGTGCCTGAATAAGTTGTCAGTCACTGTTAAATTTCCAGGCGCAACTGTGCTCCCCCAAACCCACCCAAGACTACTATGCAAGAGGCACAAGTTAGTTTAAACAGTGTTAATGGTTTCTAGACCATTTCACGCACTGGTCCCTAAAACCATCTGATATTTTTCTCAGTATCTAAAGGCATGATAAATTTACTTTTATAGACATCATAAAAACAGATCTATGAGAAACAAAATGAATACATTACAGTTTGACAATACAGAGCAACTTTATATTTTACAGAACTTAAACACACAAACCAAACTGTACATGTTCACAATGCATAGAGATGAAGAACCAGTTATGTATTTTTGAATGAAATGGAAGAAGTGATTTGAATTATGCCATTATTCTGGTTTCAAGAGTTCCTGTAAGTTGTTTTGCTTTTGTAAATACAGTAATGTTCTGTGTAAATATTACAATAAATAACTGATTTGTGGTTTAATGAGCAAAGAAATCATAGCTGCATCTCATATATGTTATTCATATTATTAGTTAAATTTCTCTTACTTACAATTACTTTGACATCCTATTCCACTAATATATAACAGCAGCCCCCAGTTGTAGTTTTACATGAATCATTTATGTAAGTGGTATGCAATAATATATATTTTTTAACCTATTTTTCACCAAATGTCCTGACGCCCACCTCATAGCAGCTCTCCATGCACCTGTCTCATTTGTTTTTGGACAAGGCCTGAGTGAGAACAATTCAGAAAAGGCAATCAAACAGCATGTTTTGAAAGGTAGGAGAAAACTGGAGTAGCCAGATAAAATCTGCATAAACATGGAGAAAACATACATACTGCATGCTAAAAGTGATCAGAGGTCACAAAAGCATAAGAGACTCTGGAGCTATGAGGCAACAACTCAGACCAATGTGCCACCACGTCTTCCTTCACCAGCTGATGGTGCACAAGTCTGTCATCATCCTTTATCAGGTGTGTCTGCCTCTTTGATGAGAAATAAAATTTTAGCAACCACTTTCTGAGCATGGCAGCAGGGAAAGAAGAGGTGAGATGTATGGGTAAAGGAGATAAGTATCGTCTAGTCTTTCTAGCTGTTTCTCTAGGGTATGAATATGTAGTGCATCAGAGTCCATGATCTGATGTACTAGCATGTCTGTTACATCCCTAGCTACTCTTAGCAAATGATTTACTTCTACACTGCTGGGGTGGCCCCTCTTATAACAGTTTTAATGCTGTGTTTTACCATGCAGAATCTGCAATCATGCACACCACTGCAGTGACAAACAATGCAGCTATTTTTGCTGTAAATCATATCTGGATACTTTAATTTATGTGTATATTTCCAGCAGACCTTCTATTTTTGTTTGTTTGTTTGCTTCTAAAGCTTCCACTTAGTGACCCCATTTAGGCCTACCTCTGAAGCTTTACTGCAGTGCAGTTTTTAGCTTACTGCTTGATATATCAACACAGTTCAAAATATTTAATTATTTAAATGAATTGTAGTTCTTAAGACTGTCAAAGTGGCAAAATGCTGCATTTCTTTGTCAGAACTACAGTTCTTCTTGTGTATCAGTGCCCTTGAGAGGTAGGCTGCAGGCTTCACATCTGCAAAAATAAATACATAAATTAAATGGCAGCAGTATCAAAATGTCACAGATTGTAGAATTGATAGGAATTTGCTATTAAACCTTAAAACGTCAAAGTACAGGAAATCTGGACAAAGCTAAAAATACTGGGTGGGCAAAGCCCCAAAACCAGGGACAAATTTTAAATATTGCTCATATAAACTCAAAACATTGTTTTAATATGTTTTTGCATTATGATGCATTTTCTAAAGGATATAAAGTCTGAAACTCAAATGTATGTCATTACTTTGTGATTTCAATACTCATATGATTGGCCAGAAAACCACAAATTTTATGAAGAACAGATCAAAACATGAGGCAAAAATGTGGACATTCTATGAAAAACTGGATTGCTGAGAGTTTTGGTTACTATACATGTTGTACAACAGACTGTTGAGGAGCATAGCTCAATTTCTCCAATATAATGCCTGGATAAGTGATTGCCTCAGTCATACAGGAGACAAATGAAAGATGAATGAATCAAACCTTAGACTACAGAAAGCAACTTGTGAATAGTCCAGAGTCCTAATCATCTAAGTTAACTACCAGAGTTATTTCAGAAAATTACTGCAATTACTTTCTTCATATGACAATGGACACATTACTGAATCAGGCTGCTGGATTCATGGTCCCTGTTTGCACAGCTTGCCAACCAAAGTATGAATGGTAAAGCTGATGTTATGGAGGAGTGATTCAGAGGCAAAATGTGTCATGTCCAGCAGGCTAAAATACATGGCATTCACCACAACAAACTCATGCATCATTTACCACAAGAGAGTGATGATCTAAGGATGATACTGGGCTTACTGGACTTTTAGTTTGCACCATCATTTCTGGATTAACATAGCCACAAACTACTTTTAGGTTTGAATGCTATTCTGCTGTTACTATATTCTACAGCAGTACAGCACCGTGCATACTCTGTTTTAATGAAGTACATCAAGTGCTCAAGGAAATGTTCTCTTCAACAGGTAGGGCAAATAACACAGCAATACTGTGTGTCCTACATTTAAATAACGCATCAGGCTTTCTGGAAAGAGTCCTATAATGTTCTTCATATGCAGAGCACGTGGCTTACCTATCAGTGACACACTATGCACTCAGGTAGGGGTTAGATTAAACACAAGTTGTAGGGATTATAGTAGTGTTTAAGCAGGTCAGTGGCATACAGTGTAGAATACACAAGATAATAGTATATACTGAAACATACACAGAGAAGTGGTATGTAGTGTAGTATACACAGGACATACATTGGGTAGGTGTATATAATATAATGTTCACAGAACAGTAGTATACAGTGTAATATATAAAGAGTGGTGATATACAATGAAACATATACTGGACAGTGGTATATAATGTAGTATACACAAGACAGTGGTATGTAGTGTGGCATGTACAGAGCAGTGATACAATGAGGCATACACAGGGCAGTGGCATATGGTGTGCTATATGCAAATTGGGAGTATACAGTGTAGTATGCACTGGGCAATATTATACAGTGCAGCACACATAGGGTGGTGGTATTCACTGAAACATGCATAAAGCAGTAGTATACAGTGTAGTATGAAGTGGGGAGTGGTATACAGTGCAGCATATAGATGGAGGTGGTATAAGGTGTAACATACAAATGGCAGTGGTATACAATGTCGCATACACAGAGTAGTGATAGCATACACAGGGTGGTGGCATATAGTGTGAAATACAGCAGCTAGGCTAGTCATCAAGAATGTGCTTTACAGTTTAAAAAACTTGCTAAATGAGTACAGTGCATGTTACAGATTTTTGCTTTCTAGTGCTCATTTGCATTTCATTTGGGATTTCTACTCTGTGATTGCCTTAATATGTGTGGAATCTGTATCTTGTTACAGCCACATTTTGGACTATACTGAAGTTATTGTAGCCCATTCATGGAAGGGTGGTTAATTTAGGCAACACTGATAATGCAGTACTAATAGGATCTGAATTTGTGTTCCTTTAGAAATACAGAATACTCTTACCTGCTACTGCAGGGTCTACTTTATCACATCAAAACTAAAATGCTCTAAACACAATTCATCAGTCATTACTGCTATGAAACCTACTAACTAAAGCACAAAAATGACAGATGCAGATATCTGAGAAATACTGAGCAAAAGAACACAAAAATCACTACCATGATTAATTTTGCAGGTGGCAAGCTTGAATAAGCTGCCCCAAGTGAGACAGTGTGCCCCTACACTGTTCTTACTAATTTACTCTCACTTCAAAGTCACTCTAAGTGAGAAAGGGATCACTAACAAAAAACAAAACAGACTCAATCCTTCTCTGAGATGCTGTAGTCCCAGACAGACTGCCCTAAAAGCTGGACATTTGCTGCCCACACAAATCACTGTAATGTACAGTGTACAAATAAAGCCTCAAGAAATAAAATATAAGCAGCAAAAAATGAGCGTTTAGATACTGAGCAGCTGGAGAAACTGCCCCAGCACAACTCCAGATGTGATATAACAATGTTTATGTAGACAGTTAAGGAACATAATATGGCTGTCTCTGAACTGTGGTAGTGTTCTGAATGATTCATGTCACATGGCTCATTTGCATAATTACTGTTCATCACCTCCCTGACTTTCTGGTTCACAATAACATTTCACTTATATGGCAATAATGCACAGTTCTGTCAGAAGCTTGAGATTCTTTTCCATGCACTTAACAGCTAACTGGCCTAATGCAGACTGTGTCTCTAAATCTTGGACTATACTTCCTGTAAATGAATGTGCATTTGGGATGTCTTCCGCTGATGCAATGTCCCTGTCAAAGACTTTTTTTATTATTAAAATGTTTACCTTTTCTTGCTTCACTGTCACTAAAGCGGTGAAATATTTCATGACAGTCAACTGTCAAATGAGTATTTATTAAGAAAGAGACCATGGACTCATAGAAAAACAAGCAAATACACAACAGTCAATAGCAATATCAGGCAAGAAAACTGAGCAAGATATTCCAATAAAGGAAAACAGATTTTCAAAATGCATTTTATAATCATGCAGTCTGCATCCCGTACATAGCAGTTATGACCCCCACATCCAAAGACAATAGGTAAATGGATTGTCTAAACACCAGCTCACATCCTTACCAGTCCAGTACCCTCATTTCAAAAATATGGCTTATCTGTGGTTGACTAGAAGAAGGGCCTGAAGCAGACATTTAGTGACTGATCTTTCCTAATCCTGAAAGTGAAGTTATCCAAGCCCGACACCATGCTCAGGATTAACTGTGTGCAAATAGCAAAGAGACAGGCTCTGGACCAAGTGCATTCATAATATATTCACATGCCTGTTAATGTACTACAAAGATTCCAGCATCGACAAAAAGTCAACATAAAGTCTGAAGGAACTGCAATTCATTGTCATCTTCTCTGTAATACTGAGACCCAACCTACTAGACATTTAAAAGACAAGTATGTGAGCAGGATGTTAGAAGGCACAGGTATGAGTCAAAGTCTGCTTAGTACCAATGACAGGAGGGCAAAAGTGCTTTAAAATAAAGTAGTGTTTGAAGTTTTAAAATTCAGTATTCATATATAAATTCCTGTGTTGTAAAAGCATCATGTGCACTCACTGTTTGACAGAAAAGTACTTTTTTATGACTACACTTAAGTTACTTAGCTGCTCTAGCACTTAGAACTGTGTTCCACATTGCTTGATACTATTTCTGCATTTTATTTTCTGTTTTGAGTAAAATTGCATTTTATTTTTTGCTTTGAGTAAATCTGTTTGGCCTGATGTAGAGGCCATCTTACATTTAACTAGTGTTTGATTTAAGTGAGAGTTAAAAATCAAGCACAATAGATTGTACTTACTCTCAGAAAATCCGGAATGGTTTTCAGGCTGATTGGGTCAGGATTTGTCCATTATGTGCTGAATGAATACACATAAAAAAGTATTTCCATCATTGAGAATGAATTTTAAAAACTTGGAGCCATTTCCCACGATGTTGGTGAATGCTGCATTGACCCATGTCATCATACCTAGTATAGTGATGATGTGAGGTCGGGCTTTCCTGCTGATCGACTCTTGCAGCAAACAAACCTAGTTTATCTGATATGTTACTATGGTCTGTTTATAAAAACCTGAAAACAACAGCTACAAATAAAAAAAAAATTAAATTAAAATGACAGTTACAGAACAGCTGCTCAAAAATGCTTAAAGTGGCATTCATGAAGTACTTTCTGAGCAGCTGTTCTAGTTAAACTTGCCATTATAGTCAGGACCAACTAGCTGTACAATATGCGGAGGAGAGAAAAACAAAGAAAAAAATCAAAAAAAGGACATACTCATTTCTCCCATTAAGCACACATGCACTTTGCAATGGGGAAAGGGTATGTCAAGATAAAATGATAACACCTAAAAATAAAAACTTAATATTTACTGTCATAGGTAGAAGCTGAGATAGGAAAGCTTCTGCCCCCAGTTGCATGTCAAAATGGATCGACCACCAGGCTCTAAACTCCAGAAAATGTCACAGCCATAACAGTGCAGCACTCTGGTAGTCCTATTTTCAATCATTGTTTTATGTGAAAATAGGATTATGCCAGCCACTAGCCACCACTGAACTTCAACAAACAGTGAAAAAAGAATGCAAATGCCTCATTTATTTTTTTGATGAAGGACGTATCTTTAAAGTAAATACTACAGGTCCCAGGTAGTTTGGAGCATTTGGGCTTCAGATTTTATTTGTTTTTCATTGGTTCATGTTTAATATTTCAGTTCAGCCTTGTCTTTCTGAAAAGACTCAGAGGCCTGCATCATGTTTAATCACTGTTTGACTAACTACTGTATTTTAAAATCAGAGAAATAGCCAGGAAAGTACTTTTTTGTGTCTGAACATAATTTGCCTAACTGATTTAGTTTTTTTAGAGTTGTTTTCTGCATTGGCTGATACTGTTTCTGCATTTTATTTTCTGCTTTGAGTAAATCTGTTTGGCCTGGTGTAGAGTCCATTTTGGATATACGCAGTGATTAAAGTGAGAGTTTAATTAATTATTGCAGGTCCCAAGAAGCTTAGAACACTTTGGCTTCAAATTTCACTTTTTTCTTCATGGATTCTTTTAATTATTTTATTAATTAATTTATTTTTTATTTAATATTTAATGTGAAGAGCTACGCTGAGTCCAACACCTCAGTAGTTGAATTTACATATTAAGCAGTGCACGTAAGTAAATTCTCTTCTCTTGTATTATTTAAAGTGTATCTTCTTCTAACTCCTTTGAGTTATCCATTTCTGCTCTATCTAAACACCTTTCACTGGCATGCATGACGCTGCCCTGGCATGAGCTGACTTGAGCAGAATTCTTGATATTTCTCTTAGCAGCACTGCATTTCTCCAGCCCATCATCTCCCCTGTATTATTCCCCTTGTCCCTTTTTAGTTCATTACTAACCTTCATTTCACAGCAACACTAGTCATCATGGGGAGACAGCAGACTGATCCTCCTCCTTCTACTGTTAGCCTTATAGCACATGGTATCCTAAGGCAGTGTAAGAACTACCCCATGCTTACTAAACGTAAACTCATACCTAACCCGAAGAACTCTTTCTCTTTCTCTTATAGGTGTAAATGCTTAACTAAACTGGAGGTGTCACTGTCTAAGCTAGTAGGATGCAGTGAGCTTAACACTGTCCTATTCCACCCACACCTACAAAACATCCACAAACACAAAACTGTCTTTTGCTGATGCAGTTAACAAATCTCTACCCAAGCCTTGTAGAACTTCTAAATCTAGACATCTGCTTAAACTTTCAGATATACATCCTGCATGCTACACTGCATCATCAGGTCTAAATCAGTGTATAGCACATTCTGCTTCTACAGTAAAGACAGCTACAAAAATGGGTCACACAATGAGCATGCAGATGCCCATAATGCAGCAGGACCAAGCCTGTAAATCTGGCAATGTCCTGTTCATTGGTGACTCCATAGTAAGACATAGAGATGCTTCACTCACCAGGATATTCATAGGTTCATAGGTTCATACTAGGCTATCTGCCCTAGGGCATTTATAAGCCTAGCCAGAGGGTGTTTGGCTTTCGCCACCCATTTTAAATTAATTTTGCTATGCCCTTTTTTGAGGTTAGTATACTGTTCCTCTGTCTAACAGTGACGCAGAAGTGATACCCGGGGTAAACCTACGATCTCCCATCCACTCATCAAGATTCCTCTTGAAGAGAGTCAATGAGGGACTCTGCCTAACCTGGTGTATTAATTTTGGTTTAAGCACTTGGGCTTCAGGCCAGTTGTTTTACATTAAGAAGGTTTGTGGTCTGCACTGTAGTGGCAGAACAGGTAGCTTACATCCTTCTAAGTTGGGAACTGCTGATTGAGGGCTCAGTGTCTGTTATTCTAAAAGTGTATTAATTCTGGTTTAAGCACTTGGGCTTCAGGCCAGTTATTCTACATTAAAAGGGTTCGTTGTCTGCACTCTAGTGGAGGAGAGGCTGGACTCTGCCCTTCTGAGCTGGGAATTTCTGGTTAAAGGCTTATAGTGCCTGCATATTTGAACTGTTTCTTACTGAAATTGGTACACCTTGTTTGCTGT
This sequence comes from Protopterus annectens, assembly GCF_019279795.1. Taxonomy (NCBI): domain Eukaryota; kingdom Metazoa; phylum Chordata; order Ceratodontiformes; family Protopteridae; genus Protopterus; species Protopterus annectens. The sequence goes on from NC_056747.1 coordinate 945,822,413, forward strand.
AGCATAGACTAGATCCAGGCCTGCTGAATCTAGCTTTGTTTGTATAACTTGAGCACTAATCCAGGCATTCTTTAAAGTATTCAATTGTATCTATTACTGCTTGGTAGTAACTTGATTAAAGTGTAGCTATCATTCTAAGTCTTTTGGATTAAGCACTTGGGCTTCAGACCAGTTGTTTTACATTAGGAAGGTTTGTGGCCTGCACTGTGGTGGCAGGACAGGTAGCTTACATCCTTCTAAGTTGTGAACTGCTGATTGAGGGCTCAGTGTCTGTTATTCTAAAAGTGTATTAGTTCTGGTTTAAGCACATGGGCTTCAGGCCAGTTATTTTACATTAATAAGGTTCGTGGTCTGCACTCTTGTGGGAGGAGAGGCTGGACTCTGCCCTTCTGAGCTGGGAATTTCTGGTTAAAGGCTTATAGTGCCTGCATATTTGAACTGTTTCTTACTGAAATTGGTACACCTTGTTTGCTGTAGCATAGACTAGATTCAGGCCTGCTGAATCTAGCTTTATTTGTATGCTTGTTGTTTGTTTGCTTGTTATTCCACTGAAATGCTAATTCCACCTAAAACGCAGCTTTTCAGCGTTCTGTGGATCCCTAGTGATATCTGCATTGCTTACTGTACTTATTTCCTTGTTTCACTTGAAAGAAAGTTACTGTTTGTCATTTTTGCATTTAAGTTACCTGTAACACATTGCATTTAATTTACCTGGCACTTGCTCACTAAAGCAATTATATAAGTCAGCACTAAAATATTAAAAGCACTACACCCTCACAAACTCCCCTTGAGTACCTTGTTCCCCATTGGCCCTTTTTTTTCAATTATAAAGGAATTCCCAATACTATTCTAGCATGTCCAAAGGTCAGTTGTCAATCTCCTCTCTGGTCCAGCTGGTGAATCTGGGAATCTTGAGGCAATGTTACAACTGCCTCATGTACACAGACAACCCTCTCCTCCTCCCAACAAATTCCAACACATGTGAGAGATGCAACCATATAGCCATACTGGAGGCTAAGCTCTCTCAACTCAGTACTGGCGAAACCAGTCAGGAGGAGAAGGAAACCACACTCACTACAATTCCAGTCTCACATAGACCTACCATGACAGCAAACCAAACACATAAACACACAAAAACATACTCGGAGGCTCTAAATAAAAATCTGCCTAAGCAGCAGAGACCTCCAAAGCAGACACCCAAGCAACCGCTACCCCAAAACAAAACACGTGCAACACATAGCTCAGAAAGCCAGTGTGCCGAACAGTCACTGCCCTTAAGGCTAAACAACAAACCTGATACACTTGTAACAGGTGACTCTCTCGTCAGGCACATTGACGACCTGCTCACCAGGCTGAACAAGGAGAAGATCACGGTGAGCTGCCTGTCGGGTGCTAGGATTCACCACATAACACAAGCACTAAGGCCACTCCAAGGCAAGTACAAATATGACCTCAGTCATTGTCCATGCTGGTGTGAATGACCTGAGACATACCTCCCTGGACTACATGAAAAGAGACATAGAGGAGCTCTCTGAGCATGTAGCCCAGGCCGGTATGACCCTGACCATGAGTAGCATCTTACCCTCACCAAGAATGATGCCACAATATGAAGACAAGATGATCAATTTCAACAACTGGCTTAAGTATTGGTGTCATTCAAAGGGGATCCAATGCCTGTCAGCCTGGGATGACATGCTCGACAAGCCACGATGCTTCGCTAGGGACGGCTTGCACCTGTCACCCCTGGGCTTTTGGATATTGGCAAAGGCTCTTGCTACCCCATAGTGTCTTTTTTAGGCAAGGCTCAAAAGACAAACCCACCTCCATAGGTATCACAAGGGATAAGAAACTAAGAATAATGCTACACAACGCCAGAAGTCTGAACCTCAAGATGCACACACTCAAACTCTCCTTAGCATGGAGAACATTGATATCTGTGCAGTAACAGAAACCTGGTTCAAGGCTCGAGAGCACCCCAGCACTACCAGGTTATACCTCATACCATGCTTTTGGCCTCAAAACTTGGACCGAACTACAAAAGGAGGGAGTATCAATATTCGTCAAAGATACCCACACCTCCAGGTTGGTGGCACAGCACGAAGCATCAGAGACTATCCATGTGCAACTAACAGTGGGTAAAACTGCCTTCCAGTTTATAGCCTGCTACAGACCACCCTCCCAAACCCAGGAACCCCACTTGGCCTTCCTGAGAACACTGGAAAATATGAAGGTCTCTCCAAACACCATTATATTGGGCGACTTCAACTACCCAAACATAGACTGGGAGCATTACTCTAGCTCCAACACCCTAGCCCAAAGGTTCCTAGAATTTATAAACTCAAATGCTATGGAACAACTTGTTACCACTCCCACAAGAGGGGAAAACATACTGGACCTGATCATCACCAACATGGGGACTCTATGCTCCAGACCAGAAGTGTATCCCTCACTGGTAAGATCAGACCATAAACTAATCTCACTGGATATTCACATCCCGACTCCACCCCCTGCCCTGAAAACCACAGTGAAAAACTTCTCTAAAGCAAATTTCACACTCATCAAAACTGAGGTGGAATCCTTCAAAGCCCCCGGGCCTGTGGAAAATACGGCCCAGACCGCAGAATCCTTTATAAACACATTCTATGAACACATTCAGGAATGCATGGATCATGCAATCCCAAATAAAACCAAGACCCAGTCCTCCAAAGGCAAATGTCCTGTCTGGTGGACCCCAGCCATAAACAAACTATACAATAGAAGGAGGAAGCTACTACATGATAGAGCAAAATCCCAAAAAGGGAAGGCATCTCTGATCAGTATTAGCAAAAACTACAATCCCAGTCCAGGTTAGGCAGAGTCTCTCATTGACTCTCTTCAAGAGGAATCTTGATGAGTGGATGGGAGATCGTAGGTTTACCCCGGGTATCACTTCTGTGCCAGTGTTAGACAGAGGCACAATATACTAACCTTGAAAAAGGGCATAGCAAAATTAATTTAAAATGGGTGGCGAAAGCCAAACACACTCTGGCTAGGCTTATAAATGCCCTAGGGCAGATAGTCTAGTATGAACCTATGAACCTATGAACCTATGGACTGGGATTTTATTCCAGAGTGAAGGGAGCTTCTGGGTTATGAATCTGTCCCTCCAGCATGTCCTATTTATTTCAGTGCTGAGGTTCAAGTCTCTCGAGCGTGTAGCTCGATGGGATTTGGATTTTCTGAGGTGCAGCATGTCCATTAATTCCGAGATGGACATGGCTTTATACGTCAGGCACAGATCGCCTCTGAGCAGGTGGTATGCCACTGAGTAGAGCTGGAGTTTCTTTAACCGGGCAGCATATGGCATCTGTTTGAGCCCTTTGATCCTCTTGGTGAGGTACTTTTGGGGTCTTTCCAGTTGCTGCAGGTGTCTGGTAAGGTACATCCTAAAAGGGGCATTGTACTCAATTATGGGCCTGATGAGGGATGAGTAAAGAGGCATGATGACCTCCCCTGATCTAGATGTGAATCCCTTCATGATTAGGTGGGCTATATAAAATGTTTTTCTAACCACTTTGGCCACGTGGTTGTCAAATGAGAGATTGCTATCAACTTGGGTCTCCAGGTCCCTAATTACTTCTTCTGTACTTAATGGATTACCACCTATGTGGTAATTTGTGGGCACTTTGTTTTTGCCAAAGGGGATGACTATACACTTTTTGGTGTTTAGCTTGAGGCCATGGCTCTGGCACCAGTTGTCTGTTTCTATGAGACCCTTTTGGAGGATGCTTGTGTCGGCTGGAGAGTCGATTATGGCGCCCAGATTGCAGTCATCTGCGAACTTGGTCAGCCACAGTCCTTCCGTGTTGGTCTGTACCTCCGAGAAATATATACCGAACAAGAGAGGTCCCAGGACTGAGCCTTGTGGGATGCCACTTGTAACTGGTTTGGAGTCTGACATGTCTCCAGCAATTCTAACCATGTGGGTTCTGTCCTTGAGCCAGTTTGCAACCCATCTAGTGACACAGGGGTTTATATTTAAGCTGGTGAGCTTATCTATAATGCCTGATTGGGGGTTTGTATCGAAGGCTTTTGCGAGGTCCAGGTAGGCTGTGTGGACCACCTTCCCCTTGTCAATGGCCTTGGTGACTGTTTCAAAGAAATTGACCAGGTTTAAGAGGCAGGATCTGCCCTTAACAAAGCCGAACTGGGTAGGATCCAGTGTCTGTAGGTCCCCAATATCTTTATTTATGAGGTCCATGATGATCCTTTCCATAGCATGTGCAAAGACAAGGTAACAACCATCTCTCAGGTAATTGGATTCACAGTCTCACTAGGGCCTACAAGTTCCTTCACCGCAGGTACAAATATGAGTTAATCATTGTGTACGTGGGAGTGGATGATTTGAAATATATACTCTTGGATCATATGAAGAGGGACATGAGGATCTCATAGAATAGGCATCTGAACTGGGTGTGACACTAGTACTGAGCAGTATCCTACCATCATCAAGAATGATGCCTTAGTACAACCACAAAATAACTGACTTTAATTATTGGCTCATCTACTGGTGTCATTCTAAGGGAATACAATGCAAATATCAGCCTGGGAGGAGATAATTGACAAAGACTGCCTGCTTTGCTTTGTTTGGGATGACCTGCATCTCTTGCCTGATGGCTTCTCTATATTGGCCAAGAAATTTTCCTCCCTAGTAGTGCCTTTTTTAGCAAGCTCAGTCTCTTCAAATTGCCTACATAGCCTATCAAAATCAAAATAGTGTTATGGTTGCACTGCTCAATGACAGAAGCCTTAACTGACTATTTCAATATTATGTCTGTTCGGTCTCAGCATCTCCACTGGACTTATGCCAGAGGTTTGGAAAACTGCTGTGGTCATCCCACTCCACAAAGAGAGAATCCACAACTGATCCAGGAAACTCTAGACCCATAATGTTCACTACACTTATCTACAAGGTAGTGGAGTGCATCATTATAGGACTTATTAACAAACTCTGGACCCAAACCAGTTTGGCTTTGCAAAAGGCAGATCCTGCCTTCTAAACCTGGTCAACTTTTGAACAAGTCACCAAGGTATTTGACTCAGACAAATCAGTGGACTTGACCAAAGCCTTTGATACCATTCCACATTCTGGCATCACTGATAAGCTAATTGAATTAAATGTAAACCCCTATGTTGCCCACTGGATAGCAAACTGTTTTACCAACAGAACACAGTATATAAGTGTTAGAGACACATTTTCCAGCAAAGGAGTAGTTACCAGCTGTGTACCCCAGGTATCTGTGTTGCTGTACCCCAGGTAGCTGTGCTTGTGTACTCCAGGTATCTGTGCTGGTGTACCCCAGGTATCTGTGCTGGGGCCACTACTCTTTGGTAACAACTTCTCTGAAGTCAAAGCTGACATCAAGAGCTTGTGCCTGATGAAATTTTCTAATAGTTACAAACTGACAGCTTTCATAATCACCCCAGCTGACCACTGGATTCCCCAGGAGGACCTAACTTGCACTAACAAGTGCTGCTAAGACTACGTCCTCAAACTAAATGCCAAGAAATGCAGTATTGTGTCCTTTGGCATATCAGGGCATCCATGTCCCCATCACATAAGTAACACCTCACCAAAAAACTGATTTGATCATTAGGGATTTGAATATTTTTATTGACAATTAACTATCATGTTACCACTACTGTTAGGAAATCATTTTATATATCCAGATTAATCATCAAGGGTGTATCTTCTAGATCCAAGGAAATCATCTTCCCCTTTTATTCCTCCCTTATCGTATCAGTTATAGAATATAATGCCCTGTTGGGTATATACTTATGTAAACACGTGATGCAGCTCAAAATACCACAGCATTTCCTTACTGAATGAATCAAGGGCATATCTACATTGCACTAGCATGAACACCTTAAAGTGCTCTCTCTCTCTCTCTCCTTTCCATGTCCTATTGACTTTTGAGAGTGGATCTCTTCTTACCCTACAGAGCATTGAAGGATCCAGTTCTAGGCAACCTCCTTCATATTCACAAAACAAATAATACTCTAAATACCTGCTCAAGATATCTAAACTTCGACTACAATAAAAATAGGACCTGCAGGCATGACAGATATCTATCGCAGAAAATACTTCTTTCATGAAATAAAGTCCTCCTGGATGTAAAGCATAGTAGTTCTGTGATCCTTTTTAAGTGTAACCTGGACAACTGGGAGGGCAATTATAATCATACTTCACATCTGGCCCCTCAAGCCATTATGGAAAGGGGACATAACTAGGTTCAAAGTCATTTGTCCTGTTGGGGGTCTGCTATTAATTCATGTCTTGGTAAATTCAATGTGTAATCATGTGGCTAGCCTACAAATGGCTTACCGAATCAACAGCCTAGTATAAACATATGGATCAACAGCCTAGCGTGAACTTTTGAAAACTACAGGCAGATAAATATTCTGTTGAAGTGAATATGTAGTGATATAGCTAAGATGATACACTTGCAAGAAATAAGCATTAATTTTGTAGGAACACAAACAAGTATTTGTACAAGTGCAACTGTAGCACCGAAATAGGAAATTCATATATATTTTTAAGATCTTATTTTTTATAATGGAGACGTCACTTAAAAAAAGTGTGTGGGTTGAAATGTAAGACTAAGAGAAGTTGCTTAAGAAGTGCTTGAATGTTTACAGTTTAGTGCCTGACAACTACTGTATATTTAGGACAATGAAACAACATAACTGCACAGAGACCAAGGGAGGAGGTGACAGGGTGGTTTATTTATTTTTGAGATTTAACCCTCCAGGACAACCCTGAGGGAGGAAGCATCTTTGTTTGTATAATGGCCTCAGCCCATGCTGGCAGCAGATTCTAAACTGGGAGTTTCCTCTACATGGCAGAGTTTGCCTCTCTGCTTAAATGCAGTTAACACGCTGAGTGAATGTATTCTGTAATGGCCCAAGATGACAGGATAAAGATAATTTTACATAGATTGCAGGAAGGCAAGAGTAGTATCCTTCCTCTCCAGCATGATTCTCACACACTGCACTAGACATGGCCAGAGCTGTTGTTAGCCTTGTAAATGTTCTGCACCCGGTCCTTTTATAACTCTAGCTTCTACAGATCAACAGTTTTCAAAGCAGTGTTACAGCTCTAACTCTTAGTGTGTATGTTTCTGTAACCAGTTCAAAATAATAGAAGTCTATTGTGTAAAAAATTACAACTGGGTGATTCATAAGTGCCCCAACATTTAGTTGAATAAGCAAAATGATGGTATAACTGCTTCTTATTTTTATGGCTTTGGAAAGGAGGCTTAAGAAATAGCTCCTTTTATGAATCAGCTTATTTTACTGAGATGTGACAAATAACATACATGATTTTGGTTGTGTTTTGATCATAATCAAGTTGTTATGTGCCTAAAACAAGGATTTCAAGAAATACACCTTGAAAGCAAAACTCGAGTAGTGAATCATGACATCTGTGGTGAGAACACATACGTACTGAATTACTTTTATCATATTTCTTTTTAGCACATAGAACCTTAGCTGCTCCAATATACTAATAGTTACATAAAAGAAAAAAAGTGTAGGAGTACACTGTTTTATAGCTGTGAAAACCACAAAACACTTAGCACTGCCACACAGATGCCAAAATATATGCCCCTGCGATGGATTTAACAGATTTGCAAGTCTGTCTGATGGCTTTTGTCTGCTAAAGTGTGATGCATTTTACAACTTTTCAAAGCTGGTTTAGGTTCTCTCTGGTCTTATGTGGTGGATGCTGTGTATTCTAGCACAAGGCTAGAACATTACAGCTCTAAGCTGTGCAAAACTTTGCTTTTCAGAGAGGTGAATAAGCTTATTTTGCATCACTTTCAAAGCATAAGCAGTTTAATCCATCTAAAAAAGAAAGAAGCACCGGAACACAAACACTTTTATTAAAATTCACAAGTTAAAACTTCTTATAAAAGTTAAAGCTTTCACCAACAAGGCTTCCTCAGGTGAATACATCTTAGCAGTTGCAGTCATCAGTTAAATAATCAGTAAAATCACATGACACAATTTCAGACTTTCTGATGTAGTTCCTTTAAATAGGGTTTTAAAGTGAAACTGTCATTTAATCCTGGTGGTATATGAGACTTCATCTTCAAAATCCCCTTCATTTCTTCATTTTCTGTTAGCAACTTCGCATCCCCTCCCCTCAAGGGTTTATAAATCAACTTCAATATCATAAATTTAAATAAATGTTCATCACCCTTTTCAAGAATATGCTTACTTAATGCATTTGTTAATAACTTGTGTTTAATATCACTAATATGGCCAGCTATACATTCCTTACACTTTCTGTTAGTCATGCCCACATAATAACAATCACACTGTTCACACTTAGCCATGTACACCAAATTACTAGTGTTACAATTCCCATAGGCTTGAAGTATAAATTCTCTTTTGGTCACAGGGTGTCTTATTGATCAGCTAGTATATAAATGTTTACAATAAACACAATTGTTACATTTATATGTGCCCTGCTTATGTCTAAAACCAATAAAAAACCTTTTGGTTGCTCTTATAACATATTGTTTGTTTTAATGTACAATTACATTTATAACCAAACGCTGGTCCTCATGCAACAAGTTATTGTAGACCTGGAACATCCCTTAAAATTTCCCAGTGTTTCACTATTATATTTTTGACTGTTGAGGTATTCCTGTTATATGTAAGCATACATTTTGTCCTATTTTGTCTGTTTTGTATCCTTTCATTTCCTTGATGCCCATCGTTAAAATATGGAACTATATCTTGCTTTAGGTGTTGCTGTTTAACCTCATTATGTGCTTTATCCACAGTCCTCTCTGAATAACCCCATTTCAATAAATTCCTGACTCATATCCATTAATTGGTCATTTAGCCTATCATGTTGTGTATTTAACCTCACAACTCTTTGCATTTGGTTCAAAGCTATATTTTCAAACACAAAAGGGGGGTGCATACTATTCCAATGCAAATAATTATTATGCTTCACTTCCTTCTTATACATTTCAGTGTGTACTTCCCCACTTCCCTTTCTTAACAACATAACATCCAAAAATGCAATGTGTTCCAATGAGTATTCATGTTTAAATTTCAAAAAAGAGGTGCGTCCATTTGCATATGCCAAAAACCTTTGAAAATGTTCTATATTCCCCTCCCATATTAAAAACAGGTCATCCACAAAACGCTTATAGAACACAATATGCTCCCTATGTGTATTGGATGTAGATAACACATTCCTTTCCTCCCATATATACATGACATACAGAATTTTCTGTTTAGCCCTAGTCCCTGGATGGGAAAACACAAGAAGCACCTTCCATCCAATTAAGTACTAAACCCAAGGAAGGGGCCTGTCATGTACCCATCTTCCAGAATTTACCTTTTTTAATTTAAAACAGGAGTTCATGTGCATCCAGGTCAGTGAGCAGGGAAAAGAAGAAACAGAAAGTTTATTGAGGGTTAGTACTGAATATGAATCACTAGTTTTTAACATATCTGACTGATCTAACCATTGAACAGAAGGTAGTTTTGGAGAGAGGACTGTCTTTCATAGCTTCTTTACGCTCTTCATTAAGTGAATTTACTATAGATCTGAATTGTTTTGGCAGGAATGTCACATTCAGACATCTATTTGGAAATAATAAAACCAATGAAAGTTATAATGCCAATATATGCAAAAAAACGATGCATTTATACGACTTTGTGAGAATGAATTTGCAAGCCTCAGACAAGGAGGAAATAATAAGCACTACCATAATTTAAATCATGATGAGCACTGGGCCTTAAAGGAATTAATGAGAAGAGACTATATCATTATCAAACTGGCTGATAAAGGAGGAGCTATAGTAATTATGAATTGTGAGCATTACGTCAGGAAAATGAAAGACTTACTGACTGCAACATTTATGTAAAGACTGATAAAAAGGGCATACAGAAACTGATTGCACAAGTGCAAGATACACTTTATGATAAACTAATGATGTATCACCAAGGAGCAATATGACTATTTTGAGGTCACCTATCCAACCATACCCACTATAATGGTTTACCTAAAATCCATAAGGATGAACAAGACCCACCTATACACCCAATTGTCTCAGGAAGAGGATGGATCACTCAGCCTTTGTCAGTATTCATAGAAGGCAAACTAAAAAAGCTATTACCTAGAGATAATACTGTATTGTGTGATAACTTCTAATTCTTGGAACATCTATATGAAACAATGAGGCAGAGGACTGATTATAATGGACTGCTTCTAGCTACTATGGACTTACAGAGTCTGTTCACGATAATACTGAGTGAGTACGGCATTGAAGCTATTAAAAGATTTGCTGGTATCAATGGCACTTCCATCAGTTTGGCTTGCATCCTATTAGAAATGGTGCTTGAGAATAATGTTTTCATATATGGAAATGCTTACTATTGGAAAAAATGGAGTGTCACAATGGACACCCCATGTGCAAATAGTTATTCAAATCTTGTACTTGCACAGTGGGAGAATGAATGGGCTTCTGACCCAAGGAATATCTGGAACCACCAACTACAATTTTATCACAGATTTGTGGATGACATTATCCTTGTTTGGAAAGAAAATGAATCTAGCCTACGTGACTTTGCTACTTATTTAGGTAATACCACCAATTTCCTGAAATTTGATTTAAAAGTGTCTGACAAAATGATAGAATTCCTAGATGTTGAACTACATTTGGATTCAACTAAAGGAATTGATACAAACTTGTACAGGAAACCCACCTGGCGGAACCACATGTTATTCCAGACAAGCATGCATCCCAGGCATGTCTTTCATAACCTGATTGACAATCAGGTTACATGAATCTCCAAACTATGTACCCAAGATGAGGTTTATTTGAAAGAATAAATGGGATTGATTGAATGCTTCACAAAAAGGGGATATAATAAGAATAAGATCACTATGACCTCTGATGAAGCAGTGAACTTAAGGGAACAGAAGGTTTGCCCTCACTACTCACATTGAAGAGTAGATATACACCAAAAGATGAATGAGAATCAAATCCAGAACATCCTGAGGTGCACTTTCACCTATAGTGCAGACAATGCCTCTGTCTGTGAAATTATTAGGAAGTACTGGCCTGTCCTGACTTCGGATGCAAAGATTAGGGATATAGTGGGAGATGTCCCTAGATTTGCATACAAAAATAAAAAGAATTTGAAGACACTACTTTGTTACAAGGATGGTTTTATTAATAGTGGTTATGCACAATCAAACTCTGTCAGAAAATGCACATAGACATTGAGATGTGGTTTCTGTAAAGCTTGTCCGTATGTACTTAACAGCAATGAATTTATTCATTCACAAACGGGACAGAGATATTTCTTTAAGGGTTTTGTTAATTGCAAAAGTAAAAACATTGTTTATGTAGCTACCTGTGAATTATGCCCAGCATACTACATTGGAAAAGCTAATAGAGCCTTCAAAGAGCACATTCTTCGTCATCTACCGGATGTGAGGAATCAAGTAGCAACAAATGGTTTGTATAATCATATTAATACGAACAGCACTCATTGTTTCAAGTTTATGACGCTTATGCAAGTTAAAGAAAATAAAATAGGGGGTGATCTATTGAACAAAACTGAAGTTGAGGAAACTAAATGGATCATGGAACTGTGGGCAGACTATCCACCAGGGTTGAATGGCATAGTACTGCTTAAACCCATCCTCAAGGAATGCGGTATAAGGAAGTAAAAATGATCTCAAAAAATCATGTCCAAGTCCATTATTTTTGACTATTGGCTGGTTATAGAGGTGTGCTTCCTAAGAAAGTAGAGATTGGTTTATATACATACCTGAACATTGTTACTGGCCCTCAGTTTTTTGAGGACATAGCTCCTCCCAAAAGATTGAGATTGGTTTGTTGTACGTTTCTGAATGTTGCTGATTGGTCAAGCATAATACCTTGAACATTGGATGTTTCGAGAGGTGTGCTTCAGATTTAAACAATGCTATTGGCTCTTAGCCCCTTGAGGACTTAGCTCCTCCCATAAGATTGTGATTGGTTTGTCGCATGTTTTTGAAGGCTGCAGATTGGATCAACACAAACCCTTCTGTATTGGTTACTTAGAGAAATGTACTGTTTTCTGACAACTGTGACAGGAGTTCGTGGTTCAATCAACTGACTACTCAGATTCTAAGGAACATGTTACAATGCTATGAAATGTGTATCTAGTCTAAGTTCTGAATAAGTTCATAGATTCATAGGTTCATAGGTAGGTACTAGGCTATTGGCCCAAGGGCCTACATAAGCCCAGCCAACAAGGTTCCCTGGCTTATGCTACCCAAGAAAGCTATTTTCCTGTGCCACTGTTGAGCAGAGACACAGAAATGATCCCCGGGGTGTATTTCCTATTTCCCATCCACTCATCAAGATTTTTCTTGAATGGTGCTAATGAAGAACTTTGCTTAACATAGATGGGTAGCTTGTTCCAGAGTATGGGAAGTCTCTGGGACAGGAATCTATCCCTCCAGCATGTCCTGTTTATTGTGGTGACAAGGCTTAGGTCCCTAGAGCATGTAGCTCGGAGGGATTGGGATTTCTTTAGGTGTAGCATGTCCAGCAGCTCTGAGTTTGACATAGTTTTATATGTCAGGCAGAGATCACTTCGGAGTAGGCGATATGCTACTGAGTGACGCTGGAGTTTTTTGAGGTAGTCAGTGTAGGGCATTTGTTTGAGGCCAGTAATCCTCTTTGTGAGGTACTTCTGTGGTCTTTCCAGCTGCTGCAGATGTCTTGTGAGGTACATTCCAAAAGGGGCATTGTACTCTATAATGGATCTAATGAGTGTCGAGTAGAAGGGAACAATGGCCTCTTTTTTTCTGGATGAGAACCCTTTTATGATGAGGTGTGCCATGTAGAAGGACTTCCTGACTACTGTGGCAATGTGACTATCAAAGGAGAGACTACTGTCCACCTGGGTCCCAAGGTCTCTTATCACACATTCGGTGTTAAGTAGATTGCTGCCTATGTGGTAGTTCATGGGTAAAGAGTTTTTACCACAGGGGATGACACTGCACTTTTTGGCACTGAGCTTGAGGTCATGGCTCTGACACCAGGCATCTGTCTCAGCGAGGCCCTTCTGTAGGATGTCCACATCATTTGGGGACTTGACTATGGCTCCTAGTTTGCAGTCATCTGTGAACTGCATTAGCCAGATGCCTTCTGTGTTAGCCTGTACTTCAGAGAAGTAGATACCAAACAGGAGAGGTCCCAAGACTTGTCACTGCTTTGAGGTCAGATTTGGAGTCTGCAACTTTTACAGTGTGGGTTCTGTCAGTGAGCCAGTTGGCAACCCATCTTGTGACGTAGGGATGTATACTTAGTTTAGTGAGTTTAGCTATAATTCCAGAATGGGGGATGGTGTTGAAAAGCCTTGGTGAGGTCAAGATAGGCTGTGTGAACCACCTTACCCTCATCTACGGCTTTGGTGACTGTCTCAAAGAAGTCGATCAGGTTCAGGAGGCATGATCTGCCTTTCACAAACCCGAACTGGGTGGGCTCCAGAGTTTGGAGGTTACCAATGTCTTTGTTTATGAGTTCCATGATGATACTTTCCATGGCCTTGCAGACCAGGCTCATCAGGCCATCAGGCTAATAGGTCGTTAGTTCCCGGGATCGGTGGTGGCTCCCCCTTTGTGGAGTGGGATAACTGTTGCTGTGCACCATTCAGTGGGCACAAAGCCTGATGCGAGGCTATTATTGAACATGGTGCTTAAGTGGGGAGTCAGTTTGTTCTGAAGTTCGTGTAAAACGCAGCCTGGGATGTTGTCCGGTCCCATGGATGCTGTGTTTTTGGCTTTAGAGAGTGCAGCTTTTACCTGCATAGTTGTGATTACAGGGACTCTGCATTCTTCCTGTATAGATATTGGCCCTGTTGTCCATGTTGGTGTGAATGACCTGAGACATACCTCCCTGGACTACATGAAAAGAGACATGGAGGAGCTCTCCGATCTTGTATCCCAAGCAGGTATGACCCTAACCCTGAGTAGCATCCTGCCATCACCCAGAATGATACCACAGTACAAGGACAAAATGATTGACTTCAACAATCGGCTAAGCTTCTGTTGTCATTCTAAGGGGATCCAGTATTTGTCTGCCTGGGATAACATGATTGACAGACCACGATGCTTTGCCACAGATGGCCTGCACCTGTCGCCCTTAAGATTCCAGATACTGGCTAAGGCTCTTGCCACCCCTATAGTGCCTTTTTTAGGCAAGGTTCAAATGACAAATTCACCACTGTAATAGGTACAAGCAAGCAAAATCTGAGAGTAATGCTACTCAATGCTAGAAGACTAAACCTCAAAATGTACTCACTCAAGGCACTCATTAAAATGGAGAACATTGACATCTGTGCAGTGACAAAGACCTGGTTCAAAGCTCCAGAGAGCACCCCTGCATTACCAGGCTACAATTCGTACGACACCTTTTGGCCACCTAACCCAGAACAAAGCACTAAAGGCGGAGTCGTGTCCATATTCATTAAGGATATCCACACATCCAGGCTAGTTGCACAGCATAATGCATCCGAGATTATCCAAGTGCAGCTAACTCTGGGCAAGACCGCAATCCAAATTGTAGCTTGCTACAGACCCCCCACCATGCCCCAGGATTCCCATTCCTCATTTCTTGATACACCGGAAAGTATTAAGGTACAACCCAACACCCTAATAATGGGCAGTTTCAACTACCCCACCATTAACTGGGAAAACTACTCATGTACCAACTCTTTTGCTCAACGTTTTCTAGAATTCATAAATTCCAATGCCTTGGATCAACTTATTCACACCCCCACCAGGGGCAGCAATATCCTAGACCTGGTCATTACCAACATGGGAAACTGGTGTTCCACACCAGAGGTCAATTCCTCGGTGGTCAGATCCGACCACAAGCTAATCAGCCTAGACATCCACATCCCACCCCCACCCCCAATTAGGGAAACAATCATAAAAAACTTCTCCAAAGCCAACTTCACACTTCTTAAGACAGAAGTGGCAAACTTCATGACACCCATGCAGACGGACAATAAAGGTATGACTGCTGAAGCCTACAAAAATGCATTTTATAAGCACTTACAAAAGTGCATGGATCATGCTATCCCTAATAAAACCAAGATGTTATAATCCAAAAAAGGAAGCCAATCTGGTGGTCCTCTGCCATAAACAAACTCTACAACAGAAGAAAGAAACTGTTGCAAAAAAGAGTAAAATCCCATGACTGGATGAACTCCCTGGTCAACTTCAGTAAGAAGCCAAGATCCCTCATAAAATCCTCCAAAGCTAGTTACAAAAATAAAATTGCCACTGACTCTAAAGACAACCACAAAGCATTCTATAGCTATGTCAAGAATCTCAATGGGAACACTCAGATCTGCTCTGAGTTACAGCACAATGGCACTAAATATACAGAACAAACTGATATTGCTAACATCCTAGCAGATAGGTTCAGTGCTAACTTTACCCCCTTCCCACCCCCTAAATGGCCCATCTCTATACCGGAAGAATGCAAAGTTCCTATAATCACGGCTGCACAGGTAAAAAACACACTCTCCAAAGCCAAGAACACAGCATCCATGGGACCTGACAATATCCCAGGCTGCATTCTACACGAACTACAGAATTAACTGGCACCCTACCTAAGTACCATGTTCAATCATAGCCTCACCTCAGGCTTTGTACCCACTGAATGGCACACCATGACGGTTATCCCACTCCTCAAAGGGGGAGCCACGATGGACCCCTGGAACTACCGCCCCATTAGCCTGACGAGCCTGGTCTGCAAGGCCATTGAATGTATCATCGTGGAACTCATAAACAAAGACATTGGTAATCTCCAAACTCTGGACCCTACCCAGTTTGGATTTGTAAAAGGCAGATCATGTCTCCTAAACCTGATTGACTTATTTGAAGCAGTCACCAAAGCCATAGATGATGGTAAAATGGTTCACACAGCTTATCTAGATCTCACCAAGGCTTTCGACACCATCCCCCACTCTGGAATTATAGATAAACTCACTCAACTAGGTATAAATCCCTATGTCACAAGATGGGTTGCCAACTGGCTCACGGACAGAACCCACACTGTGAAAGTAGCGGATTCCAAATCCGACTTCAGACCAGTGACAAGTGGAGTACCACAGGGTTCAGTCCTGGGTCCTCTCCTGTTTGGTATCTACTTCTCCGAAGTGCAGGCTAACACAGAAGGTCTTTGGATGACTGCAAACTAGGAGCCATAATCGAAACTCCTAACGATGTGGACAAACTACAAAAGGGACTCACTGAGACAGATACCTGGTGTCAAAGCCATGGCCTGAAGCTCAATGCCAAAAAGTGTATTGTCACCCCCTTTGGTAAAAACTCTGTACTCATGAACTACCACATAGCTGGTAGTCTACTTAATGCCGAAAATGTGATAAGAGACCTTGGGACACAGGTAGACAGTAGTCTCTCCTTTGATAATCACATCACCACAGTGGTCAGGAAATCCTTCTACGTGGCTCATCTCATCACAAAAAAATTCTCATCCAGAAAAAAAGAGGTCATTGTTCCCCTCTACTCATCACTCATTAGACCCATTATAGAGTACAATGCCCCTTTTGGTATGTACCTCACAAGACATCTACAACAATTGTAAAGACCACAGAAATACTTCATAAAGTGGATTACTGGCCTCAAACAGATGCCCTATGCAGACCGTCTCAAAAACTACAGCTTTACTCCATCGCATATCACCTACTCAGGGGAGATCACTGCCTAACATAAAAGCTATGTCAAACCCAGAGCTGTTGGACATGCTCCACTTAAAGAAATCCCAATCCCTCCGAGCTAAACGCTCTAGGGACCTAAACCTTGTCACCACAATAAACAGAACATGCTGGAGGGATAGATTCCTGTCCCAGAGACTTCTCATACTCTGGAACAGACTACCTATCTATGTCAAACAGAGCTCCTCATTAGCACTCTTCAAGAAAAATCTTGATGATTGGATGGGAAATGGGAAATTCACCCAGGGATCACTTCTGTGGCTCTGCTCAACAGGGGCACAGGAAAATAATTTTCTTGGGTGGCGAAAGCCAGGGTACATTTTTGGCTAGGCTTATATAGGCCCTAGGGCCAATAGCCTAGTACCTACCTATGAACCTATGAACCTATGGGGGGGGGTAAAGTTAGCACTGAACCTATCTGCCAGGATGTTGGCAATATCAGTTGGTTCTGTAATTTTCGTGCCTTTGTGCTGTAACTTAGTGCAGATCTGAGTGTTGCCATCAAGATTCTTGACATAGCTATAAAATGCTTTGTGGTTGTCCTTAGAATTAGTGGCAATTTTGTTTTCATAGCTAGCTTTGGAGGATCTTATAAGGAATCTCAGCTTCTTACTGAGGCTGACCAGGGAGCTCCTCCACTCATGGGATTTTACTCTCTTTTGAAACAGTTTCTTCCTTCTGTTGTACAGTTTGTTTATGGCTGGGAACCACCACATTGGGTTCCTTTTTTTGGAGGATAGCGTCTTGGTTCTGTTTGGGATAGCACAATCCATGCACTCATGTAAGTGCTTGTAGAGTGCATTTGTGTAGGATTCAGCAATTGTAACTGTATTGTCCATCTGCATGGGTGTCATGAAGTTCACCACTTCTGTCTTAAGAAGCATGAAGTTGGCTTTGGAGAAATTTTTTACCATGGTTTCCTTAATGGGGGGTGGGGTGGGATGTGGATATCAAGGGTGATTAGCTTATGGTCGGATCGGACCAATGAGGAGTTGACTTCAGGTGTGGAACACCGGTCACTCATGTTGGTAATGACTAGGTCTAGGATATTGTTGCCCCTGGTAGGGGTGTGGATAAGTTGATCCAGGCCATTGGAGTTTATAAATTCCAGAAAGCGTTGAGCTAAGGAGTTGGTACATGAGTAGTTTTCCCAGTTAATGGTGGGGTAGTTGAAGTCACCCATTATTAGGGTGTTTGGTTGAACCCTAATATTTTCCAGTACATCAAGAAAAGAGGAGTGGGAATCCTGGGGCATGGTGGGGGATCTGTATCAAGCTACAATTTGGATTGCAGTTTTGCCCAGAGTTAGTTGCACTTGGATAACCTCAGATGCATTATGCTGAGCAACTAGCCTGGAGGTGTGGATATCCTTAATGAATATGGACACCCCTCCGCCTTTGGTGTTTTGGTCCAGGTTACATGGCCAAAAGGTGTGGTATGAGTTATAGCCTGGTAGTGCATGGGGTGCTCTCTGGAGCCTTGAACCAGGTCTCAGTCACTGCACAGATATCGATGTTCTCCATTTTAAGGAGTGCCTCGAGTGTGTGCATTTTGAGATTTAGACTTCTAGCATTGAGTAGCATTACCCTCAGTTTTTGCTTGCCTTTTCCTGTTATGGTGGTGAATTTGTTATTTGAACCTTGCCTAAAAAGGGTACTATAGGGACAGCAAGAGCCTTAGCCAGTATCTGGAATCCCAGGGGTGACAGGTGCAGGCCATCTGTGGCAAAGCATCGTGGTCTGTCAACCATGTCATCCCAAGCAGACAGATACTGGATCCCCTTAGAATGATACCAGAAGCTTAGCCAATTGTTGAAGTCAATCATTTTGTCCTTGTACTGCAGTATCATTCGGGGTGATGGCAGAATGCTACTCAGGGCTAGGGTCATATCTGCCTGGGCTACAAGATCGGAGAGCTCTTCCATGTCTCTTTTAATGTAGTCCAGGGAGGTACATCTCAGATTGTTCACACCAACATGGACAATGACAGAGTCATATTTGTACTTGTTGTGGAGTGACCTGAGTGTGTGGGTTATGTGGCAGATCCTGGCACCTGACAGGCAGCTGACAGTAACCTTCTCCTTGTTTAGCCTGGTGAGTGGGACATCAGTGTGCCTGACTATAGAGTCACCTATGACTAGTGTGTTGGGTACGTTGTTTTGCCTTATTGGCTGTGGTTTAGTGGCACACTGAGTCTGTGGGCTATGTGTCATTTGGGTTGTGTTGGGGGATGGATGTTGCTTGTGTTTCTGCTTTGGAGGTCTCTCTTGCTTAGACAGATTATTATTGAGAGCCTCTGTGAATGTTTTTGTGCTACTATGTGTGGATTTTGGTGGTGTAGATTTAGTGAGACTATGTGATGAGTGTGGTGTGGTGCAAATGTTTACCTTCTCCTCATGACTGTCAAGTTCAGTCTTGGGTGGAGAGAGCTTTACCTCCAGTTTTGCTAGATAAGTGCATCACTCACAGGTTGTAGTGCTGGGTGGTAGGAAGAGAGGGTTGTCTGTGTACATGAGGCAATTTCTACATTGCCTCAAGATGCCCAGATTCCTCAGATAGACAGGAGAGAACACTAGGAGCTGACCCTTGGACATGCCTGAATAAAAAACTATTTTCCACTAGATAAGTGAGGAAAGTGAGTACAAGAGCTGTTTTTCTCTTAGCAAGTGAGAAAAGTAAGTACAAAAACTGTTTTTCTCTAAGTAATGAGGACGATTGAGTGCTATAGTAATTAGTAGCTTATTTAGTGCTTACAAGTTCTGAATTGGTGCTGAGCATGAATAAGAAAATTTAAGTGCTAAAACTAAGAATCTGTATCTGCACTAGACAAGTTACAGGACAGAAACAAGTGCAAATGCAGGCTTTCAAATCAGAAAGTTGAGAGAGATGGAAGAGATTGCCCAAATGGCCAATAACTACAATTTCTGGGCCAGAACCACTCCTTATGTGGTAGACAGGTTACCTAGTGCTTACCACTCCCACTGATAAGCTAGAAGGCTTCCCTCCAACATAGAAAGGCTTGGGGGGCTCAGAAGCTTACATACAGTCCTGGATACAGCAAATCTGTATCTGGAACACTAGTTACAGGAAAGGTAGGAAACAGGCTTACAGTTTTTTTTTTTTTTTTTACAGAAAAGTAGCAAAAACAGTAGTAAAAACAATTCACATGCAGTGAAATATGAGAGAGACATAAAATGTGTGGCTTTCAATATTCGCTGTGATTGCTCTGTATGCTGTAGTTCGATCCACTTCTGAGGCACAAAGAATTCATTATAGCTTGGGAAGCATAGTAAACCCAACTCCTGATTACTGGCTGGATAAAGAGGTGTGCATTGTGACAATGTATAGATTGGTTTACTGAGAACCATATTTGAATGAACAATACTATTTGTGCACTGGTTCTTTGAGGCATGGATCCCCTCTAAGATAGTGATTGGCTTATAGTACGTTCTTGAAAGCTGCTGATTGGCTGAGCAAATAGTCCCAGTTATTGAAAGTTTTGAGGAAGTGCTTTGTGTTTGTAATATCTGCGGTATGAATTAATGTGGCATGATCTAATGTTTATAAAGTGAAGAGCATCTAGTTTAAGTCTGAGTTTTGGCTATGCTAAAGGTGTGTCCTCTAAAGCGTCTTATGAAAATTTTGCATGGAGAAATATCCTATTGACTATTAGTTCCTATGAGAGTACAGTTTTGCCTAATAGTTCTTGACTGGTTCAATGAGCAATCTTAAAAGCTGTCTATTGGTTGTGAAAAAGTTCGGACTATTGGAAGGAGTATCGAGGTGTGTCCCCTAAAACGGCTGTAATAGGATGTCATGGAGGCATTCTCATTTGAGCTTTGCCATTGGTTCTTGACTCCATAAGGGCATTATGCTTCCTGAATGAATGTGATTTGCTCTTGATCATTTAAAAGATTGATTATTGGTCATGATGATAGGATCTGAAGAAGGCTAAGTCCAAAAATGCTTATCCATTCATTCATCTGCTTGCTTGGAAGGATTCCTTTACTTGTTCTCTTGTCATTTTTGGAAGGATTTTAATGTTTTTTTATTAAAGCCTTGGTTTTAGCTAAAGTCCATGGTGGTACATCCTAATCACTTTAGGATAGGTGGGTCATCACCAGCTGCTCAGTTCTGCCCTTTCCATTGGCTCTTCCTGCACTCTAGTTATGAGGTCATCCTGAGATATCTAGGTCACAGTCAAACTTTACCCCTCTCTGCCACAGAGCTGACTTCATCCATTATACTAAATGCGTCAGAACTAGCACCTGCGTTTATATCATCGGCAGCCCATTCTGCATGTCAGTATCTTCGCAGAGAAGCAATCTTTCCATCTACAGTACCGGCATATGCCTTAAGTAGTGACTGTTGAGAATGCTGGATTTGCTACAACTGTGGTGTAAATAAGAATATTTATGCTAATAAGTGAGAGCTGGTTGTGGGAGACCATCATTCAGGCAGTTTTCAGAATTTTCTGTTTAGCCCTAATCCCCAGATAGTCAACCAGCCACTGCTCTTCTGTATTCATCAGTGAAATCCAAGGAATCTGTTGCATTCTGATAACCATAACTACAATTTTATACTATATTTTGTACTTTTAAGCTGTAATTTTGCTATATTGTTGATTTTTAAAACTGTTCTTGCTGATTTGATGCACTTTTTTATTCTGCGGTAGCATAGACTGGATTCAGACCCGCTGAATCTGGTTCTGTTTGTTAAACTGAATACTAAACCAGGCTATCTTTTGTTGGAGAGGGCTCCCCTGCACCCTTGTGGCAGGAGAGTGCACTTAGGACTCATCTGATTGAAGGTTGCTGGCACAAGGCTCAGTTTTGAGCTTTCTTAATGGTTAAATTGTTTAGTTCACTTTGGTCACTGTTTTAACATAGCTTCATAGAGTTAGGCAACCAGCCACTGCTCTGCTGTATTTATCTGTGCAATCCAAGGAATCTGTTGCATTCTGCTAGCCGTAGGTACACTTTTATACTGTATTTTGCACTTTTAAATTGTATTTTTGTTGTATTGATGACTTTTTAAAACTGTTCTTGCTAATTTGTTGCACTTTTTGTCTGCTGTAGCATCACACCTCTCAATCTCTTAGAGCAAGAAATCTGGACAAAGCCATAAATAATGGGGGGGGGACAAAGGCCCAAAAAGAGGGACAAATTTTAAATGCTGCAATTACAAACCTAAAAACTTGATTCTAACATGTTTTGCATTAGAATTAATTTTTCTGAAGGGCTGAAGTCAGAAACTCTAATGCCTGTCATTTTTTTCTGATTTCAGTCTACAATAATCTGTCAGTGATTTGCTAGAAAAACATATTTTTCTGAAAAATGGACCAAAATTATGGGGCAAAAATCTGGACAGTCTGTGAAAATCTCTATAATTGACTGGTCGGTGTAGCATAGACTAGATTCAGACCTGCTGAATCTGGTTCTGTTTGTTAAATTGAGTACTAAATCAGGCTGTCTTTTGTTGGAGAGGGCTCCCCCTGCACCGATGTGGTAGGAGAGTGCAGTTAGGATTCTTCTAACTGATGGTTGCTGGCAAAGCACTCAGTTTTGAGATTTTTATGGGGTAATTGCTCAATTCATTTTACTCACTGTTTTAACACAGCTCCAATGAGTTAGGAAACCAGCCACTGCTCTGCTGTATTCACCTGTGCAATCCAAGGAATCTGTTGCATTCTGCTAACCATAAGTACAATTTTATACTGTATTTTGTACTTTTAAACTGTACTTTTGCTATAGTGCTGATTTTTTAAACTGTTCTTGCTGATTTGTTGCACTTTTTTGTCTGCTGCAGTATAGACTAGATTCAGATCTGCTGAATCTAGTTCTGTTTGTTACACTGAGTAATAAACCAGGCTATTTTTTGTTGGGGAGGGCTCCCCTGCATCCTTGTGGCAGGAGAGTGCAGTTAGGACTCATCTGACTGAAGGTTGCTGGCACAGGGCTCAGTTTTGAGTTTTTTTTTATGGGTTAAATTGTTTAATTCAGTTTGCTCACTGTTGCTACATAATTCCCACGTTTACGTGGGTTTGCACTTATTTTAACAGAGTTCCACAGAGTTAGGCAACTAGCCACTGCTTTGCTGTATTCATCTGTTTATGCTTAGCACACCTCCTTGCACCATTTGCAGTACTGCAGAGTGGGAGTAATCAGTGGTGGTTATAGACACAAAAACTTCAGTAGATATATTTTCCCTTAGTAGCTATCCACAATCCAGCCAAGAAGTCCTTAAATTGCACTTTTCGGCTCAGAGAGCACCTCAGCTGCACATTTGCCCCTTAAACAGTCCCAAAACCACCAATTCCACAATAGGCTCATACCATTTAGAGAACCTCACTAGTTTAGACCCTTTATAGAGCACCCCATTAGTATAGACCCCATCTAGAGCACCCAGTTATACCACACCCTTCCATTTCCTCTACCTACTGTGAAAATGGGATTTAACCTAGCAATATGGATGGTCAGTTTCCCTCCATTTCTCCTACCAGCCTGATTGATATGGGTATGAGGAAGTGTAGTAACTGCCTAATGTACACTGACAACCCTCAAGTCCTAAATCACCCAAGTACAATTTGTGAGAGATGCATCTACACTAAGATTATGGATCCTTATTCTCTCACGTACAGAACAGTAACACTGAACAAGTTGTCAGCTCACATACTATACCTCCTACGCAAACCATGCACTCTATACATAAAACCATCATACACAGAGGTATTCACCAGAAACCTACCTAAACACCAGAGATCTTCCAAACACAAACATGCTATACCTATTACAGCTTCTACAGTACTGAATTCACATAAAAACACAAGCATCAGTGTTTCACCAAATAAGACCCTAAGGGAAAGCACATCTAAACCAAATGTTTTAGTCATAGTTGACTCCATTCAGAGGCACACAGATGTCCCATTCATACTCTGGACAAGGAGAAGGATACAGTCAGCTGTCTATCGGGTGCCAGGATCCATCAGGGCACACATGCACTCAAGTCTCTCAAGTACCGTTATGACTCTGTCATAGTTCATGTTGGTGTGAATGACTTGAGACATACTTTACTGGACAATATGAAGAAGAGACATGATTCATTTCTATGAATATGTGTACCAGGCAGGTATGTCCCTAGCCTTGAGCAGCATTCTACCCTCACCTAGGATAATGCCACAATATAAACAAAAAATTAGTGATTTCAACAATTGGCTTAGTTCTGGTGTCATTCTAAGGGGATCCAGTTCCAGTCAGCCTGGGATAACGTGGTTGATACACCACTCTGCTTTGCCAGAGATGGTCTTTGCATGTCACCTCTAGGCTTTTAGTTACTGGCTAAGGCACTTACCTCCCCCAGAGTGCTTTTTTTAGGTAAGGTCTTAAGAACAAAATTTCTGATGTGAAAATATCACTCGCAAATAAATTAAAGGTTATGCTGCTAAACACTAGGAGTTTAAATCAGAAACTGTACTCTCTGGAAGCACTCCTCTCCCTGGAGGAAGTTGACCTCTGCAGTCACAGAAACTTGGTTCAGGGCTGCAGAGAGTACCCTAGCCTTGGGAGGCTACAATGCCTTCCACACTTTCAGACCGCAAAATGAATTTGTAAGAACCAAAGGAGAAGGAGTATCTATCTTCAAAGATAAATACACCTCTAGACTGGCTAGAGAAAAACTCCATGGAGTTACTCCAAATTCAACTAACTGTGAGTAAGACCCCCCTTCAAGTCATTGTTAGCTATAGGCCCCCTTCAAAGAACCAAGATACCCACCCTGCTTATTTGGACCTACTTAAGTCAATCAAATTAGAGCCAAACACTCTAGTCATGGGCAGTTTTAACTAGAAAGCTTATACGAGTACCAACATGTTTGCACAAAGGCCCCTAGACTTTGTTAACACTAATGCCCTGGAACAAATAGTATGCAACACCATAAGGTGCTCAAATATTCTCAACCTGGTCCTCACCAACATGGTCGACTGTTGCACCACCACAAATATAGGACCCTCACATGTTAAATCTGACCACAAATCAGTCACGTTTGAAGTAGCTATAGCACCTGAACCCCTCTTAGGTGAAATCAGGATAAAAAATTTCACCAAAGCTAATTATACCCTTCTAAGGGATGGCATAAATAATTTCCAAGCTCCTGTTCCCACAGATTGCATTGACAACTATACTAAGATATATACAAATACCCTGTACAAACACTTACACAAATGTATTGACACAGCTGTACTTGAAAGGATCAGAACAACATTCTCAAGGAAAACAAGCCTCCCTGGTGGACATCTAGCATTAATAAGTTATACAACAAGAGGAAGAAGTTGCTGTCTAAGAATAAAAAAGAGAGGTCCCAGCACTGGAATAACACCCTCCTCTGCTTGAACAAACAAATAAGACAACTTATAAAATCCTCTAAGAGCAATTGAAAAAAAATAGCAACCATAGCTAAGGATAGCCATAAGGCATTCTTCGGCTATATCCATAACCTAAAAGGTAGGGCCCAGACATGTGCTGAACTAGCTGTGGATAGCATCACATACACTAATCCTGTGAAAATAGCTAACCTATTAGCTGATAGGTTTGATGAAAATTTCACCCCCTCTGTCCCCTTCAAACATTCCGCAAAGCATTCCCTCTACTTCTCCCCCACCTTGCATCTCCAAAGAGGAAGTCGTTAATGCTCTCTCCAAGGCCAAACACACAGCATCTATGGAACCAGATGGCATCCCAGGTTGCATTTTAAATGGTCTAAAACATGACTTAGCAATTACATTGCGTCTATATCACGTTATCGAAAGTTTACTTAATCGAATCAATAAAGGTTGAACTTTATTGATCGATTAAGTAAAACATCGAATAACGTAAAAAAAAAAAATAAAAAAATAAATGGCATAGGCAGCTGCGCCCCCCCCCACCCCCCTACTTAAATATACCACCTCCGAGACCACACTACATTGAGGTAAACGGAAATTAGAGATTTCCATTTACTTGCACGATGTTCTTCACTAACCACTTACGACAACGTGAAGTAGACCCATTCCATTAGGTACTCTCTTCAACCACAGCCTGAGTACTGGTTTTGTCCCTGCTGAGTATAAAACAGCAACCATCATCCCCCTTCATAAAAGAGGTACAGCAACAGACCCTGGGAACTACAGACCCATAAGCTTAACCAGTCTTATCTGTAAGGACATGGAACGAATCATTGTGGACCTGATAAATAAGGATATAGGTGATCTCCACACCCTTGATCCGACACAGTTTGGTTTTGTCAAAGGCAGGTCATGCCTGTTAAACCTGGTGGTCTTCTTCGAAAATGTCACCAGAGCCATAGATGAAGGCAAAGCTGTGCATACAGCCTACCTTGACTTAGCCAAGGCCTTCGACACAATCCCACATTCGGGCATCATTGATAAACTCTCCCAGTTGAATATCAACCCTTATGTTGGCAGGTGGGTTGCTAACTGCCTCACCGACAGATCACACTCAGACAAAGTTGGGGACTTTACCTCAACCAGCAGACCTGTCACCAGTGGGGTTCCATAAGGGTCAGTGCTGGGCCCCCTATTGTTAGGAATTTACTTCTCAGAAGTTCAGGCCAAAACAGAGGGGCTGTGGCTGACTAAGTTTGCTGATGACTGCAAAGTAGGTGCAATCACTGAATCCCCAAACAATGTCAATATACTTCAAGATGGACTTACATAAACCACTGATTGGTGCCAAAGTGATAGACTCTAACTCAATGCTAAAAAATGCATTATCATCCCTTTTGGTAAATACGATATTCCTGCAGACTATCATATACATAATAATACCCTAAGTAACAACTCAGTAGTGAGAGTCTTGGGAATGCAAGTTGACTGTAACCTAAACTTTGACCAGCATGTGTCTATTGTGGTAAGGAAGGCATTCAATGTTGCACACCTCATTAGCAAAGGCATTGCCTCCAGAAAGAGGTCATAACACCCCTGTACTCGACCCTCATCAGGCCAATAATTGAGTACAGTGCTGCCTTTGGTATATACCCTACCAGACACCTGCAGTAACTTGAGGGACCTCATAGATTTCTGACCATGAAAATTCATAGTTTCCAGCACATGTCATACACTGACAGACTGGTCACTGTCACGGTACTTAGTAATGTACAGACTACGTAGAGGAGACTTGTGTCTGGCCTACAGAGCAATCTCGAATCCAAAGCTAATGCTGCAATCCACAAGTCAAATGGGACAATAGCCATCCACTCCAGGGACCCTAACCTGGCCTGTGACATAAATAGGACCTGCTGGAAAGACAGATATGTCTGTCAGAGGTTGCCACTCCTCTGGAATAGGCTACCAATTCACATCAAACAAAACTCCTCTATGACCCTGTTTAAGAGTAGACTGGATGACTGGATGGGAAACTGTCAATTCATGCTAGGGATTTTACCCATGACCCTCCTAGACTCCTAGATATGGGCAGGCTTTGCTAACTAATATCTCGAGTTTAGTCAAGATCCTTTATATTGGGTTTCTGTAGCATTATATTGGGTACACACGTCTAGGTTTGTTTGGGTCAATAGCCCAGTAACCACCTTTGAACCTAATTGCTACTTACTGATTGGCAGTCTCTGAAGGGACTGCAGAATAATGAGAAGAAATGTTGTTTATTTTAAAAGAATCATGTATTAATAGTGGTAATTTTATACAGCTACTATTTACTATTGAATTAATTAGCAATAACTCAACATTTATACTTCTGTAGAATGCATTTCCTGTAATATCAGTTGTAAGGAAAGCTAGCATATTTCCTAAACCTCCCCCAGCAAGCACTAACCAGGAGTTATGGAGCAGTAACCCACTTTATAACTGTTACTGGGGAAGGTACAGTTTGCATCTTCTGTGATCACATATGCTTTTGAGAGGAAGCATCTAAATATTAGTTCTACTGAGCTACACATCTTTCTGCATAACCTGCCTTTATGTAAGTTATAAAGCATAACTTAAATTTCTGTCCATGTTTTATTTACTTATTCTTTATCAATTTCTGTAAAATCTAAGCTACATTTAGTATCTTTGTTTTTCCATGTCTTTTTTCAGCTTGCTAATATGCAAACAATAATGCCTGAGAAGTTGGTATTAATGGAGAAATAACAGACCACCCAGGCATTTTATGAGGCTCAATGTCACAAGTTGAGGGCCTCTCTACCCCTGGATTGGTTGTTATTTCTCCTGTAACCCCCACCCTGGATGGGGCATTATTGCTCTTATATAATGGGCTATCAGTTATATTGTTATATGTTTATGTTATTCCTCCTAATGTTTCAAAGTTGCTGGAGCATATTTAGTTGTCATTGGAAGAAGTATTTTGCATACAAGACACACACACACACACACACACACACACACACAAAACATGTCCAGCAATTACAATAAATTACAACCCCTTTTCTGACTGAATACATCTCAGATGTCTCATTGTGATCAAAAGAATGAGAAAACTTCCTGCAGTGCAAGGCACTGTGAACTTCCATGCCTCTCAACTGTCCCTAATTTTTCAGAATGTCCCTAATTTTGCTTCATATTTTTGCTCTGTGTCTTGTAGAATATTTTAAATCACTGAGGCTTACAGTCAGTTAGTAATACCAGATATTATAATATCATACTTCTAATTTTTAAGAGAATCTTCTTCTGGCTTTTCCCGGTTAGGGGTTGCCACAGCGGATCACCTGTCCACTCATGAGTGGCAGTGGAGTTTTATGGTGCCAAGGTGCCAGCCCGGCACCCAACCTTCCACAGAAGGCACACGCTTGCACACATTCACATCTAGGGCCAATTTGGAGTGTCCAATCCACCTACAGCATGTCTTTGGGATGTGGGAGGAAACCAGAGCACCCAGAGGAAGCCCACGCGACCACAGGGAGGACATGCAGACTCCACACAGAAGGCACTCCAGCTGAGAATCAAACCGGAGAACCTCTTGCTGTGAGGCGGCAATGCTAACTGCTACACCACCGTGGCCGCCCCTAATTAAGAGAATGTGTTTATGAAATGCTTTGTGCCAAGCAAAAAAAGTTGATGTATGTGCTTTCTCTGCCTCTCTCCATTGCTCACTCTTTCTCTCTGTCTGTCTGTCTGTTTGTCGTCTACACACACACACACACACACACACACACACACACACACACACACACACACACACACACACACACACACACACACAATTCCATTACTTTTTCTTTATTTTTTCCTACCTCTTTAATTAGAACTTTTTAAACCATACTTAGAAGGGTAAAGTGAAAAAGGAAGTCCTTGTAACTGCTGCTTTTGATAGCCCATTTATTATTATTATTATTATTATTTCTTTTTTACACTTTGTAAGCAGCAAAGCCACTTTCAATGACCATAGAAAACTGGCTGCAGTTTGCTTTTATCAGTCCATGCTTCATGGCAGCTTAATAATGCTGCAGTGAAGCAGCAACCTTGTTTTTTTTTTTTTTTACTGGGTGATATCTGTACAGTAATACCCTTTTAAGCATTAGTATTCCAATAGGATAGCAATGTATGTTTCACCTATTATCTAATCCTTCTTAATTTAAGGTTCACACCCCATCTTAGCATTTTGTCAGCTCAGTTTGAATTATCACTACATTCTTACCTGGTGTTATTATACTCTCCATCTTAACACCACTTGTATATATAGTGTGCATGTTTTATTATTAGTCAGTTTAGGTACGTATAAATTATACAGATGAGGTCCCAATACTGAATGAATGGCACTGCCCTGCCTTATTCATAGTTTCATAGTTTCATAGTATAGTACTAGGCTATCTGCCCTGGGGCATTTGTAAGCCTAGCCATAGTGATGTGGCTTTTGCCACCCCATGAAATGGTACAAAAATGTACAGAATAAATCTAGAATACTGTGCCTCTGTCTAGTAGTGACACAGTGATGGTCCCCTTATATAATAGAATTAGTTTACTGTGCCCCTGTCTAGCAGTGACACAGATGTGACCCCTGGGGTAAACTTACGATCTCCCATCCACTCATCAAGATTTCTCTTGAAGAGAGTCAGTGAGGGGCTCTGCCTAATACGAACTGGGATTCTGTTCCAAAGCATGGGAAGCCTCTGGGTTATGAATCTATCCCTCCAGCATGCCCTATTCATACTTGTGCCGAGGTTTAAGTCTTTAGCTCTCGTGGTCCTGATGGATTTGGATTTTTTGAGGTGAAGCATGTCCATCAGATCCTGATTGGACATGGCCTTGTACGTCAGGCAGAGATCACCTCTGAGCAGGCGGTATGCTACTGAATAGAGCTGAAGTTTTTTTAGTCTGGCAGAATAAGACATATGTTGGAGACCCTTGATCCTTTTGGTGAGGTACTTTTGTGGTCTCTCCAGCTGTTGCAAATGCCGGGTTAGGTACATACCAAATGGGGCATTGTACTCAATCATGGGTCTGATGAGGGAGGAATATAGGGGTACAATGACATCCTTGGATCTGGATGTGAATCCCTTCATGATGAGGTGTGCAAGGTAGAATGTTTTTCTAACCACTTTGGCAACGTGGGTGTCAAATGAGAGGTCGCTGTCTACTTGGGTCCCTAGGTCTCTGATTACTTTTTCCGTACTCAGTGGGTTGCTGTCTATGTGATAATTTGTGGGTACTTTGTTTTTTCTAAAGGGATGACTATACATTTTTTGGCATTTAGTTTAAGGCCGTGACTACGGCACTAGTTGTCCGTTTCAGTGAGGCCTTTTTGTAGGATGTGTGTGTCTGCTGGTGTATCGACTATGGCGCCTAGTTTGCAGTCATCTACAAACTTTGTCAGCCACAGCCCTCCCATGTTTGCTTTAACATCTGAGAAATAAATGCCGAACAAGAGGGGTCCCAGGACAGATCCCTGTGGGACACCACTTGTGACTGGCTTTGAGTCTGACATTGCTCCAGCGATTTTAACTTTATGGGTTCTGTCCTTTAGCCAGTTTGCAACCCATCTAGTGACATAAGGGTTTACTTTTAAGCTGTTTAGCTTATCTATGATGCCTGAGTGGGGTATTGTGTCAAGGCCTTAGCCAAGTCCAGGTATGCTGTATGGACTGCTTTGCCCTCATCAATGGCTCTAGTGACTGTTTTGAAAAAGTCAACCAGGTTTAAAAGGCAGGATCTGCCCTTTACAAAGCCGAACTGGGTGGGGTCAAGTGTCTGTAGGTCCCCTATGTCTCTGTTTATGAGTTCCATAATGATTCTTTCCATAGCTTTGCAGACCAGGCTAGTTAAGCTTATGGGGCGGTAGTTTCCAGGGTCTGTAGAGGCACCCCCTTGTGGAGTGGGACCACTGTTGCTGTAATCCAGTGTTCAGGTACATATCCCGAAGTAAGGCTAAGGTTAAATAGCATTTTTATGTGTGGGTTTAGCTCCTCTTGGAGTTCACGTAACACGCACCCCGGGATACCATCAGGTCCCATTGATGCTGTGTTTTTTGCTTTGTTTAGGGCGGTTCTCACTTGGACATCTGAGATGACAGGGAGATTACATTCAGCTGGGATAAGTATTTCTTCTTTTGGGGGTGAAGGAGGGGAGAAATTTGCACTGAACCTGTCAGCCAGAATGTTAGCAATATCTGTGGGTTCAGTGTATTTTTTGTTGTTGTGAACCAACTCTGAGCATATCTGAGGGTTTCCGCCCAGGTTTCTAACATAGCTGAAGAAGGCTTTGTGGTTATGTTTAGTGTCCTTAGCGATTTTTCTCTCAAAGTTTGCCTTAGATGTTTTTATGAGAGAACGTAGTTTTCTGCTAATGTTGATCAGAGATGTCTTCCCTTCATGGGATTTCGCTCTAACGTGCAGTAGCTTCCTTCTTTTGTTATACAATTTGTTTATGGCTGAGGTCCACCAGACAGGACACTTACATTTGGTGGAGAGGGACTTGGATTTGTTTGGGATTGCATGATCCATGCATTCTTGGAGATGTCCATAGAAAGCATTTGTGAAGGATTCGGCATTGTGGGATGTGGTATCCACTGACACAGTGGACTTAAAGGATACCATCTCAGTCTTAAGAAGAGTGAAGTCTGCTTTTGAGAAGTTTTTCACTGTGGTCTTTTGTGCTGGGGGTGGAGGTGGGATATGTATATCCAGGGTGATTAGTTTGTGGTCAGATCTCACTAGTGAGGGGTATACTTCCGGTGTGGAGCATTTTGTCCCCATGTTTGTGATGATCAGGTCTAGTATATTATCTCCCCTAGTGGGAGAGGTGACTAGTTGTTCCAGTGCATTTGAATTTATGAATTCCAGGAACCTTTGGGCTAGGGTATTAGGGCTAGAATAATGTACCCAATCTATGTTTGGGTAGTTGAAGTCTCCCAGTATGATGGTATTTTGTGATACAGTCATATCCTCCAATGTCTTCAGGAAGGCTGAGTGGGGTTCTTGAGATTGGGAGGGTGGTCTGTAACATGGTACCAGTTGTATAGCAGTTTTGCCTATGGTTAGTTGCACCTGTATGGTCTCTGATGCTTCATGTGTTGCTACTAACCTGGAGGTGTGGGTGTCCTTTATGAATATAGACACTCCCCCTCCCTTTGTGGTTCGGCCCGGGTTTTGGGGCCAAAAAGCATGATACGAGGTATAGCCTGGTAGCTCTGGGGTGCTCTCAGGAGCCTTGAACCAGGTTTCAGTTACTGCACAGACGTCGATGTTCTCCATGCTGAGGAGTGCATCAAGTGCCTGCATCTTGAGATTTAGACTTCTGGTGTTGAGCAGCATTACCCTTAGTTTTTTTCCATTTTTGTTTTCTAAGGAGGTGGGTTTGTCTTTTGAGCCTTGCCTAAAAAAGGCATTATGGGGGTGGCAAGAGCCTTAGCCAATATCCGGAAGCCCAGTGGTGACAGGTGTAAGCCATCCCTTGCGAAGCAGCGTGGCTTGTCCAACATATCATCCCAGGCAGACAGACATTGTATCCCCTTAGAATGACACCAGTACTTGAGCCAATTGTTAAAGCTGATCATCTTGTCTTTGTATTGTGATATCATTCTTGGTGAGGGCAAGATGCTGCTCAGGGTCAGGGTCATACCAGCCTGGGCTACATAATCGGAGAGCTCCTCTATGTCTCTTTTCATGTAGTCCAGGGAGGTACCTCTCAGGTCATTCACACCAGCATGGACAATGATGGAGTCATATTTGTACTTGCTTTGGAGTGACCTGAGTGCGTGTGTTATGTGGCGGATCCTAGCTCCCAATAGATAGCTCACAGTCACCTTCTCCTTGTTCAGCCTGGTCAGTGGGACATCAGTGTGTCTGACTACGGAGTCACCTATTACTAGTGTATCAGGCAAGGTGTTTGCCCTTAAGGGCTGCGATTGGTCGACACACTGATTTATTGAAGTATGTGTTGCATGTGTTTTATTTTGAGGTGGTGGATTTTTGGATGTCTGCTTTGGGAGCGTCTGGTGTTTTGGTAAGTTTTTTATTAGAGCCTCCGAGTATGTCTTTGTGTTTTTATGTGTTTGGTTTGCAGTTGTGGTAGGTCTATGTGGGACTGGGATTGTTGTGTGTGTGTGGTTACCATCTCCTCCTGTCTGGTCATGCCAGCCCTGAGATGAGAGAGTTCAGCCTCCAGTTTGGCTATATAGTTGCATCTCTCACATGTATTTGTGTTTGTTGGGAGGAGGAGAGGGTTGTCTGTGTACATGAGACAATTGTAGCATTGTCTCAAGATACCCAGACTGACCAGCTGAACTGGAGACGCCAGTAATCTACCACTCGACATGCTAGAACAGTATAAGGGAGTGGTATACCTTTAAGGGAAGTGGATATTCACAGGGGTGGTAAGTAGATGTAGTGCTTTACTTAGTACAAGAGTGCTTACTTAGTAGAGAAGTATTGAGAACAAGTGCTAGGCTTATAATACTGTGAGTAGTCGGGTTATACTAAGAGTAGAGCTTCCTTAAGGGAAAATTTGAAGAGCAGACTTGGCGGAGCCAGAAAAAGTTTAACCTTGTTTAACCGCGCTGCGCTATGCGCACGACCGCGCAAACGCGGATTTTAAACAGTGAACTACAAAAGAGCTAGAAATGGTCCAAAACAACCAATTACTACAGCTTCTTGTGCTGAGGTCACTTCCCCCAAGGACGGGTAGGCTGCTCAAGGCTCCCCACTCCCACTGGTGAGCAAAGAAACTTCCTTCTATCCAAGTAAGGTAATGGACAACACAGGAACTACACCACAGCCCAGAATACAGCAATGCCTGTAAACTGGTCTAAACTAGTCGAGGAAGGCAGGAAAACAAGGATTATTTTTTGTTTTTTTGTTTTTTTGGTAGAAACACACAGAAAATGCAGAAACAGTGATAAATTAGTTACACAGGCTAGCACACTTTAGTGGGCAGCCTCCACAGTTAAATTAAACAAACAAACAAGCAAACTTTCGATCAAATTCGACTAAAATGTAACTTTAAGTGCAGATTTTAAAATAATGCAGCAATCAGTTAAAAACAGTTCAGGCTAGTTCAAGGTAAGCTACAGAAGCTATTCCAAGTGAAAAAAAGCAAAGATACTTAAATCCAGAAGGTAATCTCTTTTCTGAGTTCCCTGCTGCTAGGATCACTCTGTAAACCCACGTGGAGCTTGTCTGAGCAGTATAGCCAGAAAAAAACGCCCAGAGGCGGATTTTAAACAGTGAACTACAAAAGAGCTAGAAATGGTCCAAAACAACCAATTACTACAGCTTCTTGTGCTGAGGTCACTTCCCCCAAGGACGGGTAGACTGCTCAAGGCTCCCCACTCCCACTGGTGAGCAAAGAAACTTCCTTCTATCCAAGTAAGGTAATGGACAACACAGGAACTACACCACAGCCCAGAATACAGCAATGCCTGTAAACTGGTCTAAACTAGTCGAGGAAGGCAGGAAAACAAGGATTATTTTCTTGTTTTTTTTGTTTTTTTTTGGTAGAAACACACAGAAAATGCAGAAACAGTGATAAATTAGTTACACAGGCTAGCACACTTTAGTGGGCAGCCTCCCCAGTTAAATTAAAGAAACAAACAAGCAAACTTTCGATCAAATTAGACTAAAATGTAACTTTAAGTGCAGATTTTAAAATAATGCAGCAATCAGTTAAAAAACAGTTCAGGCTAGTTCAAGGTAAGCTACAGAAGCTATTCCAAGTGAAAAAAAAAGCAAAGATACTTAAATCCAGAAGGTAGTCGCTTTTCTGAGTTCCCTGCTGCTAGGACCACTCTGTAAACCCAAGTGGAGCTTGTCTGAGCAGTATAGCCAGAAAAAAATGCCCAGAGGCGGATTTTAAACAGTGAACTACAAAAGAGCTAGAAATGGTCCAAAACAACCAATTACTACAGCTTTTTGTGCTGAGGTCACTTCCCCCAAGGACGGGTAGGCTGCTCAAGGCTCCCCACTCCCACTGGTGAGCAAAGAAACTTCCTTCTATCCAAGTAAGGTAATGGACAACACAGGAACTACACCACAGCCCAGAATACAGCAATGCCTGTAAACTGGTCTAAACTAGTCGAGGAAGGTGGGAAAACAAGGATTATTTTTTGCCACTCACTGCCCTCACTAAACACCTGTTATCACTACCCATTGCCTGTTTGAAATCCAAACATCTAGTTACACAAACAGGTTTCTAGACAGTGAGATGTTATTTCATTTTTAATTAAGATGATGGTTAGTTTAGTGCTAAAATCCACGTGCATCAAATCTGACTATAATCCTATTTTCATTAGCACTTATTACGTTTCCTGGGAAGTGGTCTCCATGGTACTTTTACAGTTATTTGAGACCCATTTGAATAACTTCCCATTTTAATGAAACTCATTAACCTGCCCTGAGGCAGTGCAACATTTGAGTTAATTATATTAATTAAAGACTTGCAAAGAGTAAAGCCCCTTCCAAGTAGTGTGGGGAACTGCCCCCCCACAAACCCATTCACAACAATAATTTATTTAACTTATTTTATTTACAATTTTCAAGAATCTGGGGTGTCTACCTCTCATTTGACTTCCTTTTAAAATATATGTCTTCTTGAAATACAGTTTCTACTTCTTCAAGTTCTTCATCTAATGAAATTTGCATAATTACCTCTTCTTTACCTGAGCTTGAATGTAAAGTTATAGGATTGTAGTTTATCATTATAGTTAACCCCCTTTTTCTTTGCATGTGTGCTTGCAGATATGCAGCACAGTGGTTTGTTTAATTATTTATTTAAGTAATTATTTAAGTTTGTTTACCAGGGTACTACACTAATCACAAGAGGCTATTTGTAGGCAAGCCTGGGAAAAGACATTCACACGCACACACACATAAAACAAACTGATTCACATACAAGGAGTAATTACAGAAGGTACAAAGTCTAGCAGGCAATTAAAACAATGAGCAAATGTTATTAACAGAGTAAAAACAACAGTGGATTCATTTTAATAGTGAACAAGGAAGGTAAGCAGCAGGTGAGAACAGAGGATTGAAGTAAAAGTGATGTAGATGAGAGAAGAGTTACGTGATATTTTCAATGGAAAAACATTCATAGTCAGATTTTTGATGGAGTCGTCTGTTGTACTCTGAAAGTGG
Organism: Protopterus annectens; assembly: GCF_019279795.1. Classification (NCBI taxonomy): domain Eukaryota; kingdom Metazoa; phylum Chordata; order Ceratodontiformes; family Protopteridae; genus Protopterus; species Protopterus annectens. Next base: position 945,858,799 of record NC_056747.1, read on the forward strand.
GGAAAAAAGAAGATTTCCTTTTGGGAGGAGAGAAATTGCAGGAGTTTGGGTGCAAGAATGGAGAAGGATTGGTCAGTACAGTGCAGTTTAGGTTGGAGTTTCAGGCATGTGGGAGTCAATTGGGAGATGTTGTAAAGGTTGTAGTAGGTGGTTTTATTACAGAGTTTGGTAGCAAGAGGCAGGAAGGCACCTGGTTGAAGTTGTCTGAAAAGAAGAGACCCTAGGAGTAGCTCTGCTCCGTAGGTAACTGGGATCCATCTGGTTTTGGAGAGGGATGTGCTGTGGTGTTGCTGGGGGCAGGGGGGGTGGTTGGAAAAGAATTGTTAGACATTGGTTCAGAACAGTTTACCAATCAATAAAACATCTGCATTTCTGAAGCTAAGATAACATCAGTGGAAAAGATATTGAAATGTGCAGTGGCACAGCACTACATCAAGCAGCATTGTCACTGTCACAGTGCCATGACAATTAACACTTCAAGTTTGTTATTTTTCTTGATGTTATGTTCTTGTTTTCATTCCTTAAGGAAATCACTGTTTGTAAATTATGGGTAGGGTTCAGTGGTGCTTCCACTACACAAAAAGTTGATGTGTGGAACTACCGTAGTTTGTAAGTTTTTTAGTGTGCAATTCACACAAAAAAATGTTAAGTCCCTATCTTGCTAAAGCATAAAGTATTGCATTCTCCGGCTTTGACAATCACACTTGAAATGGAACATATTATGACTAAGAAATAGCATCTAACATGTATGTAAGTATACCCATTGGCTGCTTATATCTTCAAGTATGGGTAAGGTTGAAGGAAGGTATGACATTAATTCCATTGGGACACTGGAAGGAGTGGCACAAAAATAAAGAAATGAGGAAAAAAAACAGCTCAAGAAACCAAACTATTAACTAATAAAAAGGCATATAATTAGCTCTCATGTCTTCTAGCACTTCACCATATAATTCAAGTTAAAAGTTGAAACAACCAGCAAATTCACTATATGTTCAATTAAATCTAAATTAAGCCAGTACATAATTAGCTAATCAATGCTTTAAGCATCTTCCATTAAGACGTGGTTTCACTCGATCTTTCTTATACAAGATAGGTGCAGTATTATACATTTAACAAAATCCAATTACATTATGTCTGTGATGTCCCCACTCTGGGCCAGTAATCAAAGAGCCAGAATCCTCACCACTGACACTGGAGAGGAATGTTCACTTGGAATACAAATGGATACACTCAGTATTTCCAGATGCAGACCTTTCTGCATCAAACACAATTTCCCTTAACAGCACACAGAGAACACAGTCAGCCCAGGGTCCAGATTTCTCTATATCTTTCTCTCCCCAGGTCCCCAATAAGATTCTCCACTGGCACAGCTTCAGAGTTAAGTACTCAGCCGAGTGCCCAAGCTAAATCCTCCACCACTCTCACTCTTTAAAACCAGTGCTTCATGTCCCTGCTCCAAGTTGCTGACACACACACACAATGTTGACCAAGCAGTAAGGCGTTCAGGAGTGACCAGAGATGTCACCAAATAAATACATACAAATACTCTACAAATGTCAAAATATATCTCTAAAAGGGCCAGTCACACTGAAAAGTTTAAATATATTTAATAATAAATAATAAAAGAACATGTTAGATTCAGTCACAGGAAATATTAAAAATAACACAGCTGGAAAAATTCATACAGCTACAGAAAAAACAATACTTAACAATTCTCACTATATTTTCCTAAATGATTTAGAAAATTAGTATCCCTGGTCACTTACTAGTTCAAGGCAAGATGAAGTAGGTGAGTGGTCTTCCTCCTTCATCAGGTTCCAAGAACAGACTGCCCAGTCTAACAGAGAGACTTCTCAATGTAATATTTAAACATTGTTTCAGAGTTGATTACACAATGACGTCACATCTGACTCTGTTTCCCACACTATCCCCATCCCTAGAAACTGCCTTAGCACATACATGTCAATATTACATGTACAAGAGCATAGCTCAGATCTAGTACAACTGCTGGGAGTCATAAAACCATTTTAACACTTCTATTCCTCCTACAGAGCTGGTAAGCCAGGCTTCTTGCAGACATTTAATCTGTGGCTTCATTTAAAACCGTGAGATAACTTCTTTATGGCCTAGGCCCAGTAGTTTAATTTTTTTTTACTATTTTTTGAAGTTTGAGATTAACCTCTTTTCTTCCAGTATCATCTGTCAAAACATATACATTTAATTCAGTTACAATAATGCATGCACATTTCTTTTTCTTTCCAGCAGGGCACATTGTTGATACATTTTAAGACGAGCAGCTTTACAAATACATTTTTCAACACAAGCATCTATACAAATCAACACAAAAGCCAGAAGAAGTAGCTGGACTGAACCCACTCCAAGTACTGCACAGTTGCAAATCACGCCACAGTTGTAGAATGTAAGATTCACTTTATTAACTTCAGAATATAAAAATCCAAAGATGAGCGCTTTCGTCCAGGAAGATCTAGACTTCATCAGATGGTTTAACATACATAGATACTTCCTTTTTATACAGTTTCAACAGGAAATTCCACCCAGTGTTGAACTAATTAAGATAATGATATCAGGTAAAGCAGTCACTAAGCTAAAAAGCAGGCAAAACATGCAAGCTAAAAACTGCTTCATAGAACACACCACCCTATATAAAGTTGTTCCAAAATGACAGTATATAATAAATATATTTAAATATAATAAATATATGCAAGAACAATAAATATCTGTGCAATTAGATACTAAGAACTAGATGTAGTTAAAATGTTAAAAAAATAAAAAAATAAAAAGCTTATAAATAAAAAAAAGTATATAAATAAAAAAAAAAGCTTAGTGACTGCTTTATATGATATAATTATCTTAATTAGTTCAACACTGGGTGGAACATCTTGTCGAAACTGCATAAAAAGGAAGTATCTATGTATGTTAAACCATCTGATGAAGTCTAGACCTTCCTGGACGAAAGCACTCATCTTTGGATTTTTATGTTCTGAAGTTAATAAAGTGAATCTTGCATTCCACAACTGTGTCTTGATTTGCAACTGTGCAGTACTTGGAGTGGTTTTAATCCAGCTAATTCTTCTGGCTTTTGTGTTTTTTTGCTTCAGTTTGTACTTTGTTACTTCATCTATACAAATCAATTTGATGTACAAATTACATATAATTCTTTGCAAAATTCCAGCTAGCTGTGCTGGTATATGTTACACAAATGCTGCCCTACTTCTCCTGGCATGGCTGCCAGTACCTCCTATTGTCACATCTCTCCCCCCTTTGAAGACTCAAGCTAGTTTTTCAAGTGACCCTTGAGAAACTTTGCTTGAGAGGAATGAGCCTGTCTGGGAATAGATTATCCCATACCTTGTCTTGACACCCTTCTGCCTTGGCATTGCTAACCCCATTACAGTGCTGCACTGTCATATCACATGCCTGCAACCCTAGGTTTCACCTTAGTAACCTATCATTTTGCTAGCTGGCTCAGTGTAGCCATGTTAAGGGATTGTGGTTGGTAACTACAGAGAATTTCCTTCCATATAGATAGGGTTGAAGTTTCTGCAGTGCCCATACTATGGCTAAACATTCTTTTTCTACTGCTGCATAACATTTCTACCTAGGTTGGAGTCTACAGCTGAGATATACTTACTGGCTGCTCTTCTCCCTCTGAGGAAACCTGGCTAAGTACAGCCCCCACCCCATGGTTCGAAGTATCCACCTGCACAACAAATTATTTGCTTGTAATCTGGACTGGCTAACACAGGGGGTCCTCCCAAAGCCCCTTTAAGGTTTTTGGAATGCCTGTTTGCAGGCTGGGGTCCGCACTACCTTGTCTGACCTGTTTTTCATTGTCAGGTCTGTGAGGGGAGGAGCTATTGTATACTATAATTATGAACAAATGTTTTATAATACCCCACTGTCCTTAGGAATGACCTCACCTGTTTTTTTGGTAACAGGAGCAGGCCAAGTCTGAATGCCTTCTACTTTGGCAGGTTCTTGCCTGATCTTACCACTCTCCACTCTATGTACCAGGTACTGCCATACCCACCTGATACTTACTGGGCTTAATATTCAATCCTACCCTTTGCAGTCTGCCCAGGACTTCCCAGACATGCTGAAAGTGCTCTTGTCAGGAATGGCTGTAGATAGCAAAAATCATCCAGGTAAGCAAGGGCGTAATCTCCTGCTCCTGCTAGGATACAATCTACCAGACATTGGAAGGTCGCTGGGGCATTTTTCATCCAAAAGGGCATCTTTGTGAATGCATATAATCCAAAAGGAGTCACAAAGGCTGACCTCTTTCTAGCCATGGGAGTCAAAGGCACCTACCAGTAGCCCTTGGTCAGATCAATAGTTCTCAGATACCTAGCCCCACCCAGCTACTCTAAGGCTTTATCTGTCCAAGGCATGGGGTATGCATCTGACTCTGTGTGACTATTTAGTTTCCTGTAGTCTACACAGAATCTGGTGCTCCTATCTTTCTTTGGTACCAGCACTACTGTGGTGGCCTAGGGACTGCTGGACTCCTGGATTACCCCCAGTTCCAACATTCACTGTATCTCCTCCCTCAGAGTCTGTCTGACTCTCTCTCAGGCACCCTGCAAGGTGCCTGTTTGATAGGTCTTTGGGATTGTGTATCCATATGGTGCTACACCAGGTAGGTTAACCCAGGTTTCTCAATGAACATGTCCCCAAAGTCCTGTAACACTGCTCAGATTTCTGGAACCTGGGTAGGGGATAGCCACTGGGACATTGCTACCCCTTCCACTGAGGTGTCAGTCCGAGCCTTACTGAAGAGATCAGTCACCAGATCCCCCACAGATTCCTCCTGCCATCCACTGCAAATACTTAGGACCAGGGCCTCCCTATCATGGTAAAGCTTCATCATGTTAACATGGTAAAATCTGTGCCCCCTGCCTCCTGCCTAGCAGGTCTACCATGTAGTTAACAACACTGACCTTCCTTACCACTTTGCAGGGTCTCTCCAAAGCTGCCTACAGCTTATTGTGTCTGACAGGAATGTGAACCATCACCTGCTGTCCTACAGCATACTCTCTGGCTCGAGGATTCCTGCCATACTATACCTTTTTCTGCTGTTGGGCTCCTGCCAGGTTCTCCTGGGCCAAGCCTATGAGCTCCCTAAACCTAGTCCTAAGGTTTAAGGCATATGCCAAAAAAGATTCCTTGTGGGATTCACATTCACCCTTCCACTCATCACAAATCAAATCTAAAGGCCCCCTCACTCTATGTCCATGCAGCAACTCAAAGGGTGAAAAAACTGTGGGTTCCTGGGGTACTTCTCTGTATGCAAACAGCAGATGAGGCAAATATTTGTGCCACTCTCTCTTAAACTGGTCTGCAAATGCCTGTAGCATGGTCTTTAGTGTAGAGTTTAACCTCTCCACAAGATCATTAGTCTGGGAGTGGTAGGAGGTGGTCTTTAGGTGCTTCACCCCACAGAGTGTCCAAATACAAGCCAGCAGGACTGACATGAAATTGGAATCTCTCAGTCAGTAAGTCTCATGGGAAATCTGCCCTGCTGAAAATCCCTAGCAAAGCATTTGCCACTTTCTTTACCTCAATGGAGGACAGAGCCACAACCTCAGGGTATCTGGTAGCACAGTTAGCTACCACTAGGATATACTTCTTCCCTGTGGAACTTGGGGTACTCCGAGGCCCCACAATATCTATAGCTACCCTCCGAAATGGCTCCTTAATCACAGGCAAAGACATCAAAGGAGCTTTGACCTTGTCTCCTGTCTTGCCTACTTTTGGGCACTGCTCACCGGTCTTGCAGTATCCTGTTACATCTCTAGCATAATACATCTCTTGGTATGCTTTATGCCCATATGATCTGCAAAATGAATGTCATGAGCTATGGCTAGAAGTACCAGATGGTAGGCTGTAGGTACTACCAACTGCTGTATTACCGCCCCCTCCTTCAGGGGTCCACTCTCTATACAGTAACCTTTTGTTCAAGTATACAGACTCCCCTTTAGCTTGAAAATCAGGTGCTTCCCCAGCTACCTGCCTCAAGCCTCTCAGTGTAGGGTCTATTAGCTGAGCCTGTCTGAGCTGTATGTTTGTGAGTCTTCCTCTCTCCCCTTCCACAGAAATCTGGTATCCTCTAACAGCAGTGCCTCACTGTCAGCTTGGATACTACCACTCAACTTTGCCCTTTCAGTCACTCTGTTCAAGGCAACATCAGTACTTACCAGCAGCTGTGCCCACCTTCAGGACCACTGCTACAGGGTAGCTCCCTCCCTGAAATAACCACACCACCAGCCCTGGCTTCAGGTATGGTGTCTGCCTGGGTCTCCTCCAGGCTACCAGACCCACATGCCTGTCTCCAAGCCTGACTGCATGTAACTGCATGCACACAAGTTACTGCATTATCAGAATTATTCCTGGCCCCACTGGTTACATTCAAAACATGTAACCCTTGATCCTGGTCATGTACCTGAACTAGTGGCTTCCCCTTTTACTGGTGGACTCTATTCTGGGTTCTCTTATATCCAGGTCCAGCACTGGGTTTCCCCTTCCTGTACAGTGATGTCCTGCTTGTTAAATAGAGATACCATTTCTTCCCCTGCTCATCTGCAGAATTACATTCTTGGTCTGCCAACCAGATTCTCATGTCCTCAGGCAAAGTGCTAAGGGCTTGTTCCCTCACCAAATGGGCTGCCAGGCCTTCAGAAGTGCTGACCTGACACCCACTCATCCATCTATGAAACTAGGTGCTTAACAGCAATATAATCACACACACTTTCATCTGCCTTGCGTTTATGCTTACAAACTTTTCTCTATAAGCTTCAGGTGTTAACTTATAACATTCAAGTAAACATGTCTTTACTTTTTCATAGCTTAAACATGCAATATCAGACAATTTAGAAACAGCAGTTACAGCTTTACCATGGAGTAAGCGGTCAGGACCCATACCCAGAGCTCTTAGCCAACATTATACTGTTTACGTACTCTTTCAAATATATGAATAAAACTATCAAAATTATCACCCTCTCCAAATTGTGGAAGAAATGTACTGACATTTATTGCTTCTTGTGTTTGGTTATTCCCTTCCTCATTACCTCCATGACCCTGGCGAAGAGTCAACATCTCCCTGTCATGTTGATGCTGCTTCTCATTTTCTTCCATCTCCAAATGCTGCAGTGCCTCTGCTGATTCTAATTCCATCTGTTTCTCCTTTTCTTCAGCCTCCAAACACCACAGTCTCTTTGCTGATGCATATTCCAAACATGTGGCCTCCAGTTCAAGTCTCTTTAACTCCAAATGGATTTTTAAGTCCTCTGAAGAAAAGTTGAACTGTCCTGCTTCTGAGGGCTGCAAATTCCCATCACCAGACTGATTATCCTGCTGGATACTGTCCTGAGCTGTGACTAAGGTTGAAATAATTTCCTCTTTAGTCAGGTTGGCATGCACGAGCACTTTGGTTTCACACACCTTAGCCAACTGTCTTTTTTTTTTTGTCAGCTTGCCATAATCCTCTGCTGACATCTTTGTCTGCTTTTCCTGATTAAATTAAACTACCAAAACATAAATAAGGCCATTGTTATATGAAACTCTGAATGTTTACTGTGTGGCTGCTGGGTGAATGCATACCTTTAGTGACAACTGCTTACAGGCTACAGAAGTTCAATTTCTACACCACTAATCACCAATATGCGATGCCCCCACACTGGACCAGTAAGTAAGGAGTCTGAATCCTCACTACTGACACTGGAGAGGGATGTTCACTTGGAATACAAATGGATAAACTACGTAGTTCCAGATGCAGACCTCTCTGCATCAAGTGCAATTTCTCTTAAGAGCACAAAGAGAACACAGTCAGCCCTGTGTCTGGATTTCTCTATATCTGTCTCTCTCCAGGTCCACAGTAAGACTCCCCAAGTCCTCAGCGAACTGCCCAAGCCAAGTCCTCTACCACTCTCTTTGTGAAACCAGTACTTTGTCTCCAAGCTCCAAGTAGTTCACACACACACACACACACACACACACACACACACACACACACACACACACACACACACACCTGGGAAAGGCTGGCACAGATTTAACTGCTGTGCCTCCTCTTGCCAGACTATAAGGTAGTTATCACTGCTACCAGGCAATACAAAGCCAGCTAACCAAGGCTTGTGTAAAGGTGCTCAATTATACTCAGTTAAGTTAATACTGATACCAATGGTAATGTTGACCAAGTAGTAAGGCTTTCAGGAGTGGCCAGAGCTGTTACCAAATAAATATATGCAAATAGACTCAAAGGTCAAAGCATTTCTCTGAAAGGAACAGCCACAATGAAAGGTTTAAATATATTTAATAATAAATAATAAAAGAACATGAAAATACAAAATATCTATTTGCAGTAAACACCAAAGTTTCAATCAGAAGAAATATAAAAATAACACAGCTGGAAAGATTCACACAGCTACAGAAAAAACAATGCTTAACTATTCTCACTATACTTCCTAACAGATTTAGAGAATTACTATCCCTGGTCACTTACTAGTGCAAGGCAAGATGAAAGTATGTGAGTGATCTTCCTCCTTTGTCAGGTTCCAAGAACAGACTGCCCAGTCTGACAGAGAAACTTCTAAATAGAATATCTTAATATTATGTCATTGTTGATCACACAATGACATCACATCTGGTCATCTGACTCTGTTTCCCACACTATCCCCATTGCTAGAAGCTGCTAGGGTTTTAGTACCTACGTGTCAATAATACATACACAAGAGCATTGCTCAGATCTGGTGCAGCTGCTGGCAGTCATAAAACCATTTTAACACTTCTATTCCTCCTATAGAGCTGCTAACTCAGGCTTCTCACAGATATTTTGTCTGCGGCTTCAGATATTTTATCTTTATGGCCTAGGCCCAGTAGTTTAATTTTCTTACTATTTTTTGAAGTTTGAGATTAACATCTTCTCTTCCTGTATCCTCTGTCAAAACATGTACATTTAATTCAGTTACCGTAATGCATGTACATTTCTTTTCTTTCCAGCAGGACACACTGTTGATACTTTTTAACACAAGCAGCTTTACAAATACATTTTTCAACACGCATCTATACAAATCAGTTTGATATACAAATGACATATAATTCTTTACAAAATTCCAGCTAGATGTGTTGGCATATATTACACATCCACTCCCCTACTTTTCCTGGCATGACTGACAGTACCTCCTATCATCACATTTTCTTAACCTAGTTGCTGGCATCAACTTTCTTGATATTGTATACCATCTGTAAAGCCCAGAACTTAAACTTATGCAAACTACCCATATCCCTTTGATAAATGAGCAAAGCATTCATTTACCAACCTCTTCTCTTTTCAGATATATTGTCTACTATCCTATCTTTAAAGCTGCTAAGGGTCTGCTCCATATATCCATCTACCCTTTTCTCCATTTCCATTCAGTCAGCCTTTCTATGTTCTTGATCTCTCCCTTTGTAGGTCTATTTCTAACATTATCTTTGTATTTTTGTTATAATTTTGTCTTCACACACACACACACACACACACACACACACACACACACACACACACACACACACACACACACACACATGCATTTCACCACTAATGTATTACATTTCGGCTTATCATCAGTCTTATCAAATTTATTCTTCTCAATAAAGTCATTGCTTGCATTTCTTAACATTTTTAAGCTGTATCTCTATCTCTTCCTTCAGTCTTCTATAGATTGTTTCTCTTGTCCTACTAATGCCTTCCCATATGTGTATCCCAAAGAGTTTATCCCCATGTTTCAAGTCCACTATGAATAAATGCATCTCATTTGATCAATATGAGATTATTTGAACCCAAAACATCTAACACTCCCAAAATGTGACTTTTTTTATTTGTAGGGGGGTAGCTCCCTTCCCTCCTAAACACATGGGGTCAGCACTTGTACTCTCAAACTATATGTATATATGCAGACTAATTCTGAGATCACACAACCTCTGAAAAACACTAAACACTCAACTCACTTCCTTGTTCTCCTCTGAGTCTAGCAGCCATGGAAGGACAACTTCAATCTTTTACATTCAATGTTCTTAACATCAATCAACTATCCAGTGACAAACAGTAGCTCTCTACTGTTTTGCTTGTCCCATTGTAATTCTCCCTTTCTCTAAAATATTCAGCAGAACTGAATCCTACTTTTGATTTTTTGTTTAATTTCTCAGATTGCTCTGGTATTTCCCAGAACCCCTTCTATATCCTCTGTCTGATGAAATAAGTCAGCAGTGAAAAAAATGGCAGTAGGCCCTACCTTTCCCTTATCAGTCTTTTCCTGTAAGTTTCTGTTTAGCCCCAATGTATAACATAAAAATGCTTGGGGATAATATGCATTCCAGACTTATGCTACTCCCTATCTCTACATGTTTTTGAGATTTTCACTTACTTCTGTCTTCTGGTACATTTTTTTTATTTATTTAAGTGTGTTTACAATTACTTACTTTGCAGTTGTTTACAGTGATTTCACCCATCTCCTGAAACACTCTTCAAATATGACTTCTTTAGGCAGTATGTGCACTTTTCTACTGTCAACAAATCCAACCCCACTATCCTGCCCCCATTCTCTCTACCCTGTGGTGAAACTCCTGCATCAGCTGCTAACTGTCCATTGACTGTAAGTAGCGGAGTCATTTTATTCCAGTCCAACGGCTAGTATTTTCAGTAATATTTTGCTATCTGCATTTATTAAAGAAATCCAACAGAAAAGACACTGGTTCATTGCCTCCTTTTATTTCTTGGGTATGACTGCGAAATTCACCTATCTAACTAACAGGGAATGTATCTCCTGTCCTTCACATAGTGCAAATATAAGGCATGCTGTCCTACATTAGCCTTCTTGTTGCCTTTAAATTCTATGAGGACAAAGACTGTAGTCTTCCCGCTTTTTAGTGTCCTGGTGTTATTTCTACCTTGTCTCCTGTATCCTGAGCACCTACTGCTACTCTCCCTTTCTCCCCTATTCTTTTTCCAATACCCCCAGTGCAGGTGTCACATTTTTACTGTCTCTTAACTTGAGCCTGTATAATCCGTTGCAGCACCTCAACATCTCCTCTATCTTTCCTTCCTCCCTAGTGGTTATTTTATTATGTCTTGCCTTGAACATCCCCATAATTTGTTTCTGTTTCCTGCCTCCATTATAGGTATTTATGCACATTATATCAATTCACTGAACAGAACTCTTCTCAACAGGTCTTTCAGTCTCTCCGTAGCCTCTCCATTTTCCAGGTGGTACCTGAGCTGTTCCTATCTTCCCTCTCCTTTCCCCACCTATATGTGACTGTCTCTCCTGTTTTGTTTCTGTAGAACCCAATCCTCTCTCTTATTTTTTCTTCAATTCCCCTTTTCCCTTTCAATTCCAGCTTCTTAAATCAACCATACTCCCATGGTTGCATTTACTCCATCCCAGCATTTCCAGCCATGATCCTGTCTGTCCAGATAACTGCTTTCTTTCAAATTTGCTTTAACTTTTTTTTCATCTGTTTGCGATCAGTCCATCCCACCCCCTTCTGTTATTTCTGGAAATAGTGCCATGCTCACTGGAGCATGGTCTGACCAGTTCCTTTCCTTAATCTCTATCAGTCTTATCCATTTCTGCATGCCTTTTCTAAAGAGGAATAAATCCAATCTTCTCATCTGTGTCCTCCACTTTCATATGTGCACCATTTTGTACATTCATGCATATCCCTCTGTAATAATGTATCTGTCTTTATATAGCAATTTCCTTCATGATCTCCTTTTGCCCTTGCTTATTATAGTCCTTTTTTTCAAACTTCTAGTCTGTCACCTCACCCACTCCTGTTATTTTCGCATCCGGTGTTCCCTCCATAATCTTCTATTCCTTAAAGAATCTCCTGAAAAAAAAACTTTTACTGTCTTGATTTGGTACATGGCTCTTAACCATTATCCATGCCTTATTCTCTACCCTCCACTGCTGCATTACCATCTGGCTTCTTCACTCCTCTTATCCTGCAGTGCTGAATTGCACCTTCTCTTCTCTTACCTCCATTACTTCTGGATACTTAAGACTAACATTAAGCCTTCTTTTGTATTTAGTTTTGTTACTTGAATTATTCCCACTGTCTCCCCCCTTCCCTGTTACTTTTCTGATTATCCCTTTCTCTTGGATCAGGTTCACCCCCCCCCTTTTCACTGAACTACTGTCACCATCTTCTGTTCTCTTTCGATGCCCTATTCTCCTCTAGTCATTCTGTCACCCCATTGTCATGCTTCCCTCAGCTATGTGGGTCTCTCTTCATGCCTCCCCACCCCTAGTCTTTGAAATTTATCATGCATTTGTTCAGTCTCCACTGAAGGTAGGACTAATCTTAGGTTCTGCTAAGCTTCTGTCTTGCCCTTTTTCTACTTTTTGTGTGCACCTTCCTTTCTACCCCTCTGCTTCCTTATACCTGCCCATCCTTTCTAAAACTGATCCTCTATCATGCCTTCGTCCTCAGAACTCCCTTATTCCTCTTAACTTTTCTTTCTATCTGTTTGGCTTATTCTGCCATTCCTTCTAATTCCCTTACATTACCTCCTTTAGTTTTGTTTTGAGAGCCTCTGCTTTCATCTTTCCCTGCCCCTTCCTTTTCCATAGTACTTCCAGCCTCATGATGAATCAGTTAATGTCTTTCTCACTTATTTTTCCTTCTTCTGAACCTTAACACTAATCTGTTTATTAGCACACATTTACATCATTACCTTTTTCCTCACTTATTTTATAGATCTTTTCTGCACTTTGGTTCATAAGATATGCCTACTCCTTCCATTACTTTTAGTTCTTAGCTTCTATTAGTTTAGCCATGCATTCCTTATTACCTCTCTCTCAGTTCCCCTCTGGGTTGCTGTACTGCTCTTTCACAACCCACATTTCTTTAAATGAGATATATAGAATGTGCATATATTTACAGCCTTATTTTTTATCTCATTGTCCCTTGCTTCCTCTCTTATACAGTTATCTATTTAAAAGTGTTCTTTCTCTCAACCCAAACAAATTAAATGACTTTACACTGTTTGAAACCAGCTTGCTTCTGGGCTACAGCTCTGTCCTTGTACAGTCCCACTTTGAAGGCATCACTAACTTATTGGGTGACTGATTGATTGATTGATTGATTGATTGATTGATTGATTGATTGATTGATTGATTGACTGATTGACTGATACTTATTTATAAGTACCTTTAAAGTCACCTGTTGAGTTTAATTTGTTCCTATTACATCTTTAGTGCTCACAAGCCTTGTACTCCAATCTCCACATTCTATGCTGCTCTAGCTCTTAGCAACTCCTGCGTCCTTGTTTCCATGTACTTTTTGCTCTATCTCCTCTTCTTACTCTGCTTTCCTTTCTCTCATCTCTGCTTTTTCTACTGATGCATCCTCACATATTTCTAGCTCTAGTAAATCTCCATTTTCACTACTGCTGGATCCTGCTTCTGCTCATACATATACTGTTTTTGCTGAAGTCTGCTGGATGTTTTGACTGCGCTTCACTCTTTTCCTTCCATCTCCCAAATTTCTCCTCCTTGTTCATTATAGGTTTTGTCCAATCTTCCCTCCTCGGTACATCTAGCTGGTCTAATCTATTTCTCTTCAATCCCATAAACCTCTCTCACTGCCACTCTTTTGTTTCATTTTCTCTACTGTTCCCATCTACTGGCTTTCAGTTGTTTGCTTGATATTCTTCCTTCCGCTGATAGTACTCAATTTGTTCTTCATCACCTCTGGTTCAGCAGATACTTTTTTATGATGGGATATCTCCTCTGTTTGCAGTTCATCCTACTTTCTTCTCGATCCTACCATTCCTGGGGGTCCTCCTGTAGGTATCCTTCCACTATATCCTTGTCATTGGATGGTTGGATGTTCAGTTTGGCTGGAAACATCAGGTATGAATAAAACCCTTTCATTTTCCAGATGTCTCAAACAGGATCAGATACTTATTACTTTGCAGTCAGAGTTGATGAGAAAACTGTAAGCAATTTGAACTGTACTCCTCTTGGTAAGGCAGTGTTTTCCCCATTTGTAGTATCCACATGCCTAATTCTCTGCCATGCAGATATGGAATCAAGGCATGTCCCTGCTGCTCTCCGTTTCCTTGATTTCTTGCTGCTTTGTGCACTCTATCAGTCTCAGTTCTGAGTGCTTTAGTGGGCATACAATATAATGGTATAAATTTCACATTTCCTCCTTGGTTACAACTTTGGGTATGTCTGTCATTGTCAAGGTGCTTCCCCCAGACTTTGTTTCCTTCTCCAGTTGTTGTTTTAATAACTCAATTTCAGGTTTCAACATATTTATTTTATCAAAGCATGTAACTAACCTGGGGATTCATAAAAAAGGCTGCAGTAAAAAAAGCCCTGTTTCCATGATGCAGAGATTTCTGATTCCAAGGTATATTAGTTAGAATGAGGAGTTCTCATTACTGACTAATTTGCATGTCTCTGACTTGCTGTTAACTACCTCAGTTGCAGATCAGCACCTTCCTGTGATAGCTAAGAGTGGTGGCTGCATTGTATTAGCACAAGCATCACCGCACCGTCAATCACTTTCCCACACACAAATATACAATAAAATACACACACATGCACACACACCACATACCACATACTACACACCTGTCTGTGTTTTCAGAACAACCCAGTGTCAAGGTTTTCCTTGCCTTGGTAACTCATGGAAGATTACAATCAGTCCTTAATGCTAGACATTTATGCTTCACACTTTAGAATCCTTCAGTAAATGAATGGTAGTGCAATAGCTTCTCAGATTTAGTCACTTTATAAGTTGGTAGGAGGAACAATTAAAAGCAGCCCATGCTTTTGGCTTTGTGTTGATGGAGAGGTATGCTTAACATTCACAGTCCCTCTCCTTTGTACATCATGAACTAATGCAGGCACTGAATAATGTCCAAGATCCTAATATTTAAAAAAAACTGTCATACTAACTTATCAGTTAGCATAATGGGTTAATGCCAAGGGTACAGGGTTCAAATTATTTTATCCCCACCCCCATTTGTAGTTGCTTATTTCACCTTTGGTTGTTTATTGGTATCCCAGATGTCTAGTAGTGGATTAAAATCCTTTGGGGGAGTCAGCAGGGTACAGGGTTAGAATCCTTTTTAGTGCCTTTCAGGCATTTTACTTAACGGAATCCCTGGTGCCTAGTAGTCCCCCCACCCCTGATTCCCATTCTGTTAAAGTACAATTCAGGCACAAATTTAAAAATGCATCCTTGGTGGCTAGTGTTTCCCTTATCCCCTGATGCTTGTTTCATTTAAGTTCCCATCAGGCATGAGTTTAAAAAGGTTTCCATTGTGGCTAGTGGTTCCCCATCCCTATTGTTGCAGGCTTTGCTTATTAGTTCCGGGGGTGCTTGAAAGTATGACAGCCACCTCAAGCCACTTATCCACACATACACATTCACACATTCATTCCATTCACACACATACCTCCTCACCCAATTGCACTCACAAACACACTTACCCATTCACCCACAGACACACCAAACCTATACCCTCACTATGGCTAACTACCAAGCAGACACTCATTCTTATATGCAGTGAATCACATACATGAAAACATGCATGCACCCTCTAATACTACCTCTACATTAAATTCCCCACCACTTACCTCTTTATTGATGGATGAACATGGCTGTTTTGTTTTGCTCATTACCATGAGGGTGCAGCAGTGTCCATAATCATCTACACAGAAACGTGATTCTCTTAATCACTTGGCTGCATAAATGCCTTAGAACAGGTAGCCCCACAGGGAGATCACATAGCTAATTAGCATATACCTCACCCCAGACTACTTCATTAGCAAGTAGTATGGCCATGGATGACAGCCCACCATGGTGCTGCATGTCTTTGTGCAAAAGCACTGCAGTAGAGACATTTTTGAATTCAGCCCCAAGTCTTCTTCTGCAATTCCTGACAGATTCATCAGTATTTTTCAAACTTCTCTTCCATTATCTCCAAATGGAGGGCACCACTGTCTTCTATTCAAGTTCCTACCCCTGGATCCAATCTTTTGATGTTATTCATAAACATCATGTGTCACAGAGTGTGCTGCTGCCTGATGATGTAGCAAAGCCCTTTGCTATTCATAAATGTTCTTATAAAACAGGGAGAGATATTGTGTGCAGTCTTACCTCATTCAGCATTGAACTCCAAGCACAGGATATAAAAATAAATTACCCCCCTGAACTGTAAGTGACTAATAAATACAAGTGAGTCTGCATACTAGTTAATCACAATTGGTTAACATATTAAACCAAGTAGATGCTATTGCACTGGTGAACCTAATGAATCATTCTGCCTGCAAATATTTTGCTCAGCATACAGAGGTGGATAACATAATAGTGTTGTAAAAAACAAAAAAAAATCTAATTTGTTCAGTGGTATAGAACAATACTGCAATGGAATTCACTACCACATCAACCAGATGTGTCCCACCCTGACATAGTGATGCAGGCAAACCCCCACGAGTTGATGTTCTCATACACTAGGTCACCTCACTACCACATCATAGTAATGAGCCTTGCTCTACTGTGTAAGCAGTGAAAAAAATTGTAACTAATCACATCTAGACATGACAACAGTACACAACACACTAAGGAAAAGTGGTTTGGTAAGGTTGTCTGACATTAGGCAGTACTTCCCCCACCTGGAGCACAATAAAATCTAGTACATTGTACTATGTGCTCCTATACTCACGTCAGGAAAAGAGGATGCTTACTGTATGTTAAGGTGAACTACTGTGATCCATATCTATGAATTGTGGTAGTTAAAGGCCACATACTTAATGCACTGTGTAAGATGCATGTTAGTTTCTTGTAGTCCAGAATGTGATTCCCACAGCCTCCATTCACCTACCTTGTGACCCTGAGCAGTCACTTAATCAGACAGTGCTCTACCCCAGTTATTAGATTTAATTCACTGACAACTGTAAGGTAGGTTCAATAATTAGGTCATGTTGTAGCCTTACTCATCTACCTTAAACATCTGTGAAAAGGGAATACTGATATAAATGTAACTTGTATACATTTTCTATTAGTCACTTTGACAAGAATAATGTAACATTTCCCTATGCAGTCAATAACAAAATATTGGGTGTCACAGAAACAGTTAAAGACTTTTTAACTGCTGTTAATAACAACTCAACCATTCTTTGCTATACAGATTTTACTGGGTCATTTCTTTCACTATCAAAACATTTCAAACAGCATTACTTTCAGGAAGGCCTTATTATTATCTCATTATAAAAACCTTTAAGCAAACCATTAATTGCATATATTGCTATATTCCATTCCTATTCTTCTAAAAATTAAAAAAATGGAAAATACTCAGAAATAGTACTTCCAATTTATTGTGGCTGTTGGAAGCTTGGGAGCTTGGAAACAAAGCATTTGAACTACATTTTGCATCTAGGGAAGTGCATTTAAATTACATCTAAAATAATACACTTATATTACCATTTAAATCACTTCTCTGTGTTTCTTGATGAGTTTATTGTGAATCTGAAGTTAAAGCTATTAAATGAAAACATTTTTACAGTTGCAGTACTTTATAGTCTGTAATGCTTTTCAAGTGGTTTCTGTGCTGTGCTTAGGTGTTTAAATCACTTCCAAGTGGATTCACATTTTATTGCATTTTACTATCTCTCTTCTGAATCTGAAGCCACAGCTATAAATTGATTTGTATTTTACAGTATCCATCATAATTCCTCTGAGCTTTTAAATGGAGTATCAGCATTGCTCATTACTTTCCAAACTTAAAACAAAAAGCCAGCTTTGACCAGTTGTATGAGTTGTAACTACAGCTTGTGGCAATTAAACCCAGCCCCCAGTATTTTACATTACACAAGCAGTCAGCCATCTTAGTCTTGTAGTTATTGGAAGCTTGGAAACTAATAATTTGGACTACATTTTGTAGCCAGGGAAGTACATTAAAACTCCATTTAAAATACTTCACTTATCCTACCATTTATTTTTTTGTGTGTGTTTTACTGCTGTGTTTGTTCTGAATCTGATGTTAACACTATTAATTGATGGCATTTTTATAGTTGCATTGCTTTATAGTCTACTGTGCCTTTCAAGTGGTTTCTGTGCTGTGCCTAAACGTTTTATATAATTTCTGAGTGGACTTTCATTTTATTGCATTTTTACTATCTCCCTACAGAATTTGCAACCCCCCCCTCCATCCCCTTGCTATTGTGCTTTTAAACTTGAAGGCTTTTGAACTGCCTGACCCTACTGTATATCTCACTTTGGAAGCTCCTCCAGGTCTCATCGTCTGTATACTTGGCCGTAGAAGCCCCTCCTGATCTTATCTCCTCAGGTCATCTTAGTGGGTACGGACAGATGAAAGTGGGAAGGCCCTCCCCTTAGACTGCTAGTGTGCTTTGAAATTGCCTTAATGTGTGTGTTCCTTATTGCTGGTTTGTCTGCCTTTCAATTGCCTTGTAATTACTTATAGTTAGTTGTTAGACTTATTCATGGTACCTTTTCACTTTTGGTTAACTAAGGTATGCTTTTAAATTAAGAAGACTGGGACTGGAATAGAAAGGTGGCACAGTCTCTGTCTGATTTGGAATACACACAGGTAGGCTTAAGTGAGAATTACTTGTTGTAGCTAGTTGTTAGTTTTGTTTCTAATACCTTTTCAATTTCGGTTAAATAAAGTGTGTTTTTACATTAAGAAGACTAGGCTTGTAATTCTTGAAAGGTAGTCTGGTCTGTCCAAGTTGGGAAACATACAGAGGGACTCAGAGTGACAACTACTTGTTGTAGCTAGTCGGTGCCTTTTCACTTTTGGCTAACCAAAGTGAGTTTTTACAATAAAACTAGGACTGCAATTCAAGTGGCAGTAGAAAGGTAGTCTAGTCTATCTGAATTAGGAAATACACAGGAAGGCTTAAAGTGAGATCCTTTCATCAGACAGAGGGCTTTTTGGTTGGTTTAGCCACTTTTCTTAGAGTCTATAAATTTGGTGTTTGCAGGGCTCAAAGACTTGGCATCTATGCCCGTGTTCTCAGAGTGTTTCGCTTGCATCTGATGCAATCCAGGCTAAGATACATACTTTAAATTGAAATATTGCAATTTTCTAAGCTATTTCTGAAAACCAAAAAGTCAAAAAATATAAAAAAAAAAATCCAGGCTACCGTTTGAGGCAATAATAAACTTTTTATAACCAACACAAGTACAAACAATGAACGTTTTCATCTAGATACAAGACTTCATCAGATAAAAAACACACCTGCTACTCATTACATATATACCATTCTGTTAATATATACCAATTAGTATTTAAAGAGAACACACCTATAAAAATTATTCATAAATCTATACATCACTAAATTCATAAAATTAAATCCAGGCAGTGTGTACTATGCATATAAGATGCCTTAATATGTTTAAAACAAAATAATAAAACATGAAAAATAGTAAATGTGCCAATAGTCATTCCACATTCAAATGATTGTGTAGATAAAAATAAGAAGTAAAAATATATAATGTGTATGACATCTTATGTACATGATAAACATAAATAAATAGACATGTCAACCTTTTACAACTATTTTTCAGCTAAAACAGATCAAATATTTTCTGCTTTGATTGTTAAAACTGGTTTAATTGTTACATATTCATTTAAGCCAGGTGGAATAAAAGATTTTAATCTAAGCTGCCATTTTAATTCTTTATGCAGCAAATCATTTTTGATATCCCCACCTTTAAAGTTATTTTTTGCAATGATATCTATGATACCAAATTTAAAACCATTAAAGGAGGGGCCAATCACTGAATGTTTAAAAAGGACACTAGTCTCTTTACCAGTTCTTATATCGTACTGATGCTCATACATTCTATCTTTGAATGCCCTCTCTGTTTTTCCTATATAGAATGCATGGCATCCTACACACTTGGCCATGTACACAATCATCCTAGTTTTACAATTCCCCTTACAAAATCTAACAATGCTGTTCAAATCATTATTTAAACTAATCCATGCTTCTTTACAAATAAGATAGCACAAACTACAATTACCACACAAAGTGGTTGCTTTAAAGATGTTAGTAGCCCTATCAACCTGTTCAAATGTTCTTTTAAAATTTTTACCCATTTTATAGGTAAAAAGAGGTTTAGTGCCAACCACATCATATATGTCTTTATTTATTTTAAATGTATTCCAATTGGCTCTAACTATATTGATAAATGATTCAGAAAACATATTATATTCCATAACACAGGCCCCATAATAGTTTTTTCCTTCCATTTCCCTTTCTATAATCTTAGGTAGAGTTTGCCCCAACAAAGCCTTATATTTAGTCCCCCACCCTCTGTATACTTCATCTAATATTTCCTTTACCATCTCCACAGGGTACCCTCTTTCCAGAAATGTTTTTCCCAAAAATATAAGCTCATTGATCAAGTCACTAAATTCAGAAGTCATTCTTGCTACTCTTACAGCTTGACCTTTAATAAGACTTCTTTTTTGTGGCTGGGGGTGGTGACTAGTATAGTGCAGGTAACTGTTGCACCAAGTACTTTTACGGTAAATTTTTCATTTAAATCCATTAGATGTTTTAATGATTGTATTGTCAAGATAATTAATGCTATTACCGTTCCATGTGTGTGTAAAGGTGAAAAAGGGGATACAGCTGTTAAGATAGTCTATAAATTCTTCCAGTGTGTTTTTTGTTCCATCCCACAATATAAAAATATTGTCAAGGAACCTTAGATACAGCCTTATATTCTTATAGAAGGAACTGTGAAATGCATACCTGTTTTCCCATTCCAACAATACTAGGTTGGCATATATGGGGGCACAAGCTGCCCCCATTGCCACACCACTCACTTGTTGGTAATATTCTCCCTGGAAATTTATGTAGTTGTTGTCCAGTATCACATCCATAAGCTCTAAAATTAAGGAAATTTTATCTTTAGGAAGGATAGAGTCCTTGTGAAGACTGTCACCAAAGTATTCATGTCCTTTGATCCTGGGTATACTAGTAAAAAGATCTTTAACGTCTATGGTCAAAAAACTGCAACTTTCAGTCCATATGTCTTTAGTTAATGTACTTAAAAATTCCCACAAATCTTTTATACGATGTGCTGTTTTGGCCACAATTTCTTTAGTGCAGTTATCAACATAGACTGCCAGGGGGTGTGTGTTTGAATTTTTAGCTGACACTATTGGTCTGAAAGGAAGCTCTCTAATAGATTTATGAATTTTGGGCACGCCAAAAATATTCGGGATAGTGGGATGGGTCTGTCTTAGATAATTGTAAATTTTGCTATCTATCCTATCATCCAACAAATATTCCTCCAATAATGAATCAATTCTCCTATATGCTATACATATCTGATTTTTCAAAACCTGAGAATATGTGGAGCTGTCAAGAAGGATATTCATAATGGCATTATTGTATTCCTCTAAACCAAACAATACAAACCCCCCTCCCTTGTCGGGTTTCATAATGTGCAAAGTTCCTTGAGCTTGTAAATCATGTAATAAATTCAGTTCATCTGTTGTTAAATTGCAGTGTCCTGCCTTCCATTTATTTCTTGCATATTCCTCATAAATTTCCTCCGTAACTATTTTTTCAAACATTAATAAAACCAGATGGAGAGGTGGGTTGTATGTACTACTTCTCACCAGCACAGAGGGGCCATTAATGTTGTTGTCTTTTTTATTATTATTATTACTGTTAAACAAAATATTTAAGTTCAACTTTCTAAGATACAGTTTAAAACCTGTTAAAAGATTGGCTATATCCCCATAATTTGATTTAACAAATCTGAATCCCTTAGAGAAAAGGACAAAATGGTCCTTGGTCAAAATAGTTGATGTGTAGTTGAAAATTTTAAAGCCCCTATATTCAATAAGGATGCCTTCTGTATCATCAACTGCTGTTATTTCCCCTTCCTCACTACCTTCTTCCACCCATAACTCATCCCATATGTGTCGGATGTGTGGCCTGGGTCTGAGGGATACCTGATCTTGTTTGCTAGTCGCTCTGACCACTTAGTGCTAAAAAATTCTCATTTTGTTCGGGAAAAGAATCCAGTTCATCCAGGGTCCTGTGTGTAACTATATCTTCTGATGTATGCCTTTCATGTATAGGGACTCTATTCTCAACATATTTTGTTTCCCTATCATCCCTATAGTTCTGGTTGGAATATATATTTCCAGAAACCTTATTGTTGTAATTCCTAAGTGGGCCTGGATAGGCTTTACCCACCCCATACTGTTGTTTGTCCCTTGCAAACTTTTTCTGCTTTTTATTATAAATATTTTGAGTCCTTTTATCAATCTTGGCCAAAACCCTTTTGTACAACTGTTCATATTCTGAAAACAAAATATCATTGATGATATCAGCATTTAAACTATTAGCATCATCGATCAACTTTGATAGAGCTACATCATTGTATTTAATCAAACGTGAAATCAAGTCCAATTGTAGTAGCAGTTGAAAGGTGGTCTGGTCTGTCCGAGTTGAGAAACACACAGGTAGGCTTAAAGTGATATCAGTTCATTGACCAAAATGTTTTTTAGTTGGTTTAGTCACTTTTCTTTGAGCATATAAATTCCGCTGCTCATTGCACAGTGGCATTTAGCAGTGCTCTGTATAGATGCAGGCAACTTAGAAACCTATAAAACTTCCCCTGCAGCTTTACCCAGTACTAAGTACTAAATTGAACAGAACACATCATGTTTTCTCTCTGAGGAGCACTACCACATTACTTCAGTAATGCATAGCCTTGTTGTACTTTCTACCCTCACAGTGCCAATGTTAGTTTGATGTACCACCCCTTTGTAGTTCACCTAAAAAAATACCTGACACCATGGGATAATACTTTCTAAATTTCTTTGCCAGTAGCTTGGTAGATATAGGTCCTGAGACAATGTAGGAATTGTCTCATATTCACAGACAACCAACTAATCCTTAGAGAAATGGATACTACATGTGAGAGATGTAATTAAACATTGTTAGTGGAGGCAAGACTCTCACACAAAAGCGCTCAAAACAATAATCAGATTATGTGTAATGTAAACATTATGCCCACCACATATAGTACTGACCTAACATGTAGACCAATATATTCTGAGGGAATTAAAAGCAAACTTCATAAATCCTAAAGACCTCCATGGCATTTATCCTATAAAATGAATCCTCAGTATCCCAAAAAGCACTCCACCAGTAAAACACCCAATATGACACATAAAGCCACACCCTTTGGCGTGTCAACTATAAAGGCCATAAGGCAAGCCAACATACTAACCAATATTTTAATTATAGCAGACTCCATTGTGGGACAAACAGATATCCATCCTGCTCACCAGGCTCAATAAGGAGTAAATCATAGTTAGTTGTCTATCAGGAGCCAGGAGCCACCAAATCACCCATGCACTCAAATTATTAGACAAGTCTCTGTATGACTCAGTCATAGTCCATGTGGGTGTAATTGACCTGAGATTTATCTCCCTGGACTATATGAAGAGAGACATTATGGAGCTCTCAGACTATGTGTCCCAGGCTGGTATGTGCCTAGCATTGAGCAGCAGTCTACCTTCTCCATGGATGATGCCGCAATATGAACAGAAGACAACTGACTTTAATAATTGGCTTAATTTTAGGTGTCATTCAAAGGGGGTGCAATATTTGTCAACCTACTATGATATGGCTGACATACCACAATGCTTTGCCAGGGATGGCCTGCACCTGTCCACTCTAGGCTTTTGAATATTGGATAAAATCTTGATCACCCCACAATATCTTTTTTAGGCACTGCCTACCTGATAAACCTCTCGACCAAGAAGATTGTAATGTGTTTCTGCTCAACGCCAGGAGTTTAAACAAGAAACTATACTCCCTGCAAGATCTCCTCACCCAGGAGAATGTAGATGTCTGTGCAGTTACTGAAATGTCCAAATTTTGACCTCATATTTTTGGTCCATTTTTCATAAAATTGTGTTTTTCTGGCAAATTAGTTGTAAATCATTAAAGATTGAAGTTATAAAATAATGACAGACATTTGAGTTTCAGGCGTCATATCCTTCAGAAAATTCATGCTAATGCAAAACTTGGTATTCTATCAACTCTCTAAGTTTGTAAGAGCAATATTTAAAAATTGTCCCTGTTTTGGGGCTTTTGTCCCACTTTTACTTATGGCTTTCTCCAGATTTCTTGTTCTAAGAAGTTGAGAGATATACAGTGCAGAGCTGTAATGCCTTCCACACATTTAGACCAGCTATTGCATAGAAAGGGACAAAAGGTGGAGTTGTCTCAATTGACATCAAAAACAAGCACACCTTAAGGCTGGCCAAAGACTACAACATGCTCAAGCTGCTAGAGATCCAGATTACAATAGGTAAAGTCCCTTACCATATCCTTGCAAGCTATAGGTACTCCTCTGTGACCCAGGAATTCTATAGCACATATTTAAACTTACTGGAAATACTCCCTGTTCAATCTAATACCATATTCATAGGTGATTTTAACTACCCCACTATAAACTGGGAATCATATATGACCCCAAACATGTACACAGAAAGATTCACAGACTTTGTAAGCATAAACTCCCTTGACAAGCTAGTCCATATGCCCACTAGGGGTACTGACATCCTTAACCTGGTCTATGGGAGAATGTTGCACTTCCCAGTGTAATGTCCTCACTGGTCAGATCAAACCATAAAGCTGTCTCCTTTGAAATAAAAATAAAACCCTGGACCCTAGCTAACCCTGGAAGTTTTAGGAATTTATCTAAGACAAAATTCCTACTATTAAGTCACATCCCGTCAAATTTTCAATGCCCCCAAGGCCTGAGAGCACTGATGGCTATGTAACATTTTTCACAGAAATCCTGTAGAATCACGTTAATGGCTGCATAGAAACAACTGCATCTAGCTGGAATAAGCACAGGACAAACTCAACAAGCAAGCCAGCCTAGAAGAATCCCCAAATCGATAATTTGTATAACAAAAGGAAAAAAATCATGGTAAAAATTAGGAAGTACAGTGTTCAGAAATATAAAAATCTCATCAAAATAAATAAGCAACTCAGGGGACTAATCAAGTCTACTAAAGCCAAATTTGAGGTAAAAATAGCCTCCCAGGCCATGGGCAATCACAAGGCATTCTTCCGCTAAGTCTGTAACCTCTAAGGCAAAACACAACAAAGTGTCAAACTAATTGTAAATGAAGCCACCTATACTGAGCCAGAAGATATAGCAAATCTATGGGCTGACAATTTTAGCTCCAGTTATGCTACCCCCAACACACCTCAGAAAGCACCCTCAACCATAACTCTCTCAACTATCATTAGGAAACAGGTCCTCAATGCACTATCAAGGGACCAAGAATGCTGCATTGTTGGGTCCTGGATAATATCCCATGATTCCTCTTTTTTTTTTTAATTTCTCCAAATCTTGTGAATTTCTAATACCAGGATGGGAATGGACCCCATTCTTACGTCAAAGTATGATTAAGTTCATGAAATTGTTGTTGTTTCAGTCTTTGATGCCAGCCAGAAGTGCTCTTCGCAGCGTCTGCAATGTGCCCAGTATTGACTCCTTCTGCAATTCATATGGAGTTACATGTATTGGTAACATATCTATGATTGTAGATTATTTTTTATAAGACCTGTTGCTGCTACTACTGTTGGAACTGCCTGGGTATCTTTCTTACATATTGCTCTTGTTTCTGTCTGCAAATCTTGATATTTTATGACTTTGTGTCTCTCCGTACATCAGACACCGTAGCAATTTCAATGATCAATACTACGTTTGTCTTCTTTTCATGGACTGCTATACCTGGTTTTCTCACATGTATCTTTTGAACTGTTGGTAATGGGTGATCCCATGTGAAGTAGCCGTCATAATTTTCTATGATGCTTTGTGGCTCATGTTTCCAGTGTTTTTCAGCCACTTCAGTGCCATAATGTTTGCACAATCCCCAGTGCAGCAGTTTTGCCACATTATTATGCCTTTCAATATACAGTCCTTCTGCCATTGGTATGTCACAACCAGATTGAAGCATGACCTATCAGGACCACTAGAATCACTATTTAACCTTAGTCTCGATACACGTTTCATACCAAGCAAATAGAGGACTGCAGCTCTCATTCGTCTGCACAAGGGCAGGCCATTCATGGACCCAAGTAATTACAGACCATATCTCTGACTAGTCTCATATGCCAAACCATGGAAAGAATAATTATGGAAATGATAAAACAATGAAACAGAAAACTTTCAGGCACTGCATCCAACCCAGTTTTGTCAGGAGCAGGTCATGCCTACTCAACCTGGTGGACTTGTTCAAGAAGTGACTCAGCCTGGTGGACTTCTCTGTCATAGTCCATGTTGATGTGAATGACTTGAGACGTACCACACTGGACTATATGAAGAGAGACAGGACTGAGCTCATGGACTGTGTATCTCAGGCAGGTATGTCCTTAGCCTTAAACAGCTGTTTTACCTTCACCTAGAATGATGCCTCAATACAAACAGAAAATGATTGACTTCAATAATTGGCTTTTTTATGGTGTTATTCTAAGGGGATCCATTATCTGTCAGCCTGGGATGACTTGATCAACAGACTTTGCCAGAGACGGTCTTCAACTGTCACCCTTGGGATTTTGGCTACTGGCTGAGGCTCATGCTCCCCTATAGTGCCTATTTTAGGCAGTGTCACAAGGACAAAACTCCTAACATAAAAATACCAACCAAAAACAAACTCAGGGTTATGTTGCTAAATGCTAGGAGTCTTAACAAGAAATTGCACTCACTGGAAGCAGTCCTCACCCTGGAGGACTCAGACATTTGTGCAGTCAGAGAGACCTGGTTCAAGGTTGTGGAGAGCACCCCAGCCATACTGGTTTACATCTCCTTCCACACATTCAGACCACAAACTGAAAGCAAAAAAACTAAAGGAGGTGGTGTATCAATATTCATCAAGGATAAATATACCTCGAGATTGGTCAAACAGTATGACACCCTAGCAATATTTCAGGTGCAATTTGAGTTTGTTTTTGGTTGGTATTTTTATGTTAGGAGCTTTGTCCTTGTGACACTGCCTAAAATAGGCACTATAGGGGAGCCAGCTACAGAACCCTCACCATGAATCAGGACACCCTCTCTACCCTTGGTAGGACACTTATTTAAGTCATTGCCAGCTACAGAACCCTCACCATGAATCAAGACACCCTCTCTGCTTATTTGGATCAACTTGAGTTTATGAAGATATAGCCTAACATCATAGTTTTGGGTGACTTTAACTACCCTAGCATTGACTGAGTGAATTACTCATGCTCCAACTCACCTGCCCAAAGGTTCCTTGATGTTGTCAACTCCAATGCCCTTGACCAGCTGGTGGACACCCCCACCAGAGATGCCAACATCCTGGACCTGTTGCTTACAAATATGGGAGACCACTGTAGCTCCCCCACTGTGAGATCATCCCTGGTGGGATCTAACCACAAATTAGTCTCATTTGAGGTAAGTATCACACCTGACCCTCCCCTAGCAGCAACTAGACTAAAAATCTTCTCCAAAGCAGATTATAACCTTTACAGGGATGGTATAAATACCGTCAATGCACCTCTCCCCTCAGATGAACTGATAACTATGCTCAGCTCTACATCAATGCCCTATACAAGCACCTGTATAACTGTATTGACTCCGCAGTACCTGTTAGGACCAAAACAAGCTCTTCAAGGATAAGCAAACCTGTCTGGTGGACAACCACCATTAACAAGCTTTACAATAAAAGGAAGAAACTGCTGTCCAAGAGTACGAAAGAGCAGGCTCTAAACTAGAGACACTCTTTCCTCAGCTTAAATAAACAAATAAGACTTCTTGTGAAGTCCTCCAAGGAAAACTACAAATCCAAGTTAGCGTTCTCAACCAAGGGCAACCATAAGGCATTCTTTAGTTACATCCATAACCTAAAAAGTAAGGCTCAGATTAGTGCTGAACTGGTAGTTAATGGTAGCACATACACTGAGCTGGTGGACATAGCTAACCTGCTAGTCAACAGGTTCAGTGAACACTGCACTCCTCCGTCCCCACCACGCATACTTTATGTCATTACTACCACCTGTCCTCCACCTTGTATCTCTAAAAAGCAGGTTGTAAACGCATTCTCTAAGGCCAAAAACACAGCATCAGTGGGACCTGATAACATCCCAGACTGCGTCCTACATGGACTCAAACAAGAATTAGCATCACCACTGGATACTCTTTTCAATCACAGTCTAAGCACTGGCTTCATCCCAGCTGAATGGAAAACATTCACGTTATCCCTCTGCACAAATGTGGTGCTTCTATTGACCCAAGGAAATACAGACCTATTAGCCTGACTAGCCTTATCTGCATGGCCATGGAGAGAATATCATGGAACTTAGCAACAAAGATATAAGTAATTTCCACATACTATATCCTGCCAGGTTTAGATTTGTCAAGGGGAGATCATGCTTGTTAAACCTGGTGGACTTCTTTGAGACAGTCACAAGGGCCCTGGATAAGGGGAAATCTGTGCATACAGCCTACCTAGACCTGGCCAAGACATTTGACACTATCCCCTCACTTAGGCATAACTGACAAACTCTCCCATCTAGACATCAACCTTTATATCATAAGGTGGGTTGCAAATTGGCTCTCTGATAGAACCCATACGGTCAAAATAGGGGAATCCACCTCCATCAGCAGACCCGTTACCAGTTGTATTCCATAGAGATTGGTCCTGGGACCTCTACTGTTTGGAATCTATTTCTCTAAATTACAAGCTAAAACCAAGGGACTGTGGCTGACAAAGTTTGCTGATGACTGCAAACTGGGTGCAGTCATATAATCTCCAAGGTCTTATGCAAACAAATGATTGGTGCCAAAGTCATGGCCTCGACCTCAATGTAAAAATGTATTATCCTCCCTTTCAGCAAGAGAGATGTTCCTGAAAATTACCACATCAATGGCAATACCCTAAGTACGGACTCAGCAGTGAGAGATCTGGGCAATCAAGTTGACAGCAACCCTGCCTTTGATCACCATGTCTCCACAGTGAAAGGGCATTCTATATGGCTCACCTCATAAGTAAGAGCATTGCCTTGAGAAAAATTAAAGTTATCACCTCCATGTACCAATAATTGAATACAACTCCCCTTTTAGCATGTACCTTTCAAAGCACCTGTAGCAATTGGAGAGGCCACAAAGGTTCCTCACAAAAAAAATTCAAGGTCTTCAGCAGCTATCCTATGTGGATCAGCTGAAATCACTATCACTTTATTCTGTTTCATACAGACTACTCAGAGATGATCTCTGCCTTGCATATAAGGCAATCTCTGATCCCGCTTTATTGGAAATGCTGCACATCTGCAAGTCAAATGGCACACAGGTTACTCTCGTTAAAGATCTTAACCTGGTATGTGACATCAATAGAACCTGCTGGAGGGACAGATTTGTCTCCCAGAGATTACCACACCTTTGGAATAGACTCCCACTTCACATCAAACAGAGCACCTCATTGGCCCTCTTCAAACACAGTCTGGACGATTGGATGGGTAACCGTGAATGCACCCCAGTATTCCACCTGTGTCCCTCTTGGACAGGGGCAATAGGTACTGATCATGGTAACAAGGGTAAAATTTGGTTAAGCTTGTAAGGGCCCTCAGGCTATTAGCCTAGTAGCTTCCTATGATCCTATGATCCTGTAAGATCAACAAAGCAATGGATAAGGGTAAATGGTGCAACTGCCTACCTTCACCTCGCTAAAGCATTCAACAGAATACTTCTCTCAGGCACTGTAAACAAACTCATGAAATAGCAAAGTCTGTCAATGCATGGTGCTGGGACCATTCCTTTTTGGCATCTACCTCCCAGAAGTCAAGACCAATTTCAAGGGCCTCTGAATAACCAAGTTTGCAGATGATTGCAAACTAGGTGCAGTAATAAAGTTCTCCAAAGACACAAATACCTTCCAAAGAGACCTGACACAGACTAATAACTAGTGCCACAGCCATTGCCTAAAAGTGACAAGAAATGCATAATAGTATCCTTTGGGAATACTACTACCCCTGGAAACTACCATATTGATTATATACCCCTAAGAATAGACTTATGGTCAGGTTTTTGGGAAAGCATGTAGACAGTAATCTGGCCTTTGACCATCGTTTGTCTACTTTAGCAAGGAAATCATTCACATCATCAAAGCAAGGGTATGCCATCTAGGTCCACAGATGTCATTGTTTTTCTGTACTCAGCCCTCATCAGAACAATCATTGAGTACAACTCCCCCCTTTGGTATCTACCTAATCAGGCATGTGCAACAACTGGTGTGCCCAAAGGGGTAACTCGCATAAAGAAAAAAAAATTCAGTGTGTAAACAATATGGCCTACAAGGACCACATCAAAGCCCTATCCCTGTACCTGGCCTCCTACACACTGTTGAGAGACAATCTATCCCTGGCCTGGAAAGTATTCTTTGATCCTGCTGAGATAGACCAGTTGCACATCCACAAAACAAACAGCATCAGATTTACGTGATCTAGAGACCTATACCTCATCTGCAACATAAATAGGACATGTTGTAGGGACAGGTTTGTGTCTCAGAGAGTACTCCTTCTCTGGAACTAGAATCCCATCTATGTGAAGCAGCGTTCTTCCTTAACCCAATTAAAGCATAACTTGGACTAGTTGATGGGAAATCGGAAATATACCTCTGATCCAGCATCTATGTCTCTAGTAGACAGAAGCAGCCTATAAATGCTTGACCACCCATGCCCAACCATACATATACCCCTTAGAACAACCCTGTGGTATCAAAACCTGTCAGATATATTTGGGAAGCATAGCTAGGCTTAAAAAGGACCTCTGAGGTCATAGCCCAGTAATCACCTATGAACCTATAAGAATGCTCCTTTAACATCTACTTAATGTAATTTTGTGCATCAATATCATAACACCCTCCCAGTATCATTTGGTTTTAGTGAGAAAAAAATCTAGCTGCTCTGTCCTGTATTCATATTCCTTCCTCTCCATTTGACTAATCTTTCTGGTAACTTCCCTCTATATTACTTCCTGCAGCCTGCTGTCATTTTCTTTATATGGCCTACAGAATTATGTGTAGTATTCAAGGTGTGGTCTGCCCATGATCAGTAGAGAGGAAGCATTGACTGTTTGTTTCTGGAATCTATTCCCCTGTGGCTAGACCCAGACATGTATTGCATTACTACCACTGACCACCTCACTCTGCTGTTGGTGGTCCCGTCCAGGTGTGATTAACCCCCAAATATTTTTCCTGTTCTTTTGCAACCAGTTCTAATCCTCACACCAAGGAAGCATTACCTCTTTGTTTCTGGAGTCAAGCCATTTAAGAATACACCCAAGCATTTTGTTGGATGCTATCACTGCACTCCAACTCTGCTCGGTATCTCATTCCAGATGTGACCAACACTCCCAAATGTTTTTTTTTTCTGCTGTACTGCCATCAGTCCCACTCCCCTAACTGATACTTCACATTAGTGATGTTGTGGCCCAGGTGTAAAATTTTCCATGTGTCTGCATCAGAACTAGCAACCCAGTGGTCTGAACATTGGTTTTAGGTTATGGTAACTGTTGATGTGACCCCCCTGACCCCATGTACAACATGGTAGAATGGGGATGACACAGATTCTGATGCAGTGAACCTCAGCTGCCATCTTTAAGTCCATGTAATCAGCCTTTCTACAGCATTCCTTAGACCCTTCCTTCTCCTCCCAGCACTGTTTACTTTGATTGTTTGGGTGAGAGGCCGAGCCGAGTGGAAGTGACTGAGATATTCAAGAACCTGCTAGGAGTGCACAAGGTGTAAGTAGGCTCTTACTTCAAACACAAAAAAAAAAAAAAAAAACTAGAAGACAAGCCACTCTGGGACATTGAGTGATGAATGGAACAGCATTTCACTGCCAGTGGCTTAGCTAAGGTATGTGAAGAGAGAGAGAGAGAGAGAGAGAGAGAGAGAGAGAGAGAGAGAGAGATGGAAATATGAAACAGCAAATATTTTGGGGACGAATGTAAGCGATCATATAAGGCAAGAGGCATTAAAATGAGTGCAGACAAGAAATGGCAAGCCCTCTGATGCTCTATGACCTGCCCCCACTCTATAAATTTAAGTTTATTTATGTCATCATGAATAGCAATCATCTTACAGCATGCAGTGGAATGCTCTGGTGCGTGCACAACTGTTCCCTTAACAAGGAATGAAGCAAGAATAAAGGCATAGTTATGTGCCCTGCAGTACTCCCTAGCATTACATAATCAGGCCTAGAGCACAACACAGCTGACAAGAAGGGCTAAAGTAAGGGAATCCGTATTTCATGACTCACATCACACTGTAGAGTACACCAAATAATCAGTCACTTGAAGAGGGCAATTTCTATTCTTCACACTATAATGTGTATCTCTTTTTGTTTAAATACTGATTTGTATGTCTTGTGTATCACTTCTTTCTTTTGACTGAGAATGTTTTTCATAACCATGTTTTATATTTTCACATATTTTATTGCATTTAAGTTAACAATTTTTGTACTTTGATTGCAGCGGCAAACAAACCATTTGGGTTAGACCACGTATCTAGAAAACAAATAAACTGCAGTAAGCTCCCTCAAGTTTTACCTCAGTAACAAGCATACCATACCACTAGGGTGGTCAAACAGCATGATGTGCTGGATTTCCACCATGTGCAGATGACCATAGACAAATATACCGTATCCTAGCCATCTATAGGTCACTTTCCGTGTCCCAAGAAGCTCACAATGCATACTTGGACATCCTACTCATGGGAGACTTTAATTACCCTTCTATAGATTGTGAATCCTACACTGTCTCAAATCTGCAGGCACATAAATTCCTGGACTTCATAAATACAAACACACTTCACCAAATAGTGAATATTCCCACTAGAGGCTCCAACACACTGGACCTCGTGCTCATAAATATGGAAGAATGCTGCACCCCCCCATGTCTCGTCCTCCTTATTAAGGTCCGACCATATATCTGTCTAATTCAAAATCAAAATCAACTCCATAATCCCTGTAAAAACAGTAATAGTTAGGAGCTATTCCTAGGCAAATTACCTGTTATTAAGTAATGGTTTGTCAAAATTCAGGGGCTCTACAAAACCCTGAGAACATAGCAGCCTATGCTGAATTGCTCTCAGAAACTCTGTACAACCATGTCAATGATTGCATAGAGACTGCTGTAGCTGCCAGAAGTAAGCCCAAGGCTAGCCCCAGAGACAAACAGCCTTGGTGTCCTCCCAAATGAAACAGAAAAAAATGATGGCAAAAATCAGGAAGGGTAATTTCCATAAAGATAAACTCTCCCCTCAAAGTAAACAGGGACCTAAGAGGGCTAATTAGGTCAAGCAAAGACAACTTTGAGGTTAAGATAACCACCTAGGTGAAAGATAATAAGACCTTCTATAGCCATGTCAGAAATCCCAAGGGCAGCACACAGCAATGTGCTGAACTGGGGACTAATGGTGCCTGGCTATATAGCGAACGTGTTAGTGGACCAATTCAGATCTAACTTTACTCCCTACTCACCTCCAACCATCCCCCCAAAAATATCTTCAAACATAACTTCAAAACTATAACTAGGGAGCATGTACTGGATGTAGTCACTAAAGCCAAGAACACAGCCTCTATGGGCTCCAGCAACTTCCCAGGATGCCTCCTGAATAGTCTAAAATATAAGGACTCATAGAGTCATTATTTAATTATAGTCTTAAAACAGGCTTTTCACCACTTGAATGGAGGATTGAGATGGTCGTTCTCTTTCATAAGGGAGGACCTTCAACAGATCCTGGAAATTACAAACCCATTAGTCTGACTAATCTTATCTGCAAAACCATGGAAATAATTATCATGGAAATTAGCAACAAAGACATACCCTGGGATCCATGAAGCTTGCGCCAGGCGCAGGTGTAGCGTAGGTGGTATAATGCCAAATATGGCCGCCGAGCGATTCAGGTACAATCCAATTCCACGTGCACTACCAGTGTACGCCAGATCTCACAGCCCTCGGCTTAGGTATGCTAATCACCCCATGCGCAGTGCCGCACCATGCAAATGAAGGTACATAGCAATTCATGAAGTGGTGCAGGCGTAGCGTAAGCCCACAGAAATGTAAACCAAAAAACACGGTTTAAATTTTTCCAAACAGAACATCGGAGCTATGAAAGCAGACCAGACTCATGTATTACAAAGTTAGCATATGCCAATGGCTAAATATACAGCCAATGGCATAAGAAAAGATGCACAACACCTAAAAAAATTTAATGTCATGTCCACAGTAATGCAAAGTACAACCACAGGGCATGTGTGCGCAAACGGGAACACAAAGAAAATATATACAAATGTCATAAAATCACAATGTAATACAAATCATGATTTCACCATAATACTCAATGGTATGCATTGTACACCACAAACAAGCTGCAAGGATTGCTAAGGGTCTGTGACAGTGTTTGGCACCATAACTAGGAATTAGTAGTCAATGCCATGCAAATAAGGCAAGTAATAGTGAATCGCAAACGTCCCGCCGGACTAAGGATGTACCATACGGCGCAGCGCTACAACACCGAGGAGTGGTTTAGAGGTATACATGACATCAGCAATGGGGTGTGCCACCATAGCTGTAAGCACATTGGAGCAATGCAAATTTGGCCTGGCCGTTGCTAAGCAAAGCCACAGGACAGGGGTGGGGAGGTAGGTGTAGCATAGTTTAGCTGAGAGCACATATGGTGCCCGAAAGCACATGTGTACAAGGATGAAAACGTGCCCGAAACCCGGTAAGCGGATGCACGCACTGCGCACCATAGCTCAAACAGGAAGGTCAGGGGAAGAAAATAAGAAAATGCCGCAGTAGGGTAATTGGAGTACAACTGAGCAATTAACACCTATTAACTCACAGTGGGCAATCGATGGCAGCTGACATATCTGCTCGCAGAAACCTGGAAAACAGGATAGGGGAGGTGTCAGATTGCAAAGAAAAGAGAACTGTCATAGCAGAGCAAAGCAAACCTGCAGTAGACCAGCCATAAAACACATTACACAAGATAAGCCAGGTTTAGGAAAGTACAAATGAAAGCAGGCTGCTGGATGCATGCCAGAAAATGGGAGGTGAAATGTTAAGAAATGTAAAGGGAAGGGCAAGAGGTAATCCACGGCAACCAAATGTAATTCAACACCAAAGGCACCACAATAGTAGTATCTGTCGTAAAACACATAAGATACCCTGTAGCTATGACCGTACATACACACCCTATTACATCATCAGTGTTCACAGCACAATAGTATAAAGTGTGAAAGCACCTCACACACACCTGTGTATTCCCAAACACTGCACCACTGGTGTAAACAAACGGGGAACTTTTACAATGTACATGTTGGGAGCTGCCATAGCTGTGATTCATCATCATGTGATACATGATCTGCAGATAGTAGAGCGTTACAGAGTGGACAGGGACATCTTACAGCAAATAGTTGAGCTGTGCCGGCCATGCCTAAGATCCAGAAATAACAGAGGGGAACCCATCCCAGTGGACACGAAGGTATGTGTAAGCTTGTGAATACTAGCCACAGGTACCTTTCAAAGGCCAACTGGAGATATAATGGGGATCTCACAGGCAGCAGCATCCAGGGTAATACACCAGTTCCTGGATGCCATGTTACCACATGCCAATGAGCATATATTCTTCCCCTGAACTCAGGAGGAGTTGGCCAGCAATATGCGTCTCTTCCACCATGTGGCACACTACCTGGAGGTACTGGGTGCGATAGACTGCACGCACATACATATCAAGTCACCACCCAGTGAGCATGGTAGGCACTACATAAGCCGCAAGGGATACCACTCCAACTGCCAGGTCGTGTGCAATGCCCAGGGCATTATCATGAATGTGTGTGCTGGCAGCCCTGGAAGCTACCATGACTCCCACATCTGGCATGCCTCACAGCTGTATCAGGTATTTGTCAGGGGGGACATCCCACATGGCCACCTTGTGGGGGATGCTGGCTATACACTGGAGCCGTGGATGATGACTCCCATCAGAAATGCACACACACCCATGCAAGAATGCCATAATGAGGCACACGCACAAACCAGAATCATCATAGAGCGTGTGTTCAGGATACTGAAATCACGGTTCCATTGCTTGGACATATCTGGTGGAGTCTTGCAGTACTCTCCAGGCACGTGTGCCCACATCTTCATAGTATGTGCCATGCTACATAATATGATCCTACGGAAACAGCTGCAGCAGGGGCATAATGGTGAAGGCCCTCACAGTCCACCGCAATTGCCAAGGCCATCACAGGTACAGAGGGATTCAGACCATGAACACCCTGTTCCAGCCCCAGTAGGCAGATGGAGGTGTGCCCAATATGCCTACACCTTGGCAAAGAGAGAACGTATAGCACATACTCTGACAGTGTAGGCCCCTATGGACTGACACACCTCTCCACCTGTACACACAGTAAAATGGATGGCACACACTCATGACCTCCTGTAAATTGTAATGTATAGGTGGCCTACTGTGTGAATCCTACATAGGCAGCCCTCAACCATTGCACACACAACAACTATTGGAACAAGGAATGTCAACACCTGAACAGTACATGCACCTATCAGCATATGTTAGTACTGTATGAATAGGTTCCTAGGTACATCGGTAGGTACACGCCCGATTGTCAGCGGCCATTCATCAATCAAGGCAAAGAGTGTCTGTTGTCACCACCACATCGAGTAACCAACTGTCCCTCAGTGGAGCAGAGCCAATTGTGAGATCCATGTGTGTAATCACTGTTCCCCACACACTCTGCATGGATTCCCTGGTGTGTTAATGAGGGGCTCCATACAATGTAATCATGGATGTAGTGGCAAAGCATGG
Organism: Protopterus annectens; assembly: GCF_019279795.1. Taxonomy (NCBI): domain Eukaryota; kingdom Metazoa; phylum Chordata; order Ceratodontiformes; family Protopteridae; genus Protopterus; species Protopterus annectens. Next base: position 945,895,754 of record NC_056747.1, read on the forward strand.
GGTGTAACCATGACAGGTATCTGTCACCCCAGCATGCTCCACCTATGGTTGTGTGAAGGTGTAGCACATTATAGTGTGTGGCTCACTGTGACATACATTCCCAATGATGGAGCACATCCATTAAACATCACTTGGACATACCATTAATAGGTCTCATCCATATGTAAACTAACTGAGTTACCCATTTGATTGCAATATGGTGTAACAGCCGTAGTACAGTCCACATACAAAACACCATAACACGTGTACAAATCCCAGATGCCCAAGTGGTAAATGCACTGACTGTCGTGCATGTTCCCGGTACCATGTCCTGCAAGGGATGTTACGTAATCCCAAAGGCACGAATAATGGATGTTGGATGCAGGTCATCAGATCAGGTTTAGCACATGTTAGCAGGAATATGCATTGCCCAGTGTTGGTAAGCGTCGTTTAAACATGACTATACGGATATGCGCGAAACAGGGCTAAGCTTCTCTGAATATCGTGCAGATCACGGTCATTGATGTCCAGAACAGGTGAAACTAGCATTATTCACCCCTGTACTAATAGTGCCTTCTCTGAAGGGTAAAACAACCACTGCCAGGAGTAGAACATGCAATCATGTACACAATCACCTAACACTAAGCTACCCAAGATGTACCAATGACAGGTGTGTAATGTGACAGGTTCAAACACAAACGTGTGGAGTCCAGGAAACAGTATACACCGACATGTACACAATGAAAGGTGTATTCTCCCTCTCACTCTCTCTCTCTCTTATATATATATATATATATATATATATATATATATATATATATATACAATAGAGATGGAAAGGGTGATAGAGAGATATATGTTGATATATATGGATTCACCTATATCTACAAATATATAGATAGGTCAACGACATGCACACAACCATGGAGGTAGAAATAAATAGGATACTGCCAACTATGGAATGTGTCACATACTGACACGCATAATCACGAGGCTTAAAGACCGAAAGAACAGAGTACCGGAACACTGGAACCACGTGTAATATTATCACGATATTAAGGGACACTTAGTTATCGCTGCCGGTGTTGCGGTCCACGTAGGTACTGTGTTCAACTGTGTTTATGGTTGCTGTAGTCTGTGTATGTGTGTGTTGAGGGTACCGTGTGCATTTCATTGAGACTGTAATGTGTGTGCGTGTGTGTGTGTGTGTGTGTTTGCATCGTGTGTCTGTTAGTGTTAACTCGCAGGTAGATCATTACGGTAGGTGTGGTTATAGCTGGCCGTAGGCATACGGTTAACACCTGTCCCACTTTAAGAGGGATGGCCCCTCCCTGGGCAGTTATGTCCTGGCAAAAAATATCAAAAAGGGCAAATGTCCAAGATTGTAGGACATAATTATGTCCCATATATTATGTAATAGTTGCATTAAATAGTTATGCCTGTATCTACAAAACATAAATGTTACGTGAAACATGATAAGTAGCTAAAGTGCTACAAGAATAAGTATGTATTCAGGATAAAAGTATGTTCTATCCTGTGTACTGACCATGGGTATGTGTCGGCCTGTAAACACTGATGTGTGTCCTGCAAATGTCCCACTATGGCCATTTGAAAAGGTGGCAACCCATGACAAAGAGGTTCAGTCACCAACACAACTGCAATGAGTGCAAATATCTGTGACAGAAATACAGGAGACAGCTGTCATTTCGTAACATTCCTTTACATATCGCTGTATTTCTGGAGGTATGGAAGTATCAACCTCACCTGCATGCTATATAGAAACCAGTTAACAATGGCTCAATGTATAAGCCCGTAACAACCATAGTTCAGTCTACTAACTGATAGGTCTTCAATTAGGGAAGGAGCCCACACACATATATGGAATATGTAGAAATGCAGTCCCCACACACCTGTATATGCTATGTACACCCACCTACATCTCCCCCACACCCGAAACAATTGCAATACAGACTGTAATAACATCACAAACATCCACTCACTCAATTACATCTGCAGAAGCGTTAACATACCTTGTGAGAGACACATTTCTAAAGGCGCAATTTGAAATCGTAGCTGTTGTATAATGGAACAGACTGCGATGTTACAGGTTTTGTTTGCAATAGTCCCTTATCAGACGGCTGAGATGACAGGTACACTCACATGTAGAACCACATACGCTAGCCGTCACACACAATCCACGGGGGACATGAATTCAAAATATCCGTGTCTCTACAAATAGCAGTTGCAATTCCTCACAACAAAACACATACTCCCCGAAGGTAGGGCAAAAGGGCAATGCCCAAGTGGAGAATTAAATTATACCCCACTGTTGCCGTGTAATTGGCAAATGGAGTAGCTGCACAGCTGATGTGCATGTAATAATTTACTCAGGAACACCAATTGGCGGCAGGAAACCACGTTACAGGTATCGACGTATATAAGGATGACTTGCCATACATTCAAACCGTATGCTCATACCATAGAACCATTTAAACAGTAAAGGTGTAAGAGAGATATTTGCGAAGATTCAGAATACTAACAAGGTATGTAGAACACTCAGTATGTTAGTGTTTGTAGAGCCTGTTTTGTATTAATTAAAAGTGTACGCAATGCATAAAGTGGGAAAAGGTATTATGTAGTGATGTCTTGTTGAGCATAGTAACGCTTGTAGAAATTGTGTGTCCTGCTGTGGGCCACAAGGTAAACATCACATACACCACAAGGGATGTTACATGAGGGCTTTAAACAGAACAATTCCACACCACCCGCCGTCAGTGGTAGGGTATGTCCAACAAGTACGTGCCATAGCAGGGGATAGTATATGTTGATATACTGACACAGTACGCATGTGTATGGGCATATAACGACAATAACATGCCTAAGGTGGTCCTGCTGTGCAAGTATGCTTTGCATTATGGGATAATGTGTAAAATATGTGTAATGTACAGTATTGTAGGTAGATATGTCAGATATTCTACACAGCATAACTGTTATATCATGCAAACAAAAGGTATCGTCTATTGGCATGTACAATACACAATAACAGGATACATATGGCTTGTAGTCATGGGACACTGTAACAGCATGATAGCTAATCGAAATGGAAGAGCTACTCAATTAACCATGCACGAAGGACATGTAATAGCTTTACAGGTTCATAGTGAGGTACTATGCTGTCTGGCAAGTCTATGTGTAAGCCCAACTACAGTGTTTACACCGGTGGCACCCCTCTAGGGTAGTGTCCTGTCTGTGAACAGCAGAGCCATGTGTTACCTGCAGCTCTGTACAGTACAGCCACTGCAGTGATCCCTGGTGTATCAGTGTGACCACCTACAGAGTCACCTATGACCGGTGTGTTGGGTATGTTATAACACCCTACTGGCTGTAGTTGATGGGCACACATGAGTCTGTGGGCTATAAGTAATTGTTGTGTTTTGTGATGGGGGCTGCTTCTGGTGCCTACACAGAGTATGGAGAGGTTCTGCAAATGTCGTACTCATACTATGTGTGGCCTGTGGTGGTGGAGATGTAGTGAGACTATGTGATGAGTGGGGTGTGTTGCAAATGTTAAACATCCCCACATGAATGTCAGGTTCAGTCTGGGTTGGTGAGAGCATTACACCCAGCATGGCTATATATGTGCATCTCCCACAGGCTGTATTGTCGTATGTTGGGAGGTGAGCATTGACTGTGTACATGAGACAATTGCTCTATTGCCACATGTTTGCCATATTCATCACATAGACAGGCAATAGCACTGGTAAGTGACACTTGGACATGCCTGTATATTCAACCATGTCTCACAAGATATGTGAGTTACATGTGTACAACAGTTGTTGTACTGTAAGCAAACTGGAAATGTAAGGACAGACAGTGTACTTGTAAGAAATGAGTTGGAATGGGTGCTATAGTAATTAATAGCTCATGGTGCTTACATGTTCTGAACAAGTGCTGAGCATGAATATGCAATACGGATAAGGTGTTGGATAATATCAACCCACTGCAACCCACAAGTGGAGACGACGGTCATAATTGGAGGCACTGCACTATTACCCTGCTGAGTATGGTCTGCAAGTCTATGAACCTTTATCAGCGTAGATGTTAGCAGTACAGAAGTAGATGACAGTACGGATGATTTCACACTGCATAGCATAACTGTGACAGGTCATAGGACATCATCACCCATACCGTGTTCCAGCTACACTGAGTATACTAGATGTACCTTCGTATGTCACAGGAGTGTTCTACCAGTGGCCTGTTGACAGAAGTAACACTACAAAAGGTGTCTGAGTGATATGTGCATATCACACCAGTGGCAGCTACAGTAAAACAGGGTTAATGTTTTGTACTCCCCCCCATTGTAGCCCATACCACACAGACAAATGGGAGGCATCTGTGTATGTAAGGATGTGAATGGCCATGACCTAAGAGCAATAGCTGTCTCAGTGTTGTGGACAACATACAGAATGGGCTTTGTGGGTGAGGTGCATGACATATGTGCACAATCTGATAGCTGATAATAGCATTATCACCGCTAGGTGAATAACCCTGTACCCATTAATTACCACCTAGGCAGCGGTCAACATTATGGACACTGTGTAAGGGATGGTGCTGTGCAGTTCACCTCCCTGAGCTGGTGACGTCTCCAGGCCTATTAGGTGGTCATACGAGGCACCCATGTCATGACAGGGTGCCATCCATGAGCATGGAGATCATTGGACAGGCATACTCAGCACTTGGGTGACTAATATCGGATCACATATCACCTTTAAAGGGTATTGGCCATGCGTGGATGGGCGATACCAGCCTTCTCAATCCTCACCTCCACTATGCAGCATGCTGGCTACCTTGCATAAAGACAGATGCTACACTGTGATGTTGGACATGCTACACGTACATATCCTGATCTGAAAGACATACGGTATGGACAGCCACCGTCCTACTACAAGGATCGCCACATGCTGGACAGATCCCTGTGCCATACATGTTACATACTCCTGCCATACCATGCAACCCAGTCCATCAAAGCTGCACATGTCATCTCTGTTATACATGGTGCGATGACCGCATGGTAGATGTATTATTAACTGTCTGGATCAGTAATGTGGCACTGATACACCTCGCAGTGGCAAAATGGCTGTTGGATACAGCTAGAAAACCTTGCCCATACATGCTATAGTTGATAACCATCCCTGCGAATGACGTCCGGCTAGCCACTGTCCCATGTCTATCACATGTGCAACACAGGCGATACATGGCAGGATGTTGAACTGCTGTACAGTGCCGTGTAGATGTATATGGCAAAACACATGCATGTAAATTTTTCTGTGTGTATGTGTGCATTGTCACTGCTCATTTCCATTAAGGCAGTGTATGTGTTGATATGCGACATATACACAGTATCAAGGTCAACAGCATTACTGTGGACACATCCAGGCATGTGCAGATAGGTAAGAACACCAGTACAGGCAAACAGACATGCCCACATCAAGACAGCATTCACATGGAGTATGAACAATGTAATGAGGTGACACACATATATGGTGATGATATCCAATGCATAACGGGTGTTACATGTGTGTGACACAAACATGTCAGTCGTGTCAGTGTCATGATGATTTGCAAAGATAACTGTTCAGATATACTAGATTTAATACAAATGCATGTGCAGCTCTATCTCTGTACATCTCTGTGATACTGTGACCTGTCTCCATCATTATGTCTTCCAGATAATGCCTCATTCAGCATGTGCAGCTCTATCTCTGTACATCTCTGTGATACTGTGACCTGTCTCCATCATTATGTCTTCCAGATAATGCCTCATTCACACCTGCCAGCATATAGCCGCCTGGAGGATGATGCCCTCATCCCGTACCTCCATGAGAACTATGAGGTGTTGTTCAGCCATGTGCCACAGCATGCCCAGCAGCATGACGACCTGTGGCAGGACCTTCGCAGGAGGGTTAATGATGTAGGTGGCCATAACCGCACCTACCAGCAGGTGTGCAGACACTGCATGGACATGATACAACATGCGAAACAGTGTGCCAATGCAATCACCAGGGAACAAGGTAGAACAGGTGGTGGGCCACCAACCCAGCCCCCACTCACACCCACCAAGGAGCTACTGGCCAGCCTGGGGACACCCTCAGAACAGCATCCACAAACACTAGCTGCCATCGTGAAGGTGGGTATCTCCCAACCAATGAGCCTGGAGTTGCCTGGTAAGTCACTACTGCATATATGACTATTATATCCCATTTAGATGCATGTTTCACTGTACAATATGTAATGTAACATCATATGCAAGGTATGTTTACACACATGTCGCATACTACAGTATGCTACCCTGTGTATGCACACATGTGCATACTATATGCTATTGTACAGGCGAATGTGTTAACATGCACAGTGCACCCTGTGGCTGTCATACAGTCATGGATAATGTTCAAACTGCTGTGTCACCCCTATACAGGTACCTCTGGCGTGCCGCACAGACATCAGTCCATTGCAGGTGAGACAGTTATCAGTATCAGGCATGTTAATGCATATATCTATTTGCCATGTGGCCAGTTAACACATGTATACATAATGTATGGTCCAGTCACGATATACAGGTTGCATCTGTCATCATTCACACTGGCTACAGTAGTCACCTGTACAGCTTCCACAGACATTGACACCACATCAGGCCACAGATACCGTACATTTCCCTTGCTGCTATAGGACATCACTGTCAGCCATGCACCTCATGTGTGTGGTACATTAATGTCATGTGAGACATGGTGTATTGACAAGTCTGCCATGTGTGGACATGGTTGCCAGGCAGCTAAGACTTTGTAGTAGTTGTGCAGGGGTGTCATCCGTAGGTCTTCCAGTGACCTGTCACATGACACAGCATGGTTTGGTGTGTATACACCTCAGCAACGTGGGTCACAATCCACAGTTATGTAATGTGTATGCACGCAGTTATGGCTATGCACTGTGTGCGTATTACACACTGTATAGCAATATAGATGCCTCATGATGCCATGCAATGGCATAGTGTCTGTACTTCACACTGTATAGCAATGTAGACACCTCACGCTACCCTTCAATGCTCATGCACATTTGCTAAAAGTGCATTCTATCTGTAGGGCATACAGACAACACTACAATGTGATACCCATTACAATGCTGTACATGTGTCAGGACACCATTGTTTCAGACATGTATGCATGTCAATGCACACGTCAGCAGATTACATGCCAAGGACACTTCAGCCATGTGTACTGTTAACCTGTGCTGGTCCACATGGTGTATCACAGGGATGCATGCTTACTACCATGGTTGTGTGAACTGCATGGCTACTGATATTACACCTGCTTGCTGTTGTGTGCAACCCAGGGAGGTATGCTAACTACCACTATTAATGTCTGAGCTGCATGCCGTCTGCTGTATCACATGCATGCTGCATGCCATCTGTCAAATCACATGCATGATGTGTCTGAGTGTCTGTGTGTCTGTGTGTCTGTGTGTCTGTGTGTGTGTCTATTGTAATGTAGAGTCTTTCTTTGCATTCACAGGTGATGTAGGTGCGTTACCCTCCTGCGGTCCATCTAATATTAGTGTCCCCACAGATACTAGCAGTGATGAACATATGCATGAGGTGCAGGCGGGGTTGTCAGGGGCTGAATCTGTGCCAATGGTTGCCATCCCAGCTATGTCCCCCTCTTCCCCGCACACAGTTCTCATGCCAACACATACCCTATCACCAGTGGCCATAGAGGAAGGACAGTCAGCGTGTGTTAGCTTGGAACAGGAACATGTGGTGGCTACAGAAGGTGTGTCTCCACACCATGGTGTCAGTGTAATGACTGCAGATGTGCCACACAGGCATGTGGCCAGTGCTGCTCATAGGAGGACCTCTGGCAGACATGTACCTGCAGGACAGAGCGCAGCAGCTGGTGTCACCAGACGCATGATCCAGACTGTAATGGCGGCACAGACACGTGCTGAAAGGCAAAACAGAGAAGGGCAGAGGCTTCAGAGGGCTGCTATCCGTACTCTAAATTACAACATCCAGGCATTGGCAAATGCTCAACAGCAGATTGCTGATGTTCTGGACCTTCAATTGGGTGACATGGTTGGAATCCTTGACCATGGCATGGCAATCCATTAGCGTGAGCTGTCTGTGCGGGAACATCTGGTAGGAGTGAGGTGTAGGCCATGTGGATGTAGACCAGCTACACCACCTAGTGCAGGTCAACGTGAATGAGCCACCTCACATGCCCGCTCCCATAGTGCCGGTAGCAGTAGCAGTGCAGCTGGTGCTGCGCTGTCCACACCAGAACACAGCAGGCCACGTGGACGTGGCCTGGATGCTCCCAGTGGGGAACAGGTTCCAGTGGACATGTGTCATCGGACAGTAGCCAATCTGTACCTCTGCCTGGTAGTGCCCGTGCAACCCCTGGCAGGCACAGGTCACATGGCCGTGGCTGGACACAGTGAGCTGTACATCCTGGTCTGTACAATCTGGAGCTGTCAATAATACCCCTGTGTAGGCCTGACAAAAGGCAGAACTGTGTGCATGCATACACGCACACAGCAGAAACATCTGTAGGGCACTGCAACACCCACATGCATAACGACCACACGTCCAAGCAGATCAACGGACCTTATCCACACACATGATGTCATCCACTGGTGCAGCCTATGCCCCTGGCAAACATTATCACCCTGTGCATATGATGATGATGCCTGTGCCGCATCCCTGTCATCCACACCATCGGTGCAGGGACATGCTCGTATGGTCTGATGCACAGGATGAACAGAACAGTGAGATAAGTGTATATTACATTAGTTGTGTACTGTTGACACGCACCAGACATACCATGTAGTACAGGTTTATAATGCATTGTTATATGTTCACAGTATGTGTTCTGGTAACAATGGTAACAGCATGTTGGTAATTATGCCCTGCCTCCCTCCTTAAAGTCTAATTGCATGTGCCATTATGTTACAGTGTTTGCAGTTGGAGTGCATTGTTGTATGTTCACAGTATGTGTCTTGGTAACAACAGTAACAGCATGTTGGTAATGATGCCCTGCTTCCCTCTTTAAGGTCTACTTGCATGTGCCAACAAGTAGCAGTGTTTACAGTTTCACATGTGTAAATGTGGAGTACTCACAGGCATGTATGGCAATACCAGCATGTTATACGTAGCCTCAACTTCACTGTTAGAAAGGCTACCATTCCTCAGATGTCCACACATCTACTGATCCAGAAGCATGTGGGCTGTTTAATAGGCTACAGTGGCTAGAGATGTGACATCCATACCAGGTCACATCACAGGTATGGTGACATGGTACGGGGGTTTTACACAGCGGTCTGGCAGATGATAACGTTAGAGGCCACTTGATAGCATAAGGCCACACTGTGTAGCAGTAATACCCTGTCACATTACAGAATGAGAACACACACAGACATGCACAGAAACACACAGTAACATGCCCACACTCACAGGGTCAACAACACTATAATGCACACTCGATAGTGTTGAGATGAGTACCCCTGCCTATGTGGTAATCACCCTCACAGTACTGTGCACCCACATGACATGACACAGAGAATGAACATGTACAGGTAGCCAGTAAGGCTGAGACCGATGGCATCAACAGGGTAGTAGATTGCATCACCATGAGGGGTTAGGGATCCTGTCTGTTCTGTATGGTAGCATACACCCTCACTCCATTAACCAGACAGCCATACATACATACACACACACACACACACACACACACACACACACACACACACACACACACACACACTATGGAGTCCACAAATGTCATTCACATACAGATAGCTGACATGTGTGTGATACACACACCACCCCTGCCTACGTCATGCTTTCTACACTGCAGTATGTACAGATCTCTACAACAGTGTACAGGAGTGTGTAACAATTGGGATGTATTCCCCACCATATGTGGCATTTATGGTCACACAAGCAAACACACATGGCAGTACTGTGAATCATACACCTGCTATATGATGATATGTCTGACAGGCATGCAGCAGTATTGGCCGCATTATGTGTTCCAATGCTACCTTCGGCAATTGTGCTGCTATATGCACACGGGATGATGTAAGTGTTACAGGTGTCAAGTGATTTACAGTCAGTAACACCCTGACCGCTGTGTAGGTTGTATGTCTTCACCTTCAAGTAACAGTAACATAGCGTACTGTTTGCACATGCAATGGTAGGATGGCTTGTGACACACCTGTGAGCTGTCTTCAGCAAACATCCATCTGCAAAGGTAGATCACCACTTTATGTACACACATCCATCCATACCTGATGTACATCCTACCGTACTGTCAGTATTTCACCATATACAGGTGTCAATGATGGGGCTGCATTGCAACTGCATGTTTTAGTTAGGCACAGATGAATTACATACATCAGCTACTGCACATGCATGGTAGCTGCATGCACACCACTACATGTACATGTGTGTTGGTCCTACATTCCTGTCATGTAGCCATGTTTGTATGCATTGCAATTGATGGACATGTGTGATGACATACATAACACATGGACCATTGTATGATATGATGGTTGTCATGGGTAACTAGTACAGAGGGAATGTTACCTCAGTCAACATTGCTACCTTATGTACTGTTAGCATTCAACAGCCATGGACCTACCTTTCATGTGCATGCGTGTGATTGCTATTGCCACTTGTCTGCACGGAGGACAGCAAAAGCTATGCTATGTACATATGTGTTGTGTGTGTGGGCCATGTACATATCCACTGCGATTGCACGTATGTCATATCCAAACAATAGTGTTCTTTTGGTGTACAGCGACAGTCATCTGTTACAGCTGTGTAAGACCCAGGGCCCCTGTTATGTGTAGAGCCGACCTGGTTATGAACAGTGGTATCATTGCATTGCATAACACATGATGGAACCCTGTCAGTACATGTGTAGTCTGCACAGTTGCTGTAGACCTGTGTACAGTCCACTGGTCATGAGTCACATGGTGTTGTAGTAATGTATGGATGTGTGTTGCTGGTCCAAGGACATGGTGATGTCTGAGGGCTACATAGTAGAATGCGGCATTTACCACTGTGATCTGCACCTGAGACATATGTGATGGCTCTTGAGTGTGTACTGGTCAGTACATGTGAGTGGCCTTCATGTACGTGGGGACAGTAACACCAAACTGTGCCCTTCCATGTTTAGAATCCGTGTGCATGCAAGACAGCCCTTCGCTACTACTAAGTGTGTGAGCATGCCCAGTATGCCGTTGTGTAGATGGACACACAGTACATTCCAAACTGTGCCCTTCCGTGTTTAGAAGCCGTGTACATGCAAGACATCCCTTCGCTACTACTAAGTGTGTGAGTAACACCAAGCTGTGCCCTTCCGTGTTTAGAATCCATGTGCATGCAAGACAGCCCTTCACTACTACTAAGTGTGTGAGCATGCCCAGTATGCTGTTGTGTAGATGGACACACAGTACATTCCAAACTGTGCCCTTCCATGTTTAGAATCCGTGTGCATGCAAGACAGCCCTTCGCTACTACTGTGTGAGCATGCCCAGTACGCCGTTGTGTAGATGGACACACAGTACATTCCAAACTGTGCCCTTCCATGTTTAGAATCCATGTGCATGCAAGACAGCCCTTCTCTACTACTGTGTGTGAGCATGCCCAGTATGCCGTTGTGTAGATGGATACACAGTACATTCTAAAAGGACGTGTGATACTGTGTGAGCATGCCCAGTGACACCTTGTATCGCTTATGTGCCTCTGTGTATGGGCATGGCCATTGAAGTCCTGTATAGCGATGGTGGTCATCCAGGCAACAGATGTCCATACCCCACGTCAGGATGGATTCCTACATTGAACACACTGGTTGACTGTCTTGAAGGGTGTACTGTCTGTGGTGCATCTCGTATCTATGTAGTATTGTAATAGTGCTCCGTAGATAGGCAGTTGTCCCACTTACACCACTGCCGTGTGTTTGTCTATGTCTACCTTGGGACAGTAATATGCTTTTAGACTGCTCACTCTCTATACATTCCCTATCGGCGTCTTTGCCTTTGCAGATGATGTCATCCACCTAGAAGTATGCCTCTGGGAGTGCTGTCTTCCAGTATTCTCTGTAGCGCATTCTGTAACTGCGTAATGCTGTAGTGTGATAAGGTAGTTAGGTGTATGTTTGGCTCCCAGCCCTGCCAAGTGTGTGTGTGTGTTTCCAGCTGCGTGGGGACAGAGTAATGCTTTTAGACGGCTCACTCCCCATACATTCCCTATCGGCGTCTTTGCCTTTGCGGATGATGTCATCCACCTAGAAGTATGCCTCTGGGAGTGCTGTCTTCCAGTAATCTTGGTAGCGCGTTCTGTAACTGCGTAATGCTGTAGTGTGATAAGGTAGTTAGGTGTATGTTCGGCTCCCAGCCCTGCCAAGTGTGTGTGTGTGTTTCCAGCTGCGTGGGGACTGAGTAATGCTTTTAGACGGCTCACTCCCCATACATTCCCTATCGGCGTCTTTGCCTTTGCTGATGATGTTATCCACCTAGAAGTATGCCTCTGGGAGTGCTGTGCTCCAGTAATCTTGGTAGCGTGTTCTGTAACTGCGTAATGCTGTAGTGTGATAAAGTAGTTATGTGTATGTTCAACTCCCAGCCCTGCCAAGTGTGTGTGTATGTGTTTCCAGCTGCCTGGGTAGAGAGTAATGCTTTTAGACGTCTCACTCCCCATACATTCCCTATCAGCGTCTTTGCCTCTGTGGATGATGTCATCCATCTAGAAGTATGCCTCTGGGAGTGCTGTGTTCCAGTAATCTTGGTAGCACGTTCTGTAACTTCGTAATGCTGTAGTGTGATAAGGTAGTTAGGTGTATGTTCGACTACCAGCCCTGCCAAATGTGTGTGTGTATGTGTATGCGTGTTTCCAACTGCCTGGGGACAGAGTAATGCTTTTAGATGGCTCACTTCCCATACATTCCCTATTGGCGTCTTTGCCTTTGCTGATGTCATCCACCTAGAAGTATGCCTGTGGGAGTGCAGTGATGCTGAAACTCAGTAGTGCATTCTGTTACTGCATAATGCTGTAGTGTGGTAGACTAGATAGATAGGTGCTCGATTTCAAGGCATGGCAGGTGTGTGTGTGTTTGGCAGTTATAACGTATGTGTTGGTATCTGTGGGTGGCTAGCTGCGGGATGTGTTCAGTGTGTTTTGTTGCTGACCTATATAGTGCCCACAGCCCACATATTCTGCCAAGACACTGGGTTGTCAGCACATACATTCACCAATAGGTCTGGTGAGTAAATGTCAGCAGCCTTACTCTTACCCTTGATACGGTCTGACCCGTGTGACGCAACAAAACACACTTGCCTTGATAGTAACAACACTACATGATGCAGGTGGCACATGTAGTTTCCTTTTCATTCCTGTCTAATGCTTTGCTGTCATGTGGTCCGCTGTTGTGATATAAATGCAATATCTACATATGTGTGTACATGTATATGTGTGTATGTATATATAGGTTTACTATCAAAATTTTGAACCGCACTCCGTCAACTGTACTATCGTCGAACACGGAAGTTCAAAAACGGGAATGTCGAAGTCAAAAAAACAATCTAGGAATGGGTTTTAACATGGGTCGAGGTAGGGGAGATGTTTGTAGTTCGGAATAATACTGAACACCTACCTCGACCCATGTTAAAACCCATTCCTAGATTGTTTTTCTTACTTCGACATTCATGTTTTCGAACTTCCGTGTTCGACGATAGTACAGTCGATGGAGTGCGGTTCGAAATTTTGACAGTAAACCGTATATATATATATATATATATATATATATGTATACATATATATATATATATATATATATATATATATATATATATATATATATATATATCCATGTATATATGTATACAAATAATATATATGATATATGTAGATATAGAGATAGACATAGATGTGAACATATATGTCTGGGGACATCAGCACTATTGAATGTTTGTACCGGATGATCTGTATGTGATAACCTGGGATCTATGAAGATCTGCCATGGCGTAGTCCTAATGCACATCGTCTGTAGTGTGCAGGGTCACGGGTTGCAGTCGTGTAGACACCGGTTATTTTGTTGCTGGGAAGACCATGGGACATTGAATATGGTGATAGTAAGGCACCTGTTGCCAGTTGTGTACGGATCTGAGCGACACTGAGCAGTGGTTATTAATTTATAGGTTCGGTATGGGTCATATAACTATTCATTAGAAGACTATACTATGCAGATGAGGCTGACAATAGTGTATCCCATTTATCACCAGGGTGTGATGCAGGTCCCTGGAGTGTATGTGTGTAGTCAGCCGGGTGCAGGGCTTGAATATAGTTGACAGCATAGGAGGGGGGTCAGGCATACTGTACGTACATTGCAGAACTGTGCCTCGGGAGTGCTCCTGCCTTAGCACGCCTAAGATAGGGGTGTGTCTATACCTGCCTTGTGACATTGGGAGGGATGACAGCAGTGGTGGGGTAGTCAGGGTGTACAAGCTGCACAAACAGGTGTTGATCAGCACAATCAGCAGATGACATGGCCAGCCCGCACCTGAACAGTACAGTAATGTGAGCAAGCAGCATACACACAGGTTTCTTCTGCACTCTACACCACCGGTGTATACCTGCAGGGACATTTCACGACACAGTCCAACCAAATGAGAATGGCTGCAGCAGGCAACATATACCAACATGTGCAGGAGGCTGGGGCAGTGAGGATGTGTATGCTGCCGAACAACCCTTACTGGGTGATGTACCAGGGGCTACATGGGCTGGGGATGGTGGAGCACTATGGGGTGGACAGAGACCTCCTAGAGCGGCTTGTTGACCTGTGCCTGCCACACCTGACACATCAAACAGGCCGAGGGAAACCCATCACAGTGGATACCACGGTATGTGTTGGCCTACGTGTACTAGCCACAGGTACCTCACACAGCACAACTGGGGATATCATGGGTATCTCACAGGCATCTACATCCAGAGTATTGCACCAGTTCACAGACGCCATGTCAACACATGCTAGTGAGCACGTACATGTCCTCAACACACATGATTAGTAGACCAGCATATGCATCAGTTCAGCCACATGGATGACTACCCTGGAGTACTGGGTGCTATAGCCTGCACACACATACACATCGAAGCACCACCCGGTGAGCAGGGTAGGGCCTACAGTCACTGCAGGGGCATACCCTCCAACAGCTAGGCCATATGCGATGGCCAGGGCATGAGATTGAATGTGTGTGCTGTCTGCCCTGGAAGCTATGATGATTCCGATATATGGCTTCTGACACAGCTGTACCACACCAATGCCAATATGGACATCACCTACAGTTTTCTAGTGGGGGATGTTGGGTAAACACTGGTGTCGTGGCTGATGACACCCATCAGCAATGCACACACACCTGAACACTCACACCATAATGAGGCGGATGCACAGGCAAGACATATAATTGTGCATTTGTTTGGGATGCTCAGTTCACGGTTCTGGTATCCGGACACATCCGGTGGAGCCCTGCAGTATTCACTAGCTACATGTATACAAGTTGTTATGGTATTTGCTATGCTACACAATCCTATCCTACAGTAACAGTTGCAGCAGGAACAGCATGGGGCAGGGCCACACAGCTCAACACCACTGCCAAGGCCTATACAGGCACAGTGTGACTTGGTGAAGGAACTACCTGAGCAGGGCACAGTCGGCGAAAGCCCGTGCACAGTATGACCTGCCCTTGGCAAAGAGGCAACACAAGGCATATGCACTGACACAGTAGGTACCCACAGATTTCCCCTCTCTGACCCACACACAGTACAATGGATGCCAAACATGACACTACCTGTGCTCGGCCATGCATAGGAGGTGCACTGTGTGCATCCGACATAGGCAGCCCTCCAGCACCGTCCTCAGGTCCAGAACACACCCAGGGTATGTCTATTGACCTAACAATTGGCAGTTGTATTAGAATGTGTATTTACCCATTGCTATGGTATGTATGCGAGCATACAAGTGACTCTGGTGACTGAATGTTAGGGCAGCAACAGTACACATCCATAGTGGCACCATGACTTCTGTAGCACATACGGGGGTCACAATGGTAGCCAGTAGTACACAGGGTGTCCTAACCCACTGCAGATTATGGGCTGACCATCATGTGTGTCTGTACAGCCCACACACGTTCCATGCAGCTGGACAGATGTGGACCAATACTGATAAATGATATACAATGGCCTATGGATATGCCCAATGAATGACCCCAACCCCCTAAGACACACACAGACTACAGCAGGCCAGGCAGTTTGATGTAGGTTGTGTAAGCTAGGATGTCCAACACCACTGTGCTGGCATTTAAAGCTGGGAACTGACGTACACTGGTATCCCTCCAACCAGCAATTTAGGTAGGTCCACACACTGACATGGAGTACCTGGCATACCAGTACAGTAGCGGCAGATGTGTACAACTGTCAGCTGTGCACTCCATCAAACCTACACATGTGAGAGTCATATGCGCCACCCACAGTGCTGTGTAGGACTGTGGTTGTGGTTGGATGTCCCCCCATGCTATGCAGACATGTAGCAACTGTCAATGCCACATGAACATTAGCTACCCTGCAGACATAGCATGACACCTGTCTGTGTAGAACGGAGGGGTCAGCAACACAGTACTAAATATCTGGACATGTGACACATGCGATACAGTTGACCATACTTGGCATGCTCACACACATGACGGTATGACGTCAGTCGACAACATGTGTAACAGTCATACTGGGCATGCTCACACACTGAAACACAGGATGGCCAGGCATGCATACACCAGTGGTCCGGACATATCTGCCAGTACATTGCTATACTGTTGGATGACTGCGCTGTATGGTATGTGTGTGGTCTATTGTCTGTACATATGCCATGGTCTATTGTTATTTCACGTGAGCTATGTGCGCAGGATACTGCTACCAACACATGAATAGGGTGGTTCTTTGTTTGCGGACAGACCGACGCCATTGGATACGGACAGGGTAAGGCACATTCCAGCAGGTGGGAGCAGTTGTGAGTTGGTTTGCACAGTGTTAAGCACTGCTGACCTCTGGTCACAGCACCTTATACCTGTTTAGACTCCACATTTCTTTGACAGTGCACTACTGGCATACTGGTAGACAAACACGCTTACAGCTGCTCGCTCACCGCCATTTCTGCTTACATTTGTCACTCACACTGGGTGTGTGCAATCCCTTGTGATGTGTATTACATCAGACTACATGACTACAGTATCGGGTATGTGTAACCATTTGGCAACGGCAGGCGTTTGACTGTACGGACTCGGCGGCCTGTCCAGTGATGTAATCATATTATATGCATGTTCCTCATACGATGTACTCCCATCTGCCTGATACATGGGAACCGATACCCTGCAATGCTGACATGTGAATATGATTTTGTTAACGCAGCTGTCCGCCGAGTCATGCTACCGCATACCTACTGTACGTTTTCCACCTTTCAGATTGCACGACGGGAGACTGTAGGAGTGACACCTTTCCCACTTTGCATGGGACAGTCCCTCATTAGGCATATCTCATGTGACAATACCAGACCTCTCCACCAATCGGGGACACATTTCTACAGAATCAGGGACAGGTCAAGAAAAAATCAGGGACAATCAGGGACACTTTTACAAAAGTAGTGCTATTAACTTGAAACACTGACAGAATCAGAGCATATGACTTAATACACATTTTCTGAAGTAAGAGAAGTTTATAACTCTTACTTATTGTCATTAGTCATTAAGTGTAATTCGCCACCTTTCCTTCAAATGTCACTAATTTTAGGAGGGATTAAGAGGGACAGAGATAAACTTTCAGTCAAACTCAGGGACGTACCTGAAATTCAGGGACAGTTGAGAGGTATGGACAATACTCTAGCCATTGCAACTGTCCTGATTAGGGGACATTCTCATGTTGTACGTGTCTGTACTGGTTGCTTATTACAGGTCTTGTATACCTGACATGTTGATATGTTGATGTTGATGTTGATATGATCATGTTGATATGATATGTTGATATGTCGTATGTAGTAGCATAAGCAACTTTAGTGCTGCTAGACTACCCTTTGATTTGTGCCGATATGTATATTTCTGTACTATGCATGGCTGTAGGTATGTTCTGCCCTGGTACGTCTGACATTTCTACAGAGCAGGTTCCACTTTTGCCATTCAGAATGGTGGCGGCCCTATAGATCCTATATGTAGAGCTATCACATGTGTCAAGGCAACACATACCCACAGCCAGTAGTATACTGACGACTTCCACGGTTTGCATACGTTAAGGTTATTCATGTAGCATTATAATTGATAATACTGTTTCCTATTACATGTAGCTGTTTCTGATACAACAAATTAATTTCTGACACCACTACACACACTATATAGCCTCCTTTCCCGAACTCACAGGCCATGTGCCATAACTGTCATTTTGCAGGACACAACTGCCCAGAAGGGTGTGTCCCTTGAAGGCGTACGGGTGTTGAACCTCATCTATTATGCTATCATCTACCTAAGGTGGTCAGCAAATTATGCACTTTCCGTCACTAGCAGAACTCACATACCAATGGGTGTGAATGAACACTGTATCAGGAACAATGCATAACACCCTGTGAGACACATTTAGATGATTGGTTCTATTAACCAGACACATTTACAGTCACAGAGTATATGCATTCATTCACGTTTGTCGAGGTACATGCTGTTGATGACTCATACATGTTGTCATCTGTCATTACCTGTATTCCGCCACCTGTCCACCTAATATCACTAGTTCTGGAAGTGTTTAGTTGGACTTTGTTACATTCTGATACATAACTACGGACGTCCATGCTAATCGGGTACAGGGCACTGATTTGGTCTCTATGTATTCCCCCGATGGTTTACAGACTATCAAGAGATGTGGTCTTCAGGTTTGGGAGGTGTAGGCGTATGCTATGCCCACATAGGAATATTAATGACTTCCACTGGGTGGGCCTACTACATCTCTGATATCCAGCACCTGCACACTTAAGCCCATTATTGCATACCCATGGTTCACCTACCTGGCACCCCTCTACAGCAGTCATGACAAATACTTACTGCAAGCGCAGCTGGGGTATGAGCACACCCCTACACATTGCCCACTCTCCCCATCTCGGGACACATGTCGTACGTTTTGTCAACCCATGTATTATCACACTTGCACAACCTACTGTTCCATGTACACCTACATCCTGCTCATATCAGTGTCAGCAGGTTCACACGTACCCTGAATTTTTGGGGTCCCGCAAGGGACACCATTATCCATGTTTAAAGTGTAGACCTTGCAGATCTCTCCCACTGGTACTTTCCTACCGGTGTTTTGGACAGCGTCAGTGTATTGATCTGTATTGCCTGTCTGTATGTCTGACTGGCCTAACTGGGCAGTGTGGGGGATACAACTTTTATTTATTGGACCTCCCAGTCACATATGCCCGGGCTGTAAATATGTTACCCCTAATTGCTGTGAAGTAACCTATTTATGTACATGTGCATATCTACAATAACATATATATTTTGTTTTGTGTGTATGTGTATATATCAATACCTGTTGTTTGTGTATATATATATATATATATATATATATATATATATATATATATATATATATATATATATATATATATATCCGTAGTATATCCTTGTGTGTATATATATATATATCTATAAATATATACACATGCGTATTGGGTTTTATCTCTGCTTCAACAGCATACTATTGCCTTAGTCATTATGACACCGACACTTCACTCCGGTGAACTTGTGATCAGTATATTGCACGTTATACAGCGGACAGATGTCGCACGTTTTTTATGTCTGGGTTGTCGCTGCTAACTGGGATGTGATACAGTGCCATTCGACCTATTACTCGTATGCGCAGCCTATTATTCCTGCTACTGTGTTTGTTTCTGTGCACATTCATATTATTACTGTTGACAGAATGAGTGTTTGTGTTACTGTGATTGTACGTCAAGATATTAATGTCTTCATGTAGTTGTGTCTTTCTGCTTTTCCCGGTTTGGGGTTGTCACAGCAGAACTCCATTCC
Organism: Protopterus annectens; assembly: GCF_019279795.1. NCBI lineage: Eukaryota > Metazoa > Chordata > Ceratodontiformes > Protopteridae > Protopterus > Protopterus annectens. The sequence continues at coordinate 945,915,896 of NC_056747.1, forward strand.
GCTCATGGGTGGCATATAGGTTTTACGTGCCGGGCAGCCAGCCCTGATGCACAACATGTGACAACGATACGCCCATTCACTCATGTCTCCAGGCAAACGATGCTCTATCTGGGAATTGCACCTACGTACTAGCTGACCTCCACGGGCCACTCCATTGCACCCAGCGCAACATACCCTAGCACTTCTGTGTCCATAATCACATATCCATAGTTTCTCCAGCACATCCGTGTTGAGCTTCCACGCATAACAGCCATTATACACCTGATATCGCAGCCATGACACACCTTTACACATTGCCCTCTCCAGAGCATTGTGGCCCTACACACATTTTGTACCGCCTCGAGTATTCACAGGCTCACCATCCATTCATATTTGCACATACGTGCCTTTCCTGGTGTTATGGATTACAAACGATTTGTGGGTTACAAGTGTAGGTGGTCGCAACATGTACTACATTCCGTCTGTTTACAATGTTGACGTAGCACTTCAATGATGTTATGGCCACTGGTATAACCCTGCCTCTGGTGTGAAGAGCGGTGCTCTGCTCACACTTGTGCAGCTTTATCTGACATACGCTGCAAGCACTTTATAATTCCTTACTTGCTCCAGATTCCCTTCACAACACTTATGTTTGCTTTCGTCTTTCAGCGTTCCTTACATATATATATATATATATATATATATATATATATATATATATATATATATATATATATATATATATATATATATATATATATATAGATATATAGATATACATATATATATATAGATATATATATATATATATATATATATATATATATATATATATATATATATATATATATATATATATATATATATATATATATATATATATATATATATATATATATATATATATATATATATATATATATATATCTATAGATACATATAGATATAGATATATATGTAGATATATAATTGCATATTTCTGTTATGTATGTGGATATTTATCTATACACACATCTATCTATCTATATATATAAAAGTTACAGCTGTACAAGACAACATACATTTGCTATGCTAATAGCTGCGTACACCCGCGCAGGTGCACTTGCATCTACTTTTTCTGAGTTACATATGTTTACTGGCACTTCTTTGAGATTAGATGTGCCTTATTCCTTATGAAAGTACCACTTTACTTGATGGAATCCGGTTAACGGACCCATGCGAACGCGGTCATCTTTACATGTATAAATGTTGGCTTTACAGCTTAGAGGCATTCATTACACAGTTAATATGTGCTATAGTCATACTTGAACCGGGAATGCCTTTACATTAGGCGGATGCTCTAACCACTACACTATTGTTGCTCTGGCTCATTTATATGTATACCTATGGTTCATAGCTACTCTGACATACGCCTCACCACTTCTCTTACACATCAGGCATCCATTCTCCTGCTGGGAAAACCGCAGTACTACACTTAGGACATTCCCTGTTTCCTACTGCTCTGGACCTGTGCTGCATGTCTACTCATTCCAAGGATATTCAGAACTCCTACACTTATAGTCCTTGCACATATGCGTGTTTGATTGTCAGGGTGTTCATGTGCTGGTCCGGCTTTAGGCTCGGCCGACTGGTGACTAGAACTGCCCTGGCGCTGTTCAAATATCAGATGTAGCACATGGACAGAGTTAGTCCAGATTTTAACATTCTTCCTGTGTTTACAGACACAGGTGTTTGGGCACCTCTGACCACATTATTAGGTCGGCGCTACATAATTTAGGGCAGGGAGTGGTTCCACTATATAATGGGGGGATGGGGTTTCATGTGTTTCCCTTCCCATTTGACTATTTCATTAATTTATAGATACAATGAACATTATTCTGGACATCAGTTATAAATTCACTACAGGTATGCAATAGTCCTATCAACAGATGTGACAGTTGGTTGGTGAACTTATGTGTACGGACCTCTATGATACTTGGGGACTCATTTCTACAGTGACAGGGTCAAGGCTATGACAACTCAGGGACAATCACGGACACGTCTACCATATTAGTACTATTAACTTGGAACGTGTTTACAGATTCGTAATAATACTAATTTTCTGCAGTTAAATGCGTCTATTACTCTTCATTGGGGTAGTAAGTTCTGCGTGACCACCTAGGGCTGGACAGTCTCGTGCACCACTACTGCACATTCCAACTTGTGTCCAGATGTCTACAGGACTGGACATTGTGTCTTCATACCCATTCTAATGTTTACACATGTTACTTATCCTATGAAGGATAATAATACTGCTAATTTTCTGCAGTTAAATGCGTCTATTACTCTTCATTGTTGTAAGTAGTCATTCTCATTCAACACCTTTCCTCCAAAGGTCACTGGCTTTGTGAGTGGTTAAGAGGCTGGCCAGTTATTGTGTGAATGCTCTGACCATTGGTAGCGTTGACATTCTCATATGTACAGGTTGGGATATATTCTGGGAACTAGGGTTGCCACCTTTTCAAATGGCCAAAATGGGACATTTTCGGAACACACATCAGATTTTACAGGCTGACGCATACCCACGGTCAGTACAAAGGATAGAACTTTACTTGTTTGCCTAAATAAAAACTTATTCTTGTAGCGGTTTAGTTGCTTATTCTGTTTCTTGTAACATTTAGGTATTTTAGATATAGAAATAATTATTTTATGCAAATATTACATAACATATGGGACATAATTATGTCCTACAATCTCAGGACATTTGCCATTTTTAATATTTTTTGTCAGGACACAACTGCCCAAAGAGGGACTGTCCCTCACAAAGTGGGACAGATGGTAACCCTACTGGGGACACCAGATTGTTTAGGCCAACACATAGCCACCGTCAGTGCAGGTTTAGAACCATGATTAGTTTCCTACCTGTGAACCTATAACTTTAGCACTTTTGTTGTTTGCCTGTTTCTTGTACGAATTACGTTTATTCTATCCTGATGTGACGCTTTAGGCAACTGTTACATGCAGTATGGTACATAGTTATTTCCTACAATCACAGGGCATTTGGCATTGTATCATTGTTGGTCAGGTCACACCTACACACACATTAATTGTCCCTCACACAGTGGATCGGGGGGTATCCTGTTTACGTCAGTGCCTTCATCACCCTTATACCATGTGCCACTATGCAAATGTGTGCAATATATTCTCTCGCTTATTCGTGTTGGGACACGTGCGTCATGGGCAGGTGTTTGATCCTGGGTAGTAGGTTCTGCATGACCACCTAGGGCTGGACAGTCTCATGCACCACTACTGCACATTCCAACTTGTGTCCAGATGTCTACAGGACTGGACATTGTGTCTTCATACCCATTCTAATGTTTACACAGGTTACTTATCCCATGAGGGATATCCAAAAATTTAACAAGACCGATAATAACCTGACCGATACCGACCATTCTTCTGGTGTTATGAAAATGTGCTGGGGGTTTTACATGCAAAGGATACATAGTTTGCAATCCTGAAACTGCCTAGGGTGACACTACCTACTACATATGTGTAGTGGTCACTATGTGTAGATGTGGCTGCGCCAAACTAGTAGGCCAAGTATGGCTGGATTTGATGGATGTTCAGGTATGCGGCAGGTTGTGTGCTGTAGAGGGGATGCTGGGTAGTCCATTATGCATCCAGGTGTGTTGCATTTGATATGGCCAGTTCCATCAGGACCAATCTGTGGGTATGTGCCGGTGACATTTCTGTACATTTGTATCGCACATTTTAATATTCATATGTTTGTGGGATTGTTTTCTACAGTATGGCCTGTCTGGTTGTATTGCAGATGTGTATACATGTTTTTGTGTTTCTTTCTGCTTCACCCGCTGCTCCCTCATACACCTCCGGTTCACCTATTCTGCATACGACACAGTCTCACCTTTGAGGATTATACCATTACCCATCCCCCCACACACACATATTCCTGACATTCCATCCATCACTGCTTTGGTTGATGGCCCATGACACGGTCAAGGTAACACATTGCATACCCTACATATGTCAGGTACCTGTATGGTTGTGTGGACTACCCTGCCATGTTTGACCTTCCACATGCTATACCTCATGCACATAGGTACGCGCCCATACTTAACTTTCATGACATGGTTGGTATACCCGGGTAATACCCGTTCAACTGTGACACATCCTGACAAGTTCGGCTTGGACCGCAGATGTGTGGATTTTTGCCGACTGTTCTAATCATTGGTGGGATGCCACCTTTTCCTATGTCCAGGTTGGGATATATTCCGGACACATATCTGATTGTACTGGACAACAAGTTCCCACAGTTAACGCTATGGATAATACTGTTCCTTTCAGCCTACATGTTGCCTTATTGTTGTAGCAGTTTATATGCTCCTTCTGTTTCGTTTACATGCTTATTCTATTTCCTGTCATATATGGTATGTGAAATATGGACATACCTATTGTATGTGACTATTACATGCGTTGTGGGATATAATTTGGTCATACGGTCGCTAGATATTTACATTTATCGTGTTTTTTTGTTATGGACACATCTGCCCAGCTGTGTACCCTCCCTCACAATATGGGTCAGCTGGTGACCCTGACCATTGGGCTGGACATACCTATTGGCGGCGCGCTAATATATGATGCATTTCACTTCCACTTGGTATAACTATCTACACTGTGTTGGACTATGGACACACGGTTTTCAATATTATTTGCTCGAGGGATAGGGACCCATTATTCCCTACCGTGCATTTGTGTTTGCTTCTTCATTTTGTGCTCGCAGGAACTGTCTTGCATGCTTTGCATACGTTTCAGTATCCACAGACACTGACAGATGTGATTACTATTGCTTGCAAATTGTTATATGCAAGCATTTTAGGTTGCACGTCGACAGCTGACATTTCCATGCCTCCATGCGGCACTTCGACATGCCCTATGCACTTGCGCTCCTTTCTTATGCACGTGGCTGTGGCAGCAGCATGCCTTCATTAATATGCATTTGGTGCTACTGCGCCATCTTCACGCCATACGGTCGGTGCAAGCCTAACGCTGGCCTTGCTCCGAGCTTCATGAATCCCGGGGATAGAGTACTTCCAAACACTAGATCTGGCAGAATTCCTTGAAAAGGTCATTATGGATGAGGGGAAAACAGTGCATAATGCCTACCTAGATCTGGCTAAGGCATTTGATACAATACCCCACTCAGGCATTGTCAACAAACTTATGGAACTAAGTATAAACCCCTTTCTAAAATGCTGGATAGCTAGGTGACTCATTGATAGGACCCAGGAGGTTCGAATTGGTGAGGTCACCTCCACAAAGAGGCAGGTCACCAGTGGAGTCCTCCAGGACTCTGTGCTAGGTTCACTCCAGTTTGGTATGTACTTCTTGGATGTCAAAACTAATGTCAAAGGCCTCTGGCTAACCAAATTCACAGATGATTACAAACTGAGAGCAGTAGTTGAATCTCCACAAGATGAGAACACCCTTTAGGAAGGTCTAATACAGACAGACTTTTGGTGCCAATGCCATGGCTAAAAACCAAGAAATGCATTATAGTACCTTTTTGTAAGTCTGCTATCGCGGGTAACTATGTCATCAATAAAACACCCTTCAAAGTTGTTTCACTGGTCAGGGATCTGAGATTTAAAGATTCAAAGATTCAAAGTAAATCTTACTGTCATTTAGGACCACATGCGTGTAGCCTAAATTAAATTTTGTCCATCAGTTCATCCTTGAAATTACAAACAGAAAGTAAAACAACACATACAAGTAAAAGAATGAACACAACTACAATATACAATCATACTCCCGGTTCTCATACAAAAGAGCAAAAAATTCCAACACTTGAGTACAGAATAAGTACACCGTCCCCTAAGTTATAATAACTGCCCCATTTAAATAAGACATTTTACAGATTGCACATTGCCTAAATTATCTAATATTACACTTGATAGGGATAATATAAATAAATATTGCACTTACTTGGAATTTGTGTGGTATATATTATACAACAGACTATAGGTATTTGTGAAAAAAGAGAGAGAACTGGCTTAGTTAACGCCAAGTTCTCTGTGAATAATGGGAGAGTTCAGAAGTCTGACCACTGTTTGGTAGAAACTGTTGTTGAATCTGGTAGTCCTGCAGTGGATGCTGCTATATCTTCTACCCAATGCCAGATATTTAAACAGACAGTGTGCTGGATGTGTGGTGTCTTGTATTATTTTGGTGGCCTTTCTGATGCTTCTTGCAAAGTAAAGTTGTTATATTGATGGAAGACTGGAACCTGTTGCCTTTTCTGCAACCCTCACCACTCTCTGTAGTGCCTTCTTTTCTGTAGCCGTACAACTTCTAAACCACAATGTGAAGTTGCTGATGAGGATACTCTCAATAGCACATCTAGAGAAGGTGGAGAGGATATAAGGCAGGAGCTTAGCTTTCTTCAGCCTTCTAAAAAATGGATGCATTGGTGCACTTTCTTGACCAGCTGGCTGGTGTCTCTTGACCACAAGAGATCCTCTGACATGTGTATGCCTAGAAATTTCATACACTTAATCCTGTCTACACTCTCACCATTGACAATGAGTGCTGGATGGTTTGTTTTCTTTTTCCTAAAGTCGATGGTAATCTCTTTGGTCTTGCTTACATTCAGGTCAAGGTTGTTCCTCTCACACCAACTGATCAGAGATGCTACTTCCTCTCTGTATACTCTTTCATCCACCTTTGTGATGAGTTCCATGACTGTGGTATCATCAACAAACTTGATGATATAGTTGGACATGTGTTTTTGCATAGCAGTTGTAGTTCAGGATAATGAATAACAGTGGAGTGTGGAACCCCTGTATTAATCTTGATAGACTTTTATGTGTTCTTACCTGTACACACTCTCTGTGGCCTCTCAGTCAGGAAGTCCAGAATCCAGTTACAGAGATATTTACTGACTCCTATGACTCCTATATATGCCAGTTTTTCTGTCAGCTACATTGTACCATCGTATTAAATGCTGATCTGAAATCTACAAACAGCATCCTCACATAGTTGCCATTGCCCTCTAGAGGTTCAAGACAGCTGTGTAGCTCTAATGATTTGGCATCAGCTGCAGATCTGTTGGCTCTGTAAGCAAACTGCAGAAGGTCAAAACTGGGAGGTAGGCTCGATGACAATCGCTTTTTGATCAGCCACTTGAAACATTTCATAACAGTGGCTGTCAGAGTGATTGGTCTCTAGTCATTAAGGCTGGTTGGGGAGGTTTTCTTAGGCAATGGAATGATGATTGTTTCCTTGTAGCATGAAGGTATTTTCACCATGGCAAGAGAGGTGTTAAATATCCACACAAAAAATAAATCCAAAATCTCAGCTTCAAAACCACAGGAACACAAATCAAGGATGACCAATCTTTTCAAGTCAATTTATTCTGGTACCTCGGCATTTCGCCTTCAAGGAATAAAGAATTCACGTCACATCCCACAATTTATACACATTTCCTTCCATCAAATAATTACATTAATTAATTAACACATTAGCCCCATTCCAAGTGTCATTCCTTTGAATATATCAATTATTTCAAAAGCTAGGAGGCTAAAAAAAGCCAGTAATCTATATCAAAACACCTAAATAACAAAATAGTGCAAACTTTTCCTAGACTAATAACTAACATCACAAATAATTCTAAAAACATACATATACTAAATAATATTAATTTTAATTTTTTTATATAATTTATTAAAGCATACCAATGCAAAGTTTAACTGTTTTTTTTAAAACCTTATTTAGGAAAATTTCATAATTAATACAAAGTAAGATTTCTATCAATGTTCATGCCCCTTGGTTGTAGTGTTCTAAAATTTATAACCATCCTGCATTCCAGTTTATTTAATTCATCCTTAAAGCTGCCTCCAAACTCCAGTGATGGGCATACTAATACACTATAAAAAGACTGTTATAGCACCCCCCCCCCATCAGCAGAAATAAAATGTTCTGCTACCAGACTCTGACTGTTTCTTATCCTAACATCCCCCAGGTGTTCCAAAATCCTTACTCTAACTCTCCTATTGGTTTGTCCAGTGTACCACTTTACATTATCACAACCAAATATCTCAATGAGTACTGTGCACAGTTGATCAGCACAGCCTTTTAAAACTTTGCCCAATATGTTGTCTGGGCCAGCAGCCTTCCTGGCACTCATTTTCATTAGCTTTCTTCTCAACTCCTCTGTACTGAGCTTGAGTACAGCATCCTTCTCATCAGTGGGAAGCTTTACTGCCAACCTATTGCTTCTCTCCTTAAATCATAAAAAGAAGGTATTCAAAATGTCCAGGAATTCGATGCTGTCCTCACATTGTGCTGACCTAATTTTGTAGTCAGTGATCTCCTGTATGCTTTACAATAATCTCCATGCATCCCTCATGTGGTCAAAGTGGCTCTGTACCATTCTGCCATACTCCTCTTTGCCTCCTTTCTATCTCTCCTCAGTTTGCCTCTTCTTTCCCTTACGGCTTATCTGGGAACTCATGTAGATAGTAACCTAATCTTTGACCAACATGTGTCCAAGGTATGTCCGGCTATATCCCACTGGACTGCCACCAATAAACTTGATGTCTGGCTAATGCCCATTTGACTGCTAACAATTCAATGATGTTCCTTACTATCCTGCATCAGTAACCAAGGACCTTCAATCCTCACTACTGGCTCCAGTATGAGACTGTCACTTAAACAGAAGTAGTATTTCACAATTTTCCCCTAAGAGCACAACAGGAACATGCTCTATTTCCCTGGGACTGGACCATATACTTTTGTCCACCCCAAATGTATTTTCTTGTTACACATTTCAGAGCAAAGAATCCCAGTTTAAGACCTCTGATACACTCACAATCAAAGTAAATTTAAGTCTCACACATCCAAACACGTCTGGGAAAGCCTGACACAGATTTACAGCTGTGTCCCTTCCCTAAAATAATATGGTAATACTGTCACCAATCAGAGTGTCTTCATGCCCTTCTAAAGGGGTATTCAATTATGAAAATTAAATATCACAATAAATGATAGCTCTGACCATAAGTGACCAGGCCTTTAAGGGGACCTGGGGAGTATCAAACAGGTAGGAGCACTCTCTAATCTCTAAAGTACAAAGTACAAAGTTAATACTGAAGGTTCATAGGTTAGTACTAAGCTAACTTCCCTTGCGAGCCAATTTAAGCCTAGCCAATTATCCCTTGTGAGACTCAAACCCTGCACCTTGTGTTTGTAAGGCAAACACCTTAACCATTAGGCCACCCTCCGAAAAAAAAAAAACACTGATTTACAGCCATAATGTAAAGTAATGAAAACATTTGATAATAAGTAAAAAAAGAGTACAAAACTGTAAATCAATAGCTTTCAATAAAAACCAGAACTCAGTCACCAGAAATGTAAAATGAAACTGCAGAACAGGAGTCCATTACTCTAGAAAAACTCTATCTTAATAACTAATATTTCCTAGTCTAACTAAAGAATACTGTCCCTGGTCTAATCTAACACATAATAGCAAGGCCAAGGCAAGTTTACAGTTTTTGGTGAGTTCTCTTTTCTTGGTGTCCACTGACTACACAGCACTTGACAAACTGCCAGCTCAACTATCTGATTTCAAAATATAACAGTCAACTGTTTGAAAAAGTTCTTTTATTCTATCAATCAGCTGTTTAAATAATCACTTGGCAACCAGGAACATTCTAATGACATCACTCACTGCAAAGCTGATTCTCCACAGTTTGTACTTTCCCTCTCAAACATGTACAGTTAGAATTGTATCAAAACACTGACAGATTCTCTAAACATTCTGTATATACAGAGCATTACTCGACATTTAAAAAATGTATCTAAATTTCACAATTAGACATCCTGGCATATAATGCAAGTTAAAATGAAAATATGCACACATCTCCTGCCAGACATGTTAACACACATAACAGTGTTTTCATTTTCTTCCCACCCCCCCCTTATGACTCAAGCACGATTTTCAAGTGACCCTTGAAAACTGACGCTTGAGAAAAATGGGTTTGTCTGGGAATATTAACCCACTCCTCTCCCGGGCAATCCATTTACATTGGAATTATTAACCTCACTGCAACATTTTCTCCTTCTTCAGAAATTTGGCTGAGCACAACCCCCATGCTACAATTTGCTGCATCTACCTGTACAATAAATCTTTTATTGTAACATGCTCTGGCTAACACGGGGGTCCTCCCAAAATCTCTTTAAGTTTTTGAAATGCCAGTTCACAATCTGTGGTCCACACTACCTTATTCAGTCTATTCTTCCTAGTTAGGTCAGTAAGGGGTGCAGCTATGGTACTGTAACTGGGCACAAATTTCCTATAGTACTCTGCTCTGTCTGAACATGCTCTCACTTGTTTCTTAGTAACAGGAACTGGCCACACTTAAATAGCTTCCACCTTGACAAGTTCTGGCCTAATTTTACCACTTCGCACTCTGTGTCCTAAGTAAGTGACCTCTGCCATACACACTTGACACTTACTGTGTTTAATGGTGAATCCTGCCTTGCTTAATCTACCCAAGACCTCCCTCACATGTTTGTCTGTAAATGCCCATAGCATAGTCTTCAATGTAGAGTTTAACCTCTCCACAAGTGTATTTGTCTGGGGACAATATGGAGTGTTCTTTAAATGTTGCACCCCACAACATTTCCACAGATAAGTCAGCAGGTCTGACATGAAGGTGACACCTTGGTCAGTCAGTATTTCCCATGGAACACCTACTCTGCTGAAAATTCCTAACAAAGCACTTGCCACCTTTTCTACATCAAGATCACTGCAAAAGGAAGATTTGGGACTTTAACTAGAAGTGACAGATGGTAGGCTCTAGGTCTTACCAACTGCTGCACTACCTGACCTTCCAGCTCTCCCTTAGGAGTCCACTTTCTATGCAACACACCTTCCTTCTGAGACTCAATATCCCCTTCCCAAGGAATATCAGGGACTATAGCTATAAGTGTCAGACAGTAGGTGCTAGGCTGTACCAAGTGTCGTACTACCTCACCTTCAAGTCCTCCCTAAGGAGTCCACTCTTTATACAACAAGCCCTTGTTCTTGTATATAGACTCCCCTCTTTCTTGAGCTTCCAGTGCTTCATTAGCCATTTCCCTTAAGCATTGTACTGTAGGGTCTGTAAATTGAGCCTGTCTCAACTGTACATCTGCAACCCTCCCAAGCTCCCCTTCCACAGGAAGCCTAATATCTTCCAACAGCTGTACCTCACTGTCAGTCTGGGTATCATCACTCCCCTCCATCTTTGCAGTTACAGTGTCTGAGGGAACATCAGTACCTCCCAGCAGCTGTGGCTCACTTTTAGACTTACTGCTACAGGATAGCACCTTCTCTGAAACAGCCACCACACTAGTCCCAGCTTCAGGTACGAGTTCTGTCTGGTTCTCTCCCAGACTACTGGACCTACATGCCTCTCTCCCAGCCTGGGTATGTGTCACTGCATGCACACAAGGCACTGCATCATCACAGTCATTCTCTATCAGGACATCTGCAGGAATATTCTCAAACACAAGCTCCCCTTTCACAGGAAGCTTAGTAACTTACAAAAGCTGGGGCTCACTGTCACTCTAGGTACCACCACTGGTCTCCATCCTTGCAGTCACCATGTCCAAGGGAACATCAGTACCCACCACTAGCTATGGCTCACATTCTGACTTACTGCTACCAGATAGCACCTTCTCTGAAACAGCGACCACACCAGTCCCAGCTTCAGGTATGAGACTTTCTGGGTCTCTCCCAGGCTACCATATATACATGCCTTTCTCCAAGCCTGACTGCATGTCACTGCATGTACACAAGGTACTGAGTCATCAAAATCATTCCCTATCAGGATATCTACAGGAATGTCCTCATACACACCTACTTGCTTGCTTCCTGTTCCACCCTCCCAGTCAAGATGAACCCTAGCCAAAGGTATTTGGAATGGGGTCCTTCCCAATGCTCTGACTGGAGTGGACTGCCCAGTCAAGTACTGCTCTTCTCTAACCACTGCAGGCCTCACAATGGTTATATCAGAAGCTGTGTCCCTTTTAGCAGTTACCTGTTTACCATCTACTAAGATATGATATAGATTTTGGTGATAATTCAGCACCCAAGTTGTTTCTAAACAACTTGCCACTTGCAGTTTGTCATCACCACTTGCTGCCTCCTTTTGTTTCTCATCTTGCCTCAATAGACATTTGATTGCTATGTGTCCCCTCTGGTTACACTTCAAACATCTAATCCCTAACCATGCACCTGGATTAGTAGTTTCCCCCATTACTGGTGTACTCTGTTGGAGTGGTTTAGAATGCCCCCATAGGTTTCCTTATGGCAATGTACAGCACTGGGTAACCCTATCCTATGCAGGGGCACTCTGCTTGCCAAGTACAGATCCCCTTTTCTCCTCAAATCCTCTGTAGAGTTGCACTCATGGTCTGCTAACCAGACTCTCATGTCATCAGGCAAAGTACTGAGGGTTTGTTCCCACACCAAAAGGACTGCCAGCCCCTCAAAAGTGGTGACCTGACACCCACTCACCCATCTGTGAAAGTAAGTACTTAAGTCAGCAATATAATCACGTACATTTTCATCTGCCATGCCTGTGTTCATGAAACTTTTTTCTATAAGCTTCAGGTGTTAGTTTAAAACAGTCAAACAAGCAACATTTCATTTTATCATAATTCAAACAATCGACATCATTTAACTTTGCTACAGCCTGAACAGCTTTACCATAGAGTAAGGGAGTCAGGAGCCAATCCTCTAGCTCATGGTCAACACCATATTGTCTACATACCATCTCAAAAATATGAATAAAAATATGAAAGTCATCCCTATCCCTGTACTGAGGAAAACGTTTACTGACTTTTTCAGCTTCTGGGGTCTGATTATTCCCTTCCCTATTTCATTCATGACCTCTCAAAGGGTTTGAAGCTCCATTTCAAGACAATGTTGTCTCTCATTGTCCTCAGCTTCTAAACACCTCGGTCTCTCTTTGGTCTCTAGCTGTTTTGTCTCCATTTCATATTGGAGCTGCTTCTCCCTTTTCTCAGCCTCCAGGCATTGAGTCTCCAGGCACAGTCTCTCTGCTGAATCCAGTTCATGATGTTTGGCCTCCAGTTCCAATCTCCTTAACTCCAGATGGATTCTCAGGTCCTCTGAAGAAAATGTGGACTGTCCCACCTCAACAGGCTGCACATCACCAGCACCCAATTGGATATCCTCTGACTGGTTGGTCTGAGTTGTGGTTGCAACCAAGGCTGAAATCATTGCTTCCTTGGTTGGGATGGCATGCTCTAATCCTCTGACTTCACACTCCTTAGCCAACTGGATCTTTGTCAGCTTGCTAAAATCTTCAGCTGACATTCTTGTCTGCTATCCCTGACTATCTAACTATAAAATAAATAAAACTGTGGTGGATTGAAATTCTGAATGTTTACCTTGTGGCTGTCAAGAGTGAACACCTTAATGACAACTACCCACAGGCTACTGGAATCCAATTAAACATCCCACACCACTGGTACCAATAAATGTAATGTCTGGCTATATCCCACCAGACGTCCAGCTAATACCCACCAGATTGCCAACAAATAAATGATGGCCCTTATTTCCTGGGTCAGTAACTAAGGACCTTCAAGCCTCATTACTGACTCCAATATGAGACTGTCACTTAAACAGAAGTAGTATTTCACAATTTTCCCCTAAGAGCATAACAGGAACACACTATTTTCCTGGGACTGGACTATACACTTTTGTCCACCCCAAATGTATTTTCTTGTTACACACTTCAGAGCAAAGAGTCCCAGTTTAAGACTTCTTCTACAATTACACTAAATGTAAATTTACATCTCACACATTCAAACACTTCTAGGAAAGCCTGAAACAGATTTCCAGCTATGTCCCTTCCCCAAAATAATACAGTAATGCTGCTACCAATCAGAGTGTCTTCATGCCCTTGTAAAGGGGTATCTAGTTATGAAAATTAAATATCACAATAAATGATAGCTATGATCATAAGTGGCCAGGCCTTTGAGTGGACCTGGGGAGTATCAAACAGGTAGAAGCACTCTCTAATCTCTAAAGAAAAAAAATCACAGATTTATAGCCACAATGTAAAGTAATGAAAAACATTTAATAATAAGTAAAAATGAGTACAATAATGTAAATCAATAACTTTCAATAAACACCAGAACTCAGTCACCAGAAATATAATTAAACTGCAAGATAGGAGTCCATTATTCTAGAACAACTCTATCTTAATAACAGCTTTCCTAGTCTAACTAAAGATTACTGTCCCTGATCTAATCTAACACATAATAGCAAGGCCAAGGCAAACTTACAGTTTTTGTAGAGTTCTCTTTTCTTGGTGTCCACTGACTGCACAGCACTTGACAAACTGTCAGCTCAACTGTATAATTTAAAAATATAACAGTCACCTGTTTGAAAAAGTTATTTTTCTGTCAATCAGCTATTTAAATAATCACTTAGTAACTGGAAACATTTTAATGACATCACTCACTGTTCAGCTGATTCTCCAAGTTTGTACTTTAGAATGTCCCTCTCAAACATGCGCAGTTAGAAATGTATCAAAACACTGACAGATTCTCTAAACATTATGTGTCTGCAGAGAATTACTCAAAATTTAAAAAAACATATTTACATTTCAGTTAGATATACTGGCATACAATGCAAGTTAATCTGAAAATATACATAAATCTCCTGCCATAATGGCTAACACAGATGACAGTGTTTCCATTTGCTTCACACAACATATTAGAGAAATCCTTCTATGTTGCTCAACTTATAAACCAGGACATGTCAGCTAGGTCCAGAGAAGTCATCATACCACTGTACTCATCCCACATCAAACCCATCATATAGTATAATGCCTCCTTTGTTATGTACCTAACCAGACACATGCAGCAAAAACATCTACAAGTGTTCCTTACAAACAGAATACTGGGAGTAAACACAATGTCCTATGCTGATCACCTCAAAGCCTTGTCTCTTCACTCAGTATCACACACACACACACTTATGAGAGATGAGCTTTGCCTGGCATACAAGGCATCTCTGTTTTGGTGAACCTTTTGCACATCCACAAAACAAACAGCATCAGGTCTACTAAATTAAAAGACCTAAATTTTGCTTGCAACATAAATAGGACATGTTGAAGAGACTTGTGTGCTTCTCAGAGAAATCACATTCTCTCGAACAGGCTCCTTATTCAAGTGATGCAGAGTTCCTCCCTATCCCTATCTAACCACAACTTGGACCAATGGATTGGTAATCAGAAGTCCATCCCTGGTCTTGCTCTTATGTTTCTGATGGACAGAGGCAGTCAGTAAATCACCTTATATAAATCAAATTTGTGCAGCACATTTGGGTTGCATGGCTAGGCTTATAAGGCCCTAGGGATCATTAAGCTAGTAAACACCTATGAACCTATGAACCTTGGCATCTCTATGTTGGCTTACATGCCATTACAGTGAGCAATGCCTGTGATAATGATTGTGAACCGCAGCACATGAAGATATGTTGATGAGCATAAAGAGCTGAGTAACATACTAGTGCTGTAAAAAAAAAAACAAAAGAAAAAAAATCTCCTTTGCTCAATAGTATATAACATACCTGTAAAAGAATTCACTGCCATGTCAACAGACACTGTATTGCATAGTTAAGCCTCATATTCCTAGGATAAAACTTCCTTTTATCCCACCTGTTGGCATCAGAGAGTGTGAAAAGCAGTCACAGGCCATTAAAGGTATGCAAATGTTAAGTGAGCATCATGTTTTTTTTCATGGAATAAAACTGCATTCCTTCTGCTAAAAAAAAGAAAAAGTGAAGCTGCCAAATTCATGTTTGGGTCTGGCCAATGCTCTATAGAGTAGAAGCACTACCTCTTCCCTTTTGGAATCTATCATCATGAGGATGTACCTTAACATTCTGTCAACTTCTGCTGCCCTCTCATGCTTCTCCAAAAATACCTAGATTCCTTTTCTCTTCTTTTGTCCAGTTCTTTTTTTCCCTGCTGATATTTCACAGCAGGGTTATTGTGTCTCCAGTGTGATACTTTCTATTTGCTTGAAATAAACTTCAACTACCACCTTCCGGCATATTTTTTCAGACTTTCCATGTCCTTCTCCATCCCTCACTTCCATCCTCTATTGCTGCACTTTTGTGCTTATGAGTAGCAGTGGAAACTGCTTAAGTACAGCTTTCTAATAGCCCTAAATAAGCCATGACCATAAACCTTATTACTGAAATCTCCTCTGAACAACTATCTGGGAAATTCATGAACTAGATCAATTAGGAGATTTGAGAACTCTTGTGGAACTCAGCTAGGTAACCTAGTGAAGGAAAATCTGCAATTCACTCCTGCACCCTTGATAAATTATAAGGTGCTAAAGCTCTTGGTGTCTACTCCTATCAATTCCAGGCTTGCTGAATATAAAATGGCCACTCTCCTGTCCATATTCCTATGCCTAGCACTGTGTATAACACAGCAGTCTTATGGAACACAAGACTCAGTGCAAGGCCCTTAGCAGTCATACAGTCAGGTCTCTGTGAAGAACACTGTATTGACCACATGAAGCATGTCGGGTATAATACCAGGCTTGTTTCTTGTTGAACTAGCATTACACAACACAGCCCTAAACAGTTTACTATTGTTTGTATGAACGACATTCTGTCGGCTGCAATGTGCCTAAAATCAGAATGTCGAACGCACAAACATTTGTGCACCAGATAGTTGACTCCACTTATACGAATGCACTACTGCATTCACATAAGTGTAAGTTGACTATCTGCATGGAAATTGAGGTACAGTGGGGAGTGGAAATTCATATACATCCCCACTGTAGTGCGATCTCGGAGTTAGAATATATAAGTGGGGGGGCACAGCCCCCCACATGGGGGGGTCCAGGCGGGCTTGCCCCCTGCAAAAATGTGATTTGTCGTATAGGAGTTTGATTTACATCAGCTCCTATACTGCTATCATGTGGTGGTTTCGACAACAATATCTAGTCAAATGCGTCGAGCATTTGGTTTGACATTCTCAACGTTAGGTGTTTTTACTTTCGGTATTACTATACGTTTATTTGAATGGAAAATGTTTTTCCGTTCGAATAAACAATAGTAAACTGCCCTAAACAGTTCACTGTCAGAGGAGTTGTTTGAAAAGTAGTGGACTCAAGAATTTTAGCTAAAGCTTAAAGTTTGGCAATTGTTCTAAAGTGTTCTACAAAGGCTGGGTTACTGGTTTCAAAAAAGGTACTATTTTTAGTAAGTTTCCAGTCAAAAATGTCAATTGCATATCATAAACAAAGACAGACTATGTGGGTGAGAAATATATCAATAAAACTGGAGATCCTTCTTGAGAATTTGTTGTATCAAATGCTAGTATTTTGATTAACCATTTAAGTGCTGCAGAGATGGAGACACTAAACCCAAACATAAGTAGGTCAGACAAGTAGTCCAGGTAAGAAGGAATCTTAAATGTTATAAGAGAGAAAAGTGGATGTGAAGAATTCTTTAAGTGTTTCTGCACTTTTGGAGTATAACAGCATGTAGCAGTTGAGTCCAACCACTGGGTTGACTGAAGAATGTTTAGTGTAACATAAAGTCACTTCAACACAGACCGGCAGGTTTTTGGGGTTGGGAAGGAAGTTCTGCTGTCTGCCTTGGAAGAAGGATGAATTGGCTAGTCTCACTACATATTTATCTGCTTTTTGTTTCCTCAGTTGCCTACCACTCATCAGCCCTCCCCAATTGCTCAGTCCATTTTATTCCCATTGGGCAGCAGCCAATTGCAGAGGTCATCATTCTTGCAGCAACCAGGATTTCCTATTAGTCTCTAAATCCATCCTTTAATGGCTGGCATGGGTGCCCCTGTCATTGTAAGGGCCTACCCGGCCCCACCCCTGCATGTGGGTGCTACCACATGTTTGGAAAGCCAAGCTCCCACCACCAATTACAGCTACTGCACCTCCAAGCCTCTGTCTGCATGCAGCACAGTAACCACTAGACCACCAGTCCCTTCCCCAACAAAACATGAGCCAGAATCTGCTTCTCATTCTTATTCCCCTTAAGACTTATGACCCAGATGACCTAAGTTCAGTTAGTGGCTCCTGTGATTGAAACTCTGATGGTTATTGCACTTACATATTTAATAATCTCATGTTTTCTATTTTACTATTTTTTTATTAAATGTTACAATTTTATTGTGGCTGGTCTTTTAGAGATTACTTTTAACATCTTGTGAGTACTTGTGCTTATTCTAGTGATGCCTTGGCCACTATGAAAAGCCTTGCTGCTTGGGCTACACTCTACCGTTTATGTCAGTATCGATTTTACTTAGTATAATTGGATACCCTTGTAAAAAGCCTGACAGTGACTGACTGGTGGCAGCATCGTTATCTTATTGTCTGGGCATAAGGGGACACAGCTAATAAGTCTGTGCCAGCCTTTCACAGGCGTGTATGTAGGTGAAAGTCAAATACCCAGGAGTGGGTGTGTCAGTCACTGGGAACTGCTCTTGGGGGAAATTGTGCTTGATGCTGAGAGCTGCATTTGAAATTACTGTGTAAATCCGTCCCTGTTTTACTGACAGTCTCTCACCGATGTCAATGGTGAAGATTAAGACTCCTTGATTATTGGCCAGGTTAAAGGGGTGCATCACAACGTGTACTATATTTCTGCTGCACAGCCACATTGCAGACACCATATTTTTCATGAGGCTGCCCTGTGAAAACTTAAAACTACTCAGCCTGAATGTTACTTCAGTGCCTCCTTGCCAATTATGGGATAATCCATGGTATCACTTAGTAAGCTGTCTAGAATCAGGAAGGTCACAATGAAGAGACTGTACAGAGAGTGATCTCCAGGAAATCCCAGTATACCTCTCAATTTCTTAGAGCAAGAAATATGGATAAATAAAAATAATGGGGGAACAAAGCCCAACATATAATTTTTAAATATTGCTCATATAAGCTTAGAATGTTTCTATAATACTAATATCTATAAGGATCAATTCACTTAATAAATTAGCAAATCATTAAATAAATAAAATTGATCTCATCTGAAAATGAGTAGCCTTCCACAATGTTCAAGCACTCATTATGTGCTGTTTCTAACTTGTGTAAAATGTTTTAAAATGTACTCGTATTGCGTGATGTGAAGAAGTGGATGAAATCAAACATCCTGTGCCAAATCAGATAAAGAAAGGTGTTAACAGGTATTGAACGGAAAAGCTTTGCAGCCTGCAGCTATGCGGTTTGATTTTATACTTATTTCAAAGTTATGTTTTCTTTGCTCAGTTTTAATTTCTTACGCATTTCAGTTACTTAAAAAGTTGCCATGCCTTTTCTTCAATCTTTTTATATTTTTATAGTAATGCCTGTCACCAGCAGCAACTGTTTTCTATTTAATTTTTCTTTTCTTCTTTTCATAAACATGCAAGAGATGTCCCAGGATGATTACAAGTTTGTATAAATAGCTGCTGACTGCCCTTGATAGTTTTAAGGCAGACTGACATGTCACAAGTATTATTTGCAGGGACAGTTGAGAACATAGATGATCTGTGAAGGACATTGCTGAGAGAGTAGTGTGTCACCTAAAACAGTTATCATAATAATAGCCAAAGAAGGTTAAACAGAAAAAATATGAATGATAGCAGGGGTGGGGGAGGGGGTTCTGAGATTTTTCTTATGAGGTTTTACAACTGTGTACAATTGAAGACAAATGCAAAAGTGCCCTAGAATCAAGTTTTCCTACCTCCATAACATAGTCCACTTTTGCGCATGCACACGCACACGCACACACACACACACACACACACACACACACACACACACACACACACACACACACACACACACACACCCATACAGCTCAACTGTCCATATTTTTGCCTTATATTTTTGGACTGTTCCTTGTAAAATTTGGGGGTTTGTGGCAAATCTCTGGTGGATGAAGTCAATAAATAATGACATATATTTGTGTTTCAGACTTCATGTCCTTCAGAAAATGCATGATAACACAAATCCTGTCATTCTAGCAACTTTCTAAGTTTATGAGCATTATTTAAAATATGTCTATATTATGGGTCTCCCCCCAATTATTTTAGGCTTTGTTGAGATTTCTTGTGCTAAGAGGATGCAAGGTATAACACACACACACACACGCGCACACACACACACACACACACACACACACACACACACACACACACACACACACACACACACACACACACACACACACACACACACACACACACACACACACACACACACACACACACACACACACACACACACACACACACACACACACACACACACACACACACACACACACACACACACACACACACACACACACACACACACACACACACACACACACACACTTACATGTGGCATAATATATGCATACTGACAATTTATAAGAGGCATTAAGGGGTGAAAGCAGTCTCTGTGTTGTGAAGATATATATTATGGAGTGGACACCAGCTTTCAACAGTTCACCCCTCCCCAAATCTGCGATGGAAGAACTATATCTGAGTCATTACTGGGAGGTAGAGCACTTTCCTCAATTGTATGATACTATTCTTTCACTAATTATGGTTATCACAGGGGCTCAAACCTTATTTGGTACAGTAGCCATTACATATGACAGAACTACCTTGGCATTCTTCCATCCATAATTTGTAGTGATCTAAGCATTCATCTTTGTAAATCTGATACCAATTACACCAATAAACACCCTTCAAAAAACAAGCACACATATGGTCTCAAATACATTTACACACACACACACACACACACACACACACACACACACACACATGTACCCCACGTGATAACTATTACAGCAGACATGTGATATGTCTCTCTCAGTTAGTGCAGATAATTAATGCTATGAACTATTACCAAGATGCTTTGTGTAGTCCACAGTTTGGTTCCCGAACTCTCCCCTTTCCTACTTTGTGACTCTGAGCAAGTTGTTTAACCAGACAGTGCTCTGGGGAAACTGGTCTAGGCTACTAAATGGTATATGGGCTACATGCACATTATCCATGAATTTATCCACAATATACTTTACAAGCAAAATTTACTTGTGACCACTTTTATGAAATCTGTTACAAGGATGACATTCCCAGACTGAAAATGGGTTTAGCAGTTAGCACACTGAATGGCACACAGTATTAATGATGCATTCTTGCTCTGCCTCAGTAGGACAGCCTTAGAGCTGAAGCTGCAGCAGGAAATAGTCTCTGTAAACAATAATACATTAGTTGTGGTCAGACTTCAGTCCTATTTTCTATTCATAAAAAAAGACAGAAGACTGCTTTTGATGTACTGCAAAACAAAAGTAAGCTCAGTGGCTGCAAAGTCTTCAGTGCAAGCATGATGAATGAACAACAGAAGCTTACAAGCAAATCTAAGCCTAGTTCCTTTTTTCCCTAATATTACTTGCATCAGAATAACTTTATAAAGCCTTAGTCTAATTTATATTACATTAACATGATGGAGTGCCAAGAACAAATCTGCTAACCTGTGGCCTTAGTTCTGGCTGCCTCTGTTTCTGCATAAAAGAAAACATGCACAATGAATACTATTAAATATTTTTTATATTTTATACTGGTATTATAATATTGTTTGATGTAATGCAAAGACATTGAGATGTAAGTGGTCAGAACTACCTCTATTGAACTTTCTAAGAAATCTGTCAATTTAAAGTATGTTAAAAAAGTCTAACATAATCCTCAAGCATAGCAGGGGAAATAGCTGAACATAATTAGTGTTCAAATTACCAAGCCAAAGAGAAATATTGCTGGCAACCAACCAAAAAAAGGGTGGTCTTTGCAAATGGCCTTCTAACAATAGTGTGGTATCCAGCTTTAGGGCAGTGAGGTAAGGCAAGTCCTATAGCAGAAATATTTTTAGACGTGTTCAGAAATAAATGTATACTTAGTTGGAAATGATCTCATGCCATCAAACTGCCTCACCCAGGAACAGCAAATAAAGGCAGATTATGAGCTGTAAAAGGGACAGAACGAACCCTGCAGTCAGCATTCCAGGTGAATGTAGTAACTGGCATATCTGATATAGTGTTCACATAGCGCTAAGGTCTAAACCATGCAAACTATGTGGTAATACTGTCAGAAGTCGATGGAAGTCATTTGGATGGAATCCTGTGATCAGCTGTATTGTGTGCCACTGCACAAACAAGACTGAGACAGTCAAGTCTGATGTCATGACACTTTCTGTAGAATGAGCTCTCCCGAAGAGCACTGACATTCCTCACAAAATCTGTCACAGGCTAAACTACAAACATGACCAGCAAATGCTTAAATCAATCAAAAATATGAGTTTATGTGTACGACCATCTAATTATGATAGTGTGCACAATTCCTGTTTCTGCTCCGTGTGTAATACTTTAATATTTATCCATTACTGCATTATTAATTTCTATGTGTAAGCAGTTTACAGTACCTGCATGTGTATAAAAATGAGCCATTTCAGCTTTAGTCACATTCTGCTTGACAAAGAGGCCTCTTAACCTTGAAAATTTGCCCTCCTGCTTTGCTTCAAGTGCAGCTTTATTTATCTTGTATATTTATTAAACTGTTGTTATACGCCCAGCCAAGTCACACAAGTTTTCTTCTCAAGGGCATATTTTTATGCACTCTGTTAGAAATGTTGTGGTAAAATGGATAAAAAGCCTGTTCATTGAAACAGCTAATTCATTTAAATGAAGCCAGGTAAGGTCTAAAATCCCGAAAATAAATTTCCCTGTTATCGGAGTGGTGACAAGTGTAGAAAGGATAACCATTTGAAATGTCTGGACCCTCTAGAGTGAGTCCCAAAATACAGAGAATGAATGGCTGAAAGAATAGACTTATGTATACCAAGTCCAAGATGCTATTTCACTATACACATACATATATGTTTATAAGATGTTAAGGCATGCCTCCCACATGGGGAGTGCTGGGGAGCTTCCCCCTGCAAAAAGAAGTTTAAAGGAGAAGAACAATTTTCAAGATTTGCTCTCCTCCTGTGTTTTCAGTCTTTTTTTTGCTTATCGGTACTCTGTGTTTTGAGTGCTGACATTTCAATTGGGAGCCATAGAAGGACTAGTACCACCTATAATTCCTGTCTTAAAAGTTATTGTCCTGCTGCTAATTGTTATGGGTACATGATCAGTTCTAGATGAAGTACTTATAACATGAAGCCAGATTTCTTCCACTGTTGTGACATAAGTATAGACTGGTGTATGTTTGATGATGATTTTCAAAAGCAGAAGTTATTCAGTCAAACATACAAAGCTCCTTCTTCAAAATGACCCAGTTAGAAAAAAAATCACCTCACAGCTGAAAGCCATACTGCTGTCACAATGGCACAGTGGCTATTGTTACTGCCTTACACCATTTCAGTTGACAGCTTGAGTGTCTTCTGTGTGAAGTCTGTAGGACCCCCCCAAGTATATTCATACTTTTTACCAGGTGCTTCTGTTACCTCCCATAGCCTAAAAAACTATCCTAGGTAACATACACATCCCACAATTGTTTGTAGATGTGTGTTGTGTGTTTGACACTGAGTGAATCCACACTTTCTATAATGGACTGACAGCATGCCACTTTTAGTATTATTGTGTCTACCTTGTACTGAGTGAGAGAGTAAGTGACTGAATTCTAGGATAAGCTCTAGGTCCTTCCTTATCCCAAACTGGATTAAGCAGATATTTGGAGAATGAATGCAGATCTATAACAAGGGTGGGGCAAGGGGACAGTTGATATGGGTGCAAGCTGTTACAGGTAAATTGGCAAGTGCTGATAGTGTGGAGTACAGTACAGGTAGTGTTTTATTAAGCCATGATGATATTCGCTTCATAAATTAATGGCTATACTGTATCTGTTGTAATAGCTGAAGCTCTGAAATGTTCAGTGTGTAGTGATAACTGTGACACTGTGACAAGCTACTTGCTACATTTGTAGCAAGCACTTTGCTGTGGATTATTTTGTTTAACTACCTTATTTGCCCCTCAACTTCGAGTTAATGGGGGGTGAGAATTTTGGGAACTGCATAGGATGCCAGAGGACCCAGCTAAAACTCTGAATTAATGAAATGTATATGCACTGGGACTTTGTGACCCAGAACTCTTCTTGTGGAGTATCTAAACTCCCCTAGCCCTGCTGTTATACTTCAGTTCTGAATCTGCACTGTCAATAGTGACATTAATGAGATATGTGTCACCTGCAAATGTGATAGTTTAATATTGCACATCCTTATCCAGTTATACTCTGACAATGTCATTAAATGAGAAAAAAAACATGCAACTGACACAACAGTTCAATCCTTACCCAGTTATAGGTTCATAGATTCATAGGTGTGTAGTAGGCTAATGGCCCTGGAGTCTTTACAAGCCTAGCCCATAGGATTACCCTGGTATCGTGCCAATAGATCTTAGTTCCTAGTGCCTTTGTCATGTAGAGCCACTGGAGTGATCCCTGGGGTGAATTTTCTATTTCCCATCCACTCATGAAAATTTCTCTTGAAGACTGCCAGTGAGGTGCTCTGTTTGACATGTATGGGAAGTCTATTCCATAGCATGGGCAGTCTCTGGGTTATGAACCTGTCCCTCTAGCATGTTCTGTTGATTGTGGTAATGAGGTAGAGGTCTCTGGAGCATGTGGTGTGGAGGGACTGAGATTTCTTTAGATGTAGCATTTCTAACAGAGCTGGGTCAGACATGGCTTTGTAAGTCAAGCAGAGCTCGCCTCTAAGCAGGCAATATGAGACAGATAATAGTTGGAGTTTTTTTGAGTCTGTCCATATAGGATAAGTGTTTAAGGCCTAGGATCCTCTTTGTGAGGTACTTTTATTGCCTCTCCAGTTGTTGCAGGTGTCTAGAGAGGTACATGCCAAATGGGGCATTGCACTCGATAATTGGCCTAATGATGGAAGAGTAGAGGGAGACAATGACCTCTTTCTTCCTGGATGCAAAAATCTTAGTAACGAGATGTGCCATATAGAAGGACTTTCTGACCACAGTGGCAATGTGGTGTTCAAAAGAGAGGTTGCTGTCAACCTGTGTTCCCAGATCTCTTATAACACCTTCTGTGTTCAGTGGACTACCATCGATGTGGTAATTCATGGGAACTGGATTTTTCCCAAAGGGGATGATGACACATTTTTGGGACTGAGCTTAAGGCCATGGTTCTGACACCAGTCGTTGGTCTCAGTGAGGCCATTCTGTAGGATGTCAACATCTCTTGAGGAGTTAATAATTGCTCCCAACTTGCAATCGTCTGCAAACTTTGTCAGCCAGAGTCCCTTCATGTTGGCCTGTTCTTCTGGACTTCAGAGAAGTAGATACCAAACAGTAGAGGACCCAGGACCGAACCCAGTGGGATTCCACTCGTGACTGGTCAGCAGTCTGACTTGAAGTCAGCTACTTTCACACTGTAGGTTCTATCTGTGAGCCAGTTTGCAACCCACCTAGTGATATATATATTGATGCCTAGTTTAGTGAATTTTTCTCTGATTCCTGAGTGGGGAATGGTGTCAAAGGCCTTGGTCAGATCAAGGTAGGCTGTATGAACCACCATGCCTTCATCAAAACCTCTGGTGACTGACTCAAAGAAGTCGACCAGGTTGAGCAGGCATGACCTACCCTTCACAAAACCAAACTGTGTGGGATCCAGAGTTTGTAGATTCCCTATATCCTTGTTTATTAGGTCCATGATGATGCCTTCCATAGATTTGCATATCAGACTCATCAGGCTAATGGGGTGATAGTTCCCAGGTTCTGTAATCGCTTCTCCTTTGTGGAGAGGGATGACTGTAATGGTGCGCCATTTGGTAGGGACAAAGCCTGAGGTGAGGCTGTGGTTGAACAGGGCACATAGGTGTGGTGCCAGTTCACTCTGTAGTTCATGTAGAACACAGCCAGGGATATTGCCAGGTCCCATAGATGCTGTATTCTTGGCCTTGGACAGTGCTGTTTTAACCTGTGCAGCAGTAATATTGGGTTCCTGGCAATCTACTGGCATTGTGATTGGTCCTTTAGGGGGAGGGGTAAAGTTGACACTGAATCTGTCGGCCAGTATATTGGCAATATCTGTTGGCTCGGTATGGGAGGTACCATTGTGCAGTAGTTCAGAGCAAATCTGGGTATTGCCGTGGAGATTCTTTACATAACTATAGAAGGCCTTGTGGTTGTCTTTACTATCTGCTGCAATCCTGTTTTCATAGCTAGCTTTAGAGGATTTGATGAGGGATCTCAACTTTTTGTTGAGGCTGATAAGGGTTTTTTTCCAGTCTTGGGACTTCACCTTATTCTGCATCAGTTTCCTCCTTCTGTTGTAGAGTTTGTTTATGGCAGGGGATCACCAGATTGGCTTCCTATTTTTGAAAGACAGCATCTTGGTTCTATTGGGTATGGTGAGAGCCATGCATTTGTGTACGTGTTCATACAGTGCATTGGTATATGATTCAGCGGTCATGCAACTATTCTCCATTTGCATGGGTGCTGTGAAGTTAACCACCTCTATTTTTAGGAGCCCAAAGTTAGCTTTGGTGTTTTTCATGGTGGTTACCTTTGACTATGTTGTTAACTGAGAAAAGAAAACATGAAACTGACACACCAGTTCACATCCTTACCCAGTTATACTCTGACAATTTTGTTAACCGAGAAAAGAAAAAAATGCAACTGACAACAGTTGACATCCTTACAGAGCTATACTTTTGACAATATCATTACCTGGAAAAAAAACATATAACCAATGACAGTTCATCCACTCCAACCATCAATTGCTAATTGCGGGCAAATAAACAAGCATGACTCCAATCTCACATCACACTTGTTTAGACATTTCTCACATTGCAACCAGCCACCTTAAGCCTCACCAAATAGATTATGCATAGTTTCTAAACCTGTCTATATCCTGACTTAAAATATCAACAAACTCTCTGTACTGTCAGATAATATTTACATCTGGCAACTTGAAAAAAGTTATGTTTGCCAATGCAGTTTTATGTCCATCTCTGGTAAAAAGTCTGTGAAAAAAAAAAAAGAAGATTCACCAATCTACTTTCATGTACATATTTGATCATTTATATTTTTCCCTTGAGTCTGCTGTTCTCGGCCATTGTTATTTTTATTGTAAGGTCTGCTTGTATATTGCAGCTTTTCTAAGACATAAACTCATACTTTCAGGCACAACCAGGCTGCAAACAGACAATCAGCCACAGAAACAGTAACCACAGCACAGTGCGAAAAACAGTAATTAAAAAGAAAAGGAAAGCTGTTGATCAGCAGAAGTGTATGCATTAATGACAATAGAAATGTGTGTGTGTGTGTGTGTGTGTGTGTGTGTGTGTGTGTGTGTGTGTGTGTGTGTGTGTGTGTGTGTGTGTGACCTTTTTACACATTGGTTTGGATATTAGTTGGGATATTTTGCAGGCACCTTAATCTTTATGAGCATCAGCTAAGTTTAAAGACTGTTTCTGAAGTATAGCTAAACTATCCACTGTTGTGCTGATGAGGTCAATAAAAAGGTTGAAACATACTGCCCACAGCTAGTGTTGTTTGGCTTTATTGGTCAGAATGCATCCATAAAAGCTTAAAAAGTAAAAAGTCAATGACATTCAGAAGCCATGTAGATGAAACACTTGATGCCCTTAAGGGATCATATGCATATATCTCATGGGTTTCCATTACAGGAGGTTTAAGGTATCACACAGTGAAAACACTAGCTTGACTGGGTATTTATTGCAGTTTTTACTGAATGGTTTGTCTGTGTGACCTTTTTATCCTTTGGTTTGTATACACACACACACACACACACACACACACACACACACACACACACACACACACACACACACACACACACACACATTTTGCCGTAATTAGAACAGTGGTCAAGTAGAAAACTTTTGTCTTCCATAAAGGTTCAAAATAATCCTGATACTAAGATAAAAGAAATAAAAAGAAATGAGTAGCACCTTTCACAAGGGATCTCATTAACCCACTCTCCCACTTTCAAGAATCTCCTTTAATCTTATAAACTATGAAACTCACGTGCTTATACCTCCTCCTTTTGTGGGTGGCCCTTTTCTTATTTTTTTTGTGTCCCTTTGTATCCATCCTTCATAGGTCTAGGACCCACTATGTCCATAACTATCTGCTGCTATCAGAACTTTGCAATGATTCCCCAAATTACTTTGTGCCAACCTGCACAGTTTAAACTGTCAAGGCATGCCAAAATGTACCAGGGCATAGGAGTTAATCCATTTTATTGACTGAAAATAGTATGGAATAAAGTCAAAAGTTACTACAAAGTATAAAAAGGTGATTTTTTTCTCCTTTGCAACAGCTCTGTCTCACCAGGCAAATAAATACAAATGCAGCTATGTAATTAGCATCCTGGGCAATCTCCTAAATGGTGCCATCTCAGAGTAATAAAAAAAAATGGTCTCCCAAGTGTCTGAAGTTTAAAAAAAAGTTCTCTTCAGCAACGAACATACTAATTCCAAGCTACTGTTACTAACATACACAAAATAAAACAATTACTTTAAGCATCTGTTTGAATAACTACTGATACTACACTTCATAATGGCTAATGACTGAACAACTGACTTGCTGGGATCAATCAATAACTCTTCTGTGGTGGCAATCATACCCCCTAATAGAGTGCACCTGGACAAGCCAATCAATTCATCCTGCCTTTGCTATGGTAACTGCAAGCAAATATGGAATATCTGTTCAGTCTCCCACAAAACGTTTTCATTGGCATTCCCCAGCAGCTATCAAGTGGCAGGTTAATGTCATTCTCCTGCCATCACCTCAACCCCTGGGATGGAAAGACGTCAATCAAATGCTCATTGTTTTTTTCACTTTGAGACAGGTGCAACTAGATATATGCCAATGTACACTATGGCATGCACATGTTAAATGCTATTTGGTCTGTGCAAGAAGTTGTATTAGAGTTTTAATTAAATAAATATTTGGTATGTTTTCATTGTTTTCATTTTATTAAGTTAGTATTATGTTAAACAGCTTTTCTGACAATTCCTGTTTGAATAAAGGGGCTTTGTTCAGAAGTCTGACATTTCAGAGTTTTTTTCCCTATTAAAAGGGTATGCTGCCCTGATAACTGTATTGTTATAAGATGAGGAGGGCACACACAGAGGCTAGGGAATCATATTCTGGGAGCTAGTGCAAAATTTCTCAAAATAATGGCTATGGATTCTACTTGCCCGGTTTGATCTCTGATTATGTATCCACTGCTGAACCCCAGTTATGGCCAGTTACAATTATCCTTCTTTTCAAAATGCCTTTCTAACTTATTTCTTTATAATTACTGTCTTTCATTTCTTAGCCAACTCCATATAGTTGCCTAATCTACTAACTTAAGTTTTCCTAATTGTACCACAAAACATGTCCCTTGTAAGTCCTGTCATTCAGCAAATACACAGTTGTACAAACAGCAGTGACCTCTTTCACCTTTGGTTGTCTGTTCTGTCAATTACATGAACACATAACTATCAACTCACATCTTAATTTGCATACAATACTGCCAAAACTGAATAACCAATAACTGAGGCTAAAAGATACATTTTTGTCTTATATCTTCATCAATGAAGCCACAAAGGCTTTGTTAACTGTTCAACAGCTGAATTTCAACATGGGAAGAGTAAATATGAAAGATTATTGAGAGAGCCCATACCTCTAGTTACTCCCTTGTGCATGTCCCAGGCCATACATACTTCGGTGTTGAACATATACAAGTAAAATATATAGATACTGGTGAAAAATACAAAGGTAATTACATAAGTATATCTGTGTGACTCGTGATAGACTGGCAGCTCATACAGCGTAATGACTGCAGCTGCAGGGGAGGCTCCAACTCCACCAAGGCCCTAAATAGGACAAAGTAGATACCAGGAATAAATGAAGACCCCCCCCCCCCAGATTACAGATCATTTTAAAAGCCACACCAATATATAGAAGGGTCTTGAGCACAACAATCACACCAAAAGGCAGCCTGTTACAAGGAGCCGATGCAATAAATAAACAAAAACAAATACTTTTGCCTCAGCATATCAGATTCATATGACCTACCTCCACAGTATGAAGTAGCTGACCCCTTGTGTTTTGTGAGTTATTTATGAAGCTTATCTAACATATAAGTTAGGTATGGCAGTACAGATCTTAGACTGTAATGAGCAGAACAAAAAAACATGCCCTCTCACTCCCGTAACACACACAGTCCTTCTGGAAGGCATTTCAGTTACTCTGCTCTTCTTTTGCAACATGCGTGCTTTTTCATTATTTAAGTGTTCAGCCATATTATTAGTGCATCATAAAATATATGTTCTGTATTCTACAAAGGGCATGACATTGTACTGTCCATATGTGTGTTTATTTCCTTAATGGAGTTACTGGATTAAGAAAGGAACACATTTTTATGAATTTAAGTATAAAAGCATGAGTGTAGGTGTCCCACACTCATTTTGTTTTAATCAGGTTTCTGTTTCTATTTATACATTCTTCTCCCTTTGTTCTGTATAGCGTCCGCTATAAGAGTTCATTGTTATCAATGTCATCAGGCTGCTGTGTTACAGATGTTAAAGGAGGGGTCTAGGTTCTGGTGGCATTGGTTAATCAATCAATCAATCAGGAATCTGTTACCAACTCTTGGGAAAAACATATGCCATACTTTACTTCTGGTGATGGACTAACAGGACATTGTCATCCGATTGGAGAGGGTATTAAGGTACCGATATCACTCTAAAAAAAAAAATAAATCTGATGCTTCATGGATGCAGATTGGGTTTTGCTATTTAACGACCACCCATGTTAACCTGCATGCATTCTCACAAATCATCACAACTCCTACCAGGACAGGTAAACTGAACCAAAAAGAAAGCATACTTGATTGGGTACTTATAAATAGTCATTCCCAATTGTACACCTCTGGGACCCTCCCTGATGACCTAAACAATCACCTTCTCACTTATATTATTAAGCACAAAGCCATCAACCCCCAACAACCCTTACTTAGAATGGTAAGAAACAAAAAATACTTTAACCCCACCAAATTCCAGCAAGAGCTAAACTCCTGTAAATGGTCAATTCTAAAACACCTCCCCTTAGATGAAGCAGTCACATACTTTAATAACAAATTCATAGAAATCCTTGATTCTCATGCATCCGTTCACTCAACAAGAACTAAGGCAAAAACTGCACCATGGCTTTCCAAAGAGTCTAAACTAAAAATCACCCTTAGGAATAAGGCATAGGCATTATGACGACCTACTAAAGACCCCCAAGATCACATTAAATACAGGAACATAAGGAACAACACACAAAAAAAATATTCTACAAGACTAAAAAACTACTACTGTAATCTACAGGAAATAAATCAAAACAAGCCTCAGAAGTTCTGGGCAGGTTTAAATAAACTATTACATCCTGGACAAACTTCCACCCCAATCCCTGCAGCCACCATTAATAAACCTTCTGAGGAAGTCTCTGATAGTTTTAACCATTTATTTACTGAGACTATTCAAACCCTAGTGAGCCAACTACCCCCTAGCTCCCCTTGCTATGAAAGTAACACCCCCAGAAACCAAGTCACATTTAGATTCCAACCAGTTGGCACCTCACTCATCTGTACCTTGATTAAAAGACTAAAACCAACTACACTCTCCGCTGATCAACTCCCTGCCCAGTATCTACAAAAAGCAGCCAATGCCATTGCTTACCCCATCTCGATACTAATCAATCAAACAATAGCAGAGGCCAAAATCCCTTCTATTTGGAAAATATCCTATGTAATCCCACTTCACAAAGGAGGTAGCTCTACTGAGTTATCCAATTATAGGCCAATAGCAATACTATCCCAACTTGCAAAAATTATGCCCTTCTAGCCTTCTACAATACCATAAACCATAATCACAATAACAATAACATATCCTCTGCCCTCTTCTTGGATCTCTCCAAGGCATTTGATATGGTGAATCACCAATTACTAATCCACACCCTGAAAACTTTCTGCCTAGATACTACAGCCATTCAATGGTTACAATCTTATCTGAATGATAGACAGCAGGCTGTCCTTTGGCAAAACAAACTTTCTAAACTCCTACCCAACACACTAGGTGTACTCCAGGGATCCATACTAGGGCCCCTTCTATTCTCCATCTTCATTTACAACCTCTATATTGCTATCCCTAAAGTCAGCTGTGTCCAATACGCTGACGACTCCACCCTTATATGCTCAGCCACATCTCCAAACGAACTGTGGTCAGCTACACAAACCACCTTCAACACCATTGAAAACTGGCTTTCTGGTTGTCGTCTGATCCTAAATCCCAAAAAAAAAAAAACTGTTGCTTTTCTCACCAACACACAGGTCTACTGCAGTCACTTTTACCATTAAATCTAATAATGGCACAATAATCTCCCCAGACTCCTCTACAAAACTGTTAGGTGTTATCATCGATAATAATCTTAAATTCGACCTACATGTTAATCAATCCATTAAGACCATCAATAAAAAAATAGGCTCACTTTGCAGGATAAAAGCCTTCTTAACCCTTCCTGCTAGATTTGCCATAGCTCGCTCTCACCTATTTTCAACTCTTCTGTATGCATCCCCGTTACTCTCTAATCTAAACAAATCTGTCCTTAACAAATTCTCTATCTGCTATAACCATATTGCCAGATTTGCCACTGGCCTGACTTATAGGACTCATCACTGTATTAACCTAAACCAGCTTGGGTGGCTAGAATTACCCAGCTTGATCCAGTATAACCTTATGATTACTGCCCATAAGATCCTTTACAATCCAGATAATACTCCTGCTCTTAAAAATATTATCACCCCCTATCACAATCCCCAACCTCTTCGATCCTCTAATAAATTACTAGTCCAGACTCTCAAAACTAATAACTCTGCCGGTGACTCTCTCTTCGCAAACTCTGTAGGCAGATCCTGGAACTCTCTCCCAACCAAAATTACTTTTCTCAACTTCCTGAATCAATTGAAGACTAGACTCAAACAACATCTGACACTAAACTGGCTATGTCAATGTAGCAAACCTGACTAACTCTCCTTGACAATGAGACAAAAACAGTTATTTTAGCCTATCTGTGGCACTATCCTGACCTCTGCTATGCTTAACTCTAAATGAGTTAACTCTGTATGAGTTCATAACAGTATTTTTAGCTGTCTTGTGTTACTTAATGATGACCTACTCTTGGGATTTTCTTTGACCCTGGAACTTCTATAATTTGCTTAGGTATGTAACCTCTGTACATATTGTATCTTAAACTTCACTGCTTTCTTAGATATGTTAACCACTGTAAATACTGTATTTTTTAACCTAAATTGCTGACCTTGGAGCTTTTCTCCCTGGGCCTCCAGTGAAAATGGACATGTATCCAGTCGGACTATCCCAGTCAACAAATGTAAAATAAAAGAAAAAGAAAAAAGTAATGTGTGTAGAGAGAGAGAAAGAGTAAGCAACAGAGATAGATAGATAGATAGAGAGAGAGAGAGAGAGAGAGAGAGAGAGACAATGAGCGCATACCTCTCAAATTCTTTAGAATTCTGGATAAAGCAACTCTGTGAAATGGACCAAAAATCAAGGTCAGTCTTTAAAGATAATAGCTTCATTTTCTCAACAATAAGAAGTATGAAATTATAATGTCTGGCTTCACTCACTGATAGTAATCTTCAGGGATTTACCAGAAAATCAAAGATTTTCAAGAGACAAAGGAAATTAGGGGCAGATGATGTAGGGGATGGTTGTAATGCATTACACTGATTTTTTTTATTCACTTCATCCCAATAAAACATCTGAGATGTACTCAAATCAAGAAAGTAGCTGTACTTGTTGTGCACATTTGTGAGTGTGTGAGTGTGCGTGGACATTAAATACTTACACATCTTATATTTTGGATGTAAAATGCTTCCTCCAACAATAATTACATATTCAAAGCAAGTTTAAAACACTGGGCAGCATAATAGTATATACTAATAAAAAATACAAAACAATTTAATAGCTAGCTAGCCCATTATCTAAGCACAATAATGCCCTAAAGGTGGGCATTATGATGGAATACTGGCCCTTCTAGGGCTCATACCACCTATTGCAGGCCATTATTTCTCTGATAATGCCCACCATGTTGAGCATTTGCTTGTATATTATCGACATTTACAATGCTGTCTCCAAGGAACAATACTAGACTCTTCTGTACAGTCTTGTTGCATAACACAGTAACTAAACAGAAAAGATTGCTGATTTTTAGGCAATGCTCAAAGGACAAATCAACCTCCATAAAAAACAAAAATGGAAAAAAATTAAGGGTAATGCTGCTCAACGCCAGAAGTCTAAATCTCAAGATGCAGGCACTCGAAGCACTTCTCAGTATGGAGAACATCGATGTCTGTGCAGTAACCGAAACCTGGTTCAAGGCTCCTGAGAGCACTCCAGCGCTACCAGGCTATACCTCATATCATGCGTTTCGACCTCATGTTCCAGGCCGAACCACAAAGGGAGGGGGAGTGTCCATTTTCATAAAGGACACCTACACCTCTCGATTGGTGGCTACCCATGAAGCATCAGAAACCATACAAGTTTTACTCACCATAGGCAAAACTGCCATACAACTGGTCGCATGTTATAGAACTCCCTCCCAATCCCAGGAATCCCATCAAGCATTCCTGAAAACACTGGAGGATATGAATGTCACACCAAACACCATCATATTGGGTGACTTCAACTACCCCAACATAGACTGGGCCCACTATTCTAGCCCTAACACCCTAGCCCAAAGATTCCTGGAATTCATAAACTCAAATGCTATGGAGCAACTGGTCACTTCTCCTACGAGGAGAGATAATATACTTGACCTGATTATCACAAACACGGGGTCCAAATGCTCCACACCGGACATAAACTCCTCACTAGTAAGATCTGATCATAAACTGATCACGTTGGATGTACATATCCCACCCCCACCCCCAGAACAAAAGACTACAGTGAAAAACTTTTCAAAAGCTGACTTTGCGCTCCTCAAGTCAGAAATGATAGCCTTTAAGCCTACTGGGTTAATGGAAACCACATCCCAAAATGCTGAATCCTTCACAAAAGCCTTCTACGGACATCTCCAAGAATGCATGGATCAAGCAATCCCAACTAAAACCAAGACCCTCTCCACCAAGGAAAACGCCGGTTTGGTGGACCCTGGCTATAAACAAACTGTACAACAAAAGAAGGAAGCTACTGCAGGACAAAGCCAAATCCCACAAGGGAAAGGCTTCCCTGATCAGCACAAGTAAAAAACTACGTTCTCTCATAAAAACATCTAAAGCAAACTTTGAGAAAAAGATTGCCAAGGATACCAAAGACAATCACAAGGCCTTCTTCAATTATGTCAGAACCTTGGGAGGGAATTCTCAGATATGCTCTGAGCTAGTACACAATGACAAAACATCGACTGACCCTACTGACATTGCCAACATACTGGCAGATAGGTTCAGTGCAAATTTCTCCCCTCCCTCACCCCCTAAAGATGAAGTAATTATCCCTGCTGAATGTAACCTACCTGTCATCACAGACACACAGGTGAAATCAGCACTCAACAAGGCAAAAAACACAGCATCTATGGGACCCGATGGTATCCCCGGTTGCGTGTTACGTGAACTTCAAGATGAACTAAACCTGCCCCAAAGAACTCTATTCAATCTTAGCCTCACTACAGGATATGTACCTGAACACTGGCGCACAGCAACAGTGGTCCCACTCCACAAAGGGGGAAATTCTACTGACCCTGGTAACTACCGCCCCATAAGTTTGACCAGCCTGGTCTGTAAGGCTATGGAAAGAATCATCATGGAACTCATAAATGGCGACATTGGGGATCTGCAGGCCCTTGATCCCACACAGTTCGGATTTGTAAAAGGCAGATCCTGCCTCTTAAACCTGGTTGACTTCTTCGAGACAGTCACTAGTGCCATCGATGAGGGCAAGGCTGTCCACACTGCCTACTTGGACTTGGCTAAGGCCTTTGACACGATACCACACTCTGGCATCATTGACAGCAGCCTAAATGTAAATCCATATGTCACAAGATGGGTAGCAAACTGGCTAAAAAACAGAACCCATAAGGTTAAAATTGCTGGAGCCATGTCAGACTCAAAACCAGTCACAAGTGGTGTCCCACAGGGCTCAGTCTTGGGTCCACTCCTATTCGGCATTTACTTCTCAGATGTGAAAGCAAATATGGAAGGATTATGGCTGACAAAGTTTGCAGATGACTGCAAACTGGGAGCCATAGTTGATTCACCTGCTGACACACACATCCTACAGAAAGGTCTCACTGAAACGGACAACTGATGCCGGAATCATGGCCTCAAACTTAACGCCAAAAAATGTATAGTCATCCCCTTTGGGAAAAACAAAGTACCCACAAATTATCACGTAGACAATAACCCACTGAATACGGAAGAAGTAATCAGAGACCTGGGGACTCAAGTCGACAGTGACCTCTCCTTTGACAACCATGTTGCCAAAGTGGTCAGAAAGACATTCTATCTTGCCCATCTCATCATGAAGGGATTCTCATCCAGATCAAAGGAGGTCATTGTACCTCTATATTCCTCCCTTGTCAGGCCCATGATTGAATATAATGCTCCATTTGGGATGTATCTCACCCGGCACATGCAGCAACTGGAGAGACCCCAGAAGTACCTCACCAAGAGGATCATAGGTCTCAAACATGTGCCTTATCCAGCTAGATTAAAGAAACTCCAGCTTTATTCAGTAGCATACCGCCTGCTCAGAGGTGATTTGTGCCTAACATACAGGGCCATGTCCAACCAGGAATTGATGGACATGCTCCATCTCAAAAATCCAAATCCACCAGAACCACACGAGCTAAAGATTTCAACCTCTGCACAAATATGAATAGGACATGCTGGAGGGATAGATTCATAACACAGAGGTTACCCATACTCTGGAACAAAATCCCAGTTCATGTGAGACAGAGCCCTTCATTGGCACTGTTCAAGAAAAATCTCGATGCATGGATGGGAGATCGCAAGTTTACCCCGGGAGTCACCTCAGTGTCACTACTAGACAGAGGTATAGTTTACTAAATAATGGGGTCCCACATGTGTCACTACTAGAGTGGCGCAACTATATAGTATGGGGTGGTGAAAAGCCACATCACTGTTGGCTAGGCTTATAAATGCCCCCGGGCAGATAGCCTAGTACACTACTATGAAACTATGAAACTATGAAACTATGATAAAACGTAAACAAGTGTAAGATTTGTAACTGCAGTAATGGTCAGAAAACTGATAATATAAGAAAACTGAGACTGTAAATCAGAGGGTAAGCCTCTTCATTCAGTCCTGTAGAATCTTTCACTTTTTAAAAAGGCTGATACAATGATTCTGGTTGTAGGAAGCAGTTGGAAGTTTGTAAATTAATTTGGTTCAACTGAAGGGTACCATGGCTGTGGAATTCCACTGTGTATCCACCAGGATGCTTGGTTGTAAACAGTGTGGGAGTAGTTAAATCTGTGTTAATTGTATAATTTAGGCTTTACTCTTTGAGATTACAAAACTTTAGAAGTAAAAAAAGTGTTCCACTTATTGTCAAGGCAGAACAAATACTGTAAGAGGTAGGGGTGTTTAGGACACCGCCCTCCTACATGGGGTGGGGGTGCAAAAGAGCTTGCTGTCCTGTACAAATTATTTGCTTTTGTAGTAAATGTAAATTTTTTACAGTGTTGGCTATTCATCCAGTGTTATGTAGTGCAGGTATGGTAACTCTTATTAGTTATTATGTAGCCTAGACTTCAATGCTGGTAGACAAGTTGCTACTTAGCTCTTGACTGGTGTTGCAATGCAACAAACACAATGCCTTCACACTAGGAAACTTTCAAGCAGAAGTGGTGTAAGAACATAGCATATCTTCTGTGTTTCAACACTATCCCCCACTACAGACATAGGTACATACATGCTACACACACACACACACACACACACACACACACACACACACACACACACACACACACACACACACACAAAGATCAACTCTTCACTGAAGCAGCTGTCAGTCAGCACCAAGCATGCAGTTAGGCAATTATAGGGCTTATGCAGTTGTTACATACTAAGCAAAAGGAATTATGAAAAGTTAATATCCAAGTTCTGGTGTTTTAGCAATGAGCACAGAGTAATACTGGCTGTCTTTGGTCTTTGTTTTTTTTTTTTTTGTGCTGCTTGGGAATCATCTCACCAATAAGTAACTCAGTAAGATAACTTTCCTGGGGTGTGCTCTGACAGCTGTTCCAGTCCCCTCCCCCCAAAACACGTGCACACTCACTCACACACACACACACACACACACACACACACACACACACACACACACACACACACACACATGCACACACATGCACACACACACGCACACATGCACGCACACACACACACGCATACGCACACACACACACACACCGCACTTTATTCTATACCGTTGAGTACATTATCGACACTACAATATGTCAATGCAGATACAGATGCAATAAACCACTGCCCTGCATTTCATCGCATTGAATCTGCCACACAGAGGGAATGTATTAATTTGTGAGGGACAGAGAGTTAAAAAAAAGAAGAAGAATGCCACATCTGAGTCAGTTTTCTGCAATGAGTCACACAGTGCTTGTACTAATATAAGGAGGGGTGCTGCACTCCTGAGTGTGACATCCTATAGATGAGACATTAAATCAGGGTCCCATCTGCTTGACTTGGTGGTAATTTGGGTGGTTGTAAAAGATCCCATGGCACCTATCCTGGCTAAATTGTCCCTAGTAGTACAAATACCACCACAGGTATCCCCTGAAAAGAAGCCACTAGCTTAGTGGGACTAACCTGGTCAATAAAGGATAAATTAAATAAATAAATAAAATAATATATCAAGCAGCTGTAAAGAGAGTGAAGCCAAACAAAACGTCATATTGCTACTGTAATAGTTTCCATTAATGTATATTGTATAAGCACAGTCAT
Source organism: Protopterus annectens (assembly GCF_019279795.1). Taxonomy (NCBI): domain Eukaryota; kingdom Metazoa; phylum Chordata; order Ceratodontiformes; family Protopteridae; genus Protopterus; species Protopterus annectens. The sequence goes on from NC_056747.1 coordinate 945,954,997, forward strand.
TATCTTTATAATAAAGTAATTACAATTATCTGACCTCCTCCAGACAGAGAAGGATGAGCATTAATAATGTTCTGTATTACATTAAACAGGTTAGCAGTTTACTACCCAGGTATTATGATGCTCAGTCCCAGTTGTTAATATGGCTTTGGCCAGCCAGTGGGGAAACAAGTCAATCGGGAGACCGATAAGCATGATAGAGGGGAAGGGAATGTGAAGAAAACCCTTAACAACTACTAGTTATTACATTAGCTAGCTTGCTATGGTCTGAAAGCTAACCATTTGTTTGGTTATTAGGAAGTAAATCTATAATAATTGCATATTACTGTGCCATGCTTATTTAAGTATAATCCAACAGCTGTTGAAATAATGCTGACAATGCTGCCTGAAGGTAATTTCCAGCATCATCTGAGTACAGCATGTATATGAATAAAAACATAAAAATAGGACATTTTTAAGTAAAAAAAAGAAATAACTTCTGCATGACTTAGTATATGCAAAAGCAGACTGCTAAAACTATCACACACCAGTTATTCCTGGACTCCTACATTATAAAAATCACATTCCTTACATGGCCCTATAATACAATAACCCCTATAATTATTTAGTGCATGCATTTCTGCAAAAATGTTTAACCTCATCTTCTTAAAAGAAATGTATGTACTCGCTCAGAAATAAACTCAGTCACCAACACTCTTCCTTCCCTACTTTTATTTATCTATTGATGACTAGGTTAGTCCCACTAGGTTAGGCAGGGGGAATAGGGTAGGCAGGTGGAAATCCAAAGTGGCATGTATACTACTGGGGAACATTTGACCAGGGCATTTGGGAACTTAGTCTACTCTTTCCATAGTCAGAAGTACTGCAATGGGCCACAGGCTGGTTGCAGAATGCAACATAAAGCTGAAGGTTCAACTGTATCTGAGCAACATGAAGCTGTGGAGATTGGAATTTTGGTGTCAAATTGTTTACTGAATGAAGTTTATACCAAAGTGGTAAATGTGGAAGAATCCAATATCACAACTGAGGCATCCTGGAGTCAAATTATGGAAATAATGCAACTTAAACATACTAATGCCAGTTAAATACAGGAAATGACTCCTGCTGATGAAAGTACAACTGATGAGATTGTTCCTGTTTGCCAGATGGTATAGCTACCCAATAACATGATACATTCCAGCTGTTAAACACAACCACCACAAAAACTAGGTAACACAGAACGAAGAAGCCAAGCCAGTAATCCACTCCAAATGTTTTATTAAGTCTTTTCATCTCCAAGTAGAAACTTCATCAGAATAAAGTTACTATCACCCAGTAGATCCTAATATACATATATTAATTATCTAATTAACTACACCATAAATTTCTTAAAGAGAAATACATTTGTAACCCATCCTAGGTATAAAAAACATGGACTAGAAAATTTTGAACATGATACATTCCAGCCAAAGTGTCGCCTAATGAATCTTATGCAATTGTGGATAAAAGAGCAAATATGGACAAATCTGTGATTTTTTTCAGTCCTCCTTACTAGTAGTACATATTGCCTCTGAATATGATACATCTATAAACAGATATGCAGTTTGGGACTTAATTGTTGCCTAGTAGGATTTAGTATTAAAGACATGCAGGCCTTTATCCATGTGGGAAAAGACAATTACTGTGAAATAACATTTGAGACATTACAGGCAGCAGATCATCTTTTGCAACAAGCTAAATAAAAATATTGCGTCAACCATGGGATCAATATGTATTTTCTGCATTAATTATAAACTTTAAGAGAAAACTGGCTATGCAATATAGAGCTGCTGCTATGGAAGTTAGAGGTATTTGTCACCATTTTCTTTTCGTTGTTCTAATCACGTCTATGATATTAAAACAGTTTTGATAGTTAAGTTTTGTAGAATGAGGTATGGGAGGCATGCATTTTTCTGTCTTTCACTGATGGCAAAATTCAACATATTCCAAGTGTTGTTACCATTAATGGGCACAGAACATATGTATATTATAATATGCAGCCCAAAACCTGTGGGGTTTTGGCACATTTCATACAAGATTGTAACAAGAGGCATTGTGAACAACGTGGTGAATTAGGTTATCCTTAATCTAAATGTGTTCCATCACATAGGTGTTGTAGAATAGTTGGGCATTTTTGCTTTGATTGTCCCCAGCTAAAAGAAAAAGTTTCGCAATATTAATATTGTACTATCTAAGGTCTCTTCTGACAATGTTAACAATATCAAACTTATTCCTATCACTGTGAATACTGCACACAGGACAAATGTATCGTTGGGAGAACACTCTAATGATAGTGATGGGTATCATGCTATGGCTGAGAATCCTGTTAGTGAGAATGAAGGAATGTTACAAAATGAGGGGAGTTCTTTGGATGAAGACAGGGAAAAGATGGTGATGAAGTGATGAAATATATCACACTGATAGTGGAGATGTGGAAGAAAAAAAGTGCAGCTATAGGAAAAAGGGGTACATAAAAGGAATTTGAGCCAAGGGATTAAAAACTCAATAAGGAAAGGATAGTTTAATAATTTGTAGTCTAAATGCAAATAGTCTAATTTATGCAGAAAACTGACTTATTGATTTAGATGTCTGTACGAATATAATAACTGAAATTATTTGCCTATTTGATATCTGTTTGTTGAAGACTTTACAAAATAAATGATCAGACATTATGTGGGGACAAAATCCCATTTAGAGATTGGGAAAGGATTTATGTTTGGATATATTAGTATTATTTCATCATAATATAACTATTTTGGATTTGATAGTTTGTGTACCAGGGCATCTTATTTGTGATATTAGGACATGGATTGGAAAATGTAGACTTAATATTATGAATACATCCTCTAACATTAAACATAGAGAATATGTATTTAATACTTTGAAACCTTTTATTTGGTTAATTGCCCTATATTGTTGATGGAAGATTGGAATTGTCACATGTGAGTATCTAAAAGAAAAACAGATGTTCAATTAATGGAAGATGTTTTATATTCTGGAAGTTTTGTTTTAAGCCCCCATATAAAGCCAATGTATAATAGGAGAAATTCATTTACTGAATTTATTATTTTTCTTACACTGATGCCTTTCCTTTACTTTCATCACAGCTGTTTGATTCTACTATTACAGATCATAAAACATTCCTGAGTATTCAATAAACTCCGTGTAGGCTTACACGGAGTTTATATGTTTGCGCAGTGAGCAGCAATGTTTATTGCATATACATGCTGCGTACTGTATTTAAACATAAACAAATGTGGTTTTGTGGCTAGCAACAGTTTTGGCAGCCAAAACCATGTAAAGCAACATGGACAGCAGCAGATCTCCAAACCAGTTTACCGACGGGCAAACTAGATCTGCATGTTTGTGTGAAATGCTAAAATGATTGCCAGGGTTATTAATACAGCAATATATATAGTTCCAACACATGACAGTGTATACACTGCAGAGTATTGTGGAAACCTGCTTCAGGCATACTGAACAAAAAGGTTGTGTAAATGATCAGTAAGTGTACATAGACTATATTATAAATAAACAGTCAGGGAAGTGTGTATTGAATAGAGGCACACAGATTAATTGTAGGAATGAACACAGGAAAGGACAGGTAAAACATGGTAATGTACAGCAGATGAGGGAATGTTAATGAAGACAGTTGTAGCATGAACACTATTCATATATCAACATGATGCAGTATGGACTGCATAGTGAATGTAAATGTAGAATGTACCATCACCCAGGATGATGCCACCATATAAACATGAAATTATTGACATTAACTATTGGCTTAGCTTCTGATGTCAGTCCATAGGGATCCAGTATCTCATAGCCTGGAGTGAGATGGTTGACAGGCCAGCCTGCTTTGCCAGAGAAGGTCTGCACCTGTGTCTTCTAGGCTGTCAGATACTGGCAAAGGTGCTTGCATCCCCCATAGTTCCTTTTTCAGGCAATGCCAAAACAACAAAGGTTCTAATGTAAAAAAAAAAAAAGTCCACTGGAGGCAATCTCAATGTTCTCTTGCTTAATGTTAGGAGTCTAAACATGAAGCTGCACTGGAGGAAATTGGAAACCTGCTAGCTTACAGATTTGGTGTAAACTTCACTTCCCTGGACCCATAGGCCTTACCCCAAAGCACACCTGACACCAGTCCTCTGCCAAGTATGTCTAGAGATCAGGTCATAGCTGCATTCTTCAAGGCTATAATCACAACCTCAATAACATCCAAGGTTGCTTACTAAGCATTCTCCAAGGCTATAAACATGGCCTCAATATCATCTCAGGTTGTTTACTAATCAATCTAAAGCAGGACCTAGTGGACCCACTTATCATCCTTTTAACCAATCTGAGAATTGCCTTTGTTCCAGCAGAGTGGAAAACAGCAACAGTAATCCCCTTGCCAAAAGGGAGGCCATCAACTGACTCTGGAAACTATAGACCCATAAGTCTCATCTGCAAAGCCATGAAAAGAATCATCATGGACATTATCGACAAGGACATAGGTGATGTTTAAACTCTATATCCAAACCAATTTGGCTTTGATAAAAGTAGATCATGCTTATTACACCTAGTAGACTTCTTCAAGAAAGTCACCAAAGATCTGAATGAAGGTAAGACAATGCATGTCACCTAGCTTGACCTGGCCAAGGCTGGCTTTTGACACAATCCCCCCTCAGGAGCCATTGAGAAATTCTGCCAGCTGGGGCTTAACCCTTACATCACTAGATGGCTAACCAATTGGATCACCGACAGAACACATACTGTCAAACTTGGTGACGCAACATCTACCAGTAGAGTCATCACCAGTGGCATACCACAAGGATCTGTGCTGGGACATGTACTGTTCTGAATCTATTTTTCAGAAGTCCAAGCAGAAGTAGGCCGCCTTTGGCTTACCAAGTTTACAGATGCTTGCAAATTGGGTGCAATCATTGAGTCCACCAATGATGTTAACATATTACAGGAGGGGCTTACACAGACAAATGATTGGTGCCAAAGCCACGGTCTACAACTAAATGCAAAAAGTGCCATTATTATTATTAACCATAATTACAGTTAAGGGAAAAAATCTATAGGAAAAGGGGTACATAAAAGGAATTTGAGCCAAGGATTAAAACTCAATAAGGAAAGGATAGTTTAATAATTTGTAGTCTAAATGCAAATAGTCTAATTTATGCAGAAAACTGACTTATTGATTTAGATGTCTGTCTGAATATAATAACTGAAATTATTTGCCTATTTGATATCTGTTTGTTGAAGACTTTACAAAATAAATGATCAGACATTATGTGGGGACAAAATCCCATTTAGAGATTGGGAAAGGATTTATGTTTGGATATATTAGTATTATTTCATCATAATATAACTATTTTGGATTTGATAGTTTGTGTACCAGGGCATCTTATTTGTGATATTAGGACATGGATTGGAAAATGTAGACTTAATATTATGAATACATCCTCTAACATTAAACATAGAGAATATGTATTTAATACTTTGAAACCTTTTATTTGGTTAATTGCCCTATATTGTTGATGGAAGATTGGAATTGTCACATGTGAGTATCTAAAAGAAAAACAGATGTTCAATTAATGGAAGATGTTTTATATTCTGGAAGTTTTGTTTTAAGCCCCCATATAAAGCCAATGTATAATAGGAGAAATTCATTTACTGAATTTATTATTTTTCTTACACTGATGCCTTTCCTTTACTTTCATCACAGCTGTTTGATTCTACTATTACAGATCATAAAACATTCCTGAGTATTCAATAAACTCCGTGTAGGCTTACACGGAGTTTATATGTTTGCGCAGTGAGCAGCAATGTTTATTGCATATACATGCTGCGTACTGTATTTAAACATAAACAAATGTGGTTTTGTGGCTAGCAACAGTTTTGGCAGCCAAAAAACCATGTAAAGCAACATGGACAGCAGCAGATCTCCAAACCAGTTTACCGACGGGCAAACTAGATCTGCATGTTTGTGTGAAATGCTAAAATGATTGCCAGGGTTATTAATACAGCAATATATATAGTTCCAACACATGACAGTGTATACACTGCAGAGTATTGTGGAAACCTGCTTCAGGCATACTGAACAAAAGGTTGTGTAAATGATCAGTAAGTGTACATAGACTATATTATAAATAAACAGTCAGGGGAAGTGTGCGTATTGAATAGAGGCACACAGATTAATTGTAGGAATGAACACAGGGAAAGGACAGGTAAAACATGGTAATGTACAGCAGATGAGGGAATGTTAATGAAGACAGTTGTAGCATGAACACTATTCATATATCAACATGATGCAGTATGGACTGCATAGTGAATGTAAATGTAGAATGTACCATCACCCAGGATGATGCCACCATATAAACATGAAATTATTGACATTAACTATTGGCTTAGCTTCTGATGTCAGTCCATAGGGATCCAGTATCTCATAGCCTGGAGTGAGATGGTTGACAGGCCAGCCTGCTTTGCCAGAGAAGGTCTGCACCTGTGTCTTCTAGGCTGTCAGATACTGGCAAAGGTGCTTGCATCCCCCATAGTTCCTTTTTCAGGCAATGCCAAAACAACAAAGGTTCTAATGTAAAAAAAAAAAGTCCACTGGAGGCAATCTCAATGTTCTCTTGCTTAATGTTAGGAGTCTAAACATGAAGCTGCACTGGAGGAAATTGGAAACCTGCTAGCTTACAGATTTGGTGTAAACTTCACTTCCCTGGACCCATAGGCCTTACCCCAAAGCATACCTGACAACAGTCCTCTGCCAAGTATGTCTAGAGATCAGGTCATAGCTGCATTCTTCAAGGCTATAATCACAACCTCAATAACATCCAAGGTTGCTTACTAAGCATTCTCCAAGGCTATAAACATGGCCTCAATATCATCTCAGGTTGTTTACTAATCAATCTAAAGCAGGACCTAGTGGACCCACTTATCATCCTTTTAACCAATCTGAGAATTGCCTTTGTTCCAGCAGAGTGGAAAACAGCAACAGTAATCCCCTTGCCAAAAGGGAGGCCATCAACTGACTCTGGAAACTATAGACCCATAAGTCTCATCTGCAAAGCCATGAAAAGAATCATCATGGACATTATCGACAAGGACATAGGTGATGTTTAAACTCTATATCCAAACCAATTTGGCTTTGATAAAAGTAGATCATGCTTATTACACCTAGTAGACTTCTTCAAGAAAGTCACCAAAGATCTGAATGAAGGTAAGACAATGCATGTCACCTAGCTTGACCTGGCCAAGGCTGGCTTTTGACACAATCCCCCCTCAGGAGCCATTGAGAAATTCTGCCAGCTGGGGCTTAACCCTTACATCACTAGATGGCTAACCAATTGGATCACCGACAGAACACATACTGTCAAACTTGGTGACGCAACATCTACCAGTAGAGTCATCACCAGTGGCATACCACAAGGATCTGTGCTGGGACATGTACTGTTCTGAATCTATTTTTCAGAAGTCCAAGCAGAAGTAGGCCGCCTTTGGCTTACCAAGTTTACAGATGCTTGCAAATTGGGTGCAATCATTGAGTCCACCAATGATGTTAACATATTACAGGAGGGGCTTACACAGACAAATGATTGGTGCCAAAGCCACGGTCTACAACTAAATGCAAAAAGTGCCATTATTATTATTACCTTTGGCAAAGTGGAATCCCCCAGTAATTACAGTATCGCCAACACCCCCCCCAAGCTCCAACCCAGTGGTATGAGACTTGGAAACACAGGTAGATAGCAATCTGAACTTCGACCGCCAAGTTTCCACAGTGTTAAGGAAAGCCTTCTATGCCATGCACCTCATATGTAGTGGTATCAACACCACTGTACTTAGCCCTTAGCAGAACATTAATAGAATACAATGCTCCCTATTGCATATACCTCACCAGACACCTGCAGCAGCTGGAGAGACCACAGGGGTTTCTGAACAAGAAAATACAGGGCATCCAAACCATAACATGATGTAGGTGGATAGACTGAAAGCCCTGTCATTGTAGTCTGTATGGTACTGGCATCTGAGAGGAGACTGGTGCCTGGCCTACAGGGCAGTCTATGACCCTGCCCTGATGTAAATGCTGCACATCTGCAAATCTAATGGAGCAAGTCAGTCACTCTGGGGATTTTAACCTAGCCTGTGACATTACCACAACATGCTTGAGAGACAGATATATCTCCCAGAGACTGCCACTCCTGTGGAATAAACTTCCAAATCATGTGAAGTAAAGCTCCTCACTAGCCCTATTCAAATGCAACATGGAAAAATGGATGGAAGCCTGTAAATTCACCCTGGACATGGCACCCATGTCCCTCATGGACAGGGGTAGTTGGTGCTGACCATAGACTTGCTCTGCAAATTATATCCACCTAATAAGGACAATCGGGGCTACTTGGGGGTGAACATGTCTAGGCCTGTAATGGTTCTAGGACTGCTACCCTAGTAACCTCCTATGAAACTATGAGTCTATTTCAACAGTTATCAAGGGGCATATTACTACAGCTGTTATAGGAGAAGCATGTAATGTAATGGCAGCAAGATTGTAATATCCTCTTGTAGCCATACTGTATATCCATACCTTAATACAGCATATGTCAATGACAGCAACGTTGACATGTCAAGTGATCATGAGGTCACAGAACACTATTTGGCTGATGGAAAACATCACATGAAATCCTAGCCATTGTTATAAAATAAAAGTAAAAATGCCTATATGTATATTACGGAAGATAGACTGTTGATACATATGTGCATATTTGTTGGATTGCATTACATTCTGCCACTCTCCATATGGGACATGTGCACTACATCATCACAGAATTAGCAATAACACATGCAGTGGTCTGGGGATAGCTTGCTTAGGCTCATAGAAGGACTCTGCTTCATGATATGTGTATACATATTTGCCATGAGGACATCCTTTACTCCTCTACAGGAAAGATGTCATGTATTTAGAGGTCAAAAGGAGGATGTATGGGACTATGTGAATAGTACCCCAAGTGGTAGTGAAATAAACAGCTATTCCAAAGATCAAACAATGACCATAATATACCAGCAACTAAACACACAGCACTACACTGGGCCTGATATGAACATTACACCTGTGTAGGCATAGAATATGAATGCCATGCAATGTCACAGTAGCAACACACATATGTCTGACTGTAATACTGTCACATGGTAGTGTGTGAAGTATAATAGCATTGTATACTGAGGAGAACATGTTGTGAGCACTGTAGGGCATGTATTTGGAGTCCCATTCCTGTGTAAAATGGTCTCATAAGTGACAGCTGTATGTATAGAAACGCAAGTAGCTTGCTGTCAGATTACAACAGCTATATGTGTAGTTAAAGTAGATTGCAAACATAGCAGTTAGTGTAACTGCCACTGCACAGATTTTCCTTGAATACTGTCCATGTTACACAGAATGACATAATCACTGTATACTACAACAAGATGTTTGGAGGCATATTCAGCATAACTGTGGGCTCACATATCATTCTCAAACTATCTATTTACAGAGCAGAGCACATAACACAAGAACCAGA